>NC_090363.1:7289888-7589888 GCF_035084215.1 Heptranchias perlo
CTTGGCTCAGTTGATAACATTCTTGTCTCTGGATCATGGGATGTGGGTTGAAGTCCTACTCCAGCAATTCACCATCTCTCAGTTGACACTCCAGTGTTGTACTGAGCTGCATTGTCAGTGATCCAGATTTCGGGTTGATGTTGGATTCCATAGTGTTATTTGGGAAATAGTTGGTGTCCTGACCAGCATTCCCCCTCAATCCAGTCAGTCATTCAAATCGCTGTTTGTGGAAGATTGTTGGTGCAGAGTGGCTGCTGGGTTTACTATATGTCGAAAGTAACTTATTTTGTGAAACAGATGTTTTGACATAAGGTGCCGTGTGAAATGTGTAATCTCGGAGGGAGGTTAAATAGAGATGATTTGCTTACTGATTGGATCTGTGGATTAACCTATTCTCTCTCTGTACATTCAGAGCAATCAAAGGCCCATCGAGGAGTTAGTCAAACAGCCAGAGTTCTCTGATAAAATCAAACAGCTACTTGGACCACTGCAGAACCAGGCCCCTCCAGGTATGTCCAACATTGAAGCCCATCCGTAAAGTGACATTGCATCCTACGCGTGCCAGTGAACCACATGTATTTCTAACCTCAAGGGTATATCACACAGTATGATGTGTATTGAAAATTCTGCTAAGATTAGTTAAACCTAGCTCCCTGGCTGACTCAGTAGATAAAGAGTAATGAACCATATATATCACAAAGCCCAGGATTCAATCCCTGGTCTCTGCTGAGTTTGCTAATCTCAGTGGGGGTGCTCAAATTGTCTCCTCTGGAGTAGAGAGGAGGAAATTACCCAGCGTTTCTGATCGTTATCCAGTAATTCCTGCTGGAAAGTTCAGGGGTGAGAACAAAAATAGCTTGCCTGTGATGCCTTCTGTGGTTAAATAGCTAGCTGACACTCACTGTCTTGGCACAAATGTGGGCAAGGGACAGCTGTCTGTGAACCAAACTCCAGCAGAGGCAGCATCTTCAGCAGGGCCTGAAGGAAATAGAATATTAGAGTCAGAATACAGTGTATTGAGAGACCAGACTTTGCAACAAATAATCTGGCGATGGGCGGGCGAGGTTTTTATGGCCAGTGCTGGCAATACTGAAGGGTGTGGGACATTGTCTGTTCCATTGTTCTGCACAGATGCAAGGCCTGTATTCCCTATGGTCGGTACAGTAATGTTCTCTTTTAAAAGGGGATTGCTGGCTTCTCAGGAATTTTGCCACTCACTCTGCCAGGTTTCATCCAGCAGCATCCACTGCCACGATGGGTGGCATGATCCTATTACCAACTGCACCCATAAATTTAATCCACTCCCAGTAAATACCATCAGGAAGTTGAATTAACATCAGTATATGCGGTAACTTTCCCAGGGAAATCCTCATCTGGTTACTCAATGTTTGAATTCAGCTCCTTCACACCGTGGGAACAGGACCAGGCCATTCAGCCTCTTGAGCCTGTTACTGCCATTCAATTAGATCATGACTGATCTTTATCTTAACTCCATTTAAGGAATTCTTACCACAGGCTGAGTAACTCCTAGCCTGTTCCTACAACTCCTCTCTTTCGACAAAATCCAAATTATTAAAGCAAGCTTCTCTTCTCTCTATCCTCCCTCTTCCTTACATGGAATTACACAGAATATACAGCACAGAAACAAGCCATTAGGCTCAACTGGTCCTTGCCGGCGTTTATGCTCCACACAGGCCTCATCCCACCCCTATCAGCATAAGCCTCTCTTCCTTTCTCCTTCATGTGTTTATCCAGCTTCCCCTTAACTGCATCCATGCTATCCGCCTCAACTACTTGTGGGAGCGAGTTCCACATTCTCACCACTCTCTGGGTAAAGAAGTTTCTCCTGAATTCCTTATTGGATTTATTAGTGACCATCTTATATTTATGGCCCCTAGTTCTGGTCCCCCGCCCTCCACGGTGGAAACATTTTCTCTATGTCCACCCTATCAAGCCCTTTCATAATCTTAAAGAGCTCTGTCAGGTCACTCCTTTGCCTTCTCTTTTCCAGAGAAACACTTACGCTGCGTTGGCCAGGAATCAAAACCAGGTCACTTGCATGGGAGACAAGAATTCTACCACTGACCCACCGATATGCCACAGTGGTCTTCTCACTGCCTTTCTCCCTCTTCCTTCCCCCCCACCACCCTCTTTCCTGGAGACACTGAATAATGTTTTCACTGGTGTGGTTGCCCTCCAGAAACTTGTCCCAAGTGGCTACTTTTCATGTGAATCCAGACAGTGAATTGACAGAAGGCTGTTTAACTGAGGGAGAAACATTGGAGCAGATCCTAACCATCACCTGACATCCACTTTGCAACAGAGGTTGCCCATATAATGATGAGTAGGAATCCAGCTCATTCTTCCGTAGAGACCTAAGGGTTTTCTTCCCACCCCATCACAGCATCCAACTGTGATGAATGACTCCGGCTTGTACTCGTACCCTGAAAACCATTGATGATTTTTGTGTGAAGTAATTCCTGACAACAGCACTGATCTTTTTAACCTGTTACTACCTGTGTCAACTTGTCCTGGGTTAACTTGAAGCTGTGCTCAGGATCATATCTTTTCAGTTCCACTTCGTATCGATAGCTGTCAAGGAAGAGTCTGCCTGACTTCACTGCTTGTCTGTATTTCTTTATTTTGCCCTGTCTAGATCTGAAGCAAGATTCAAATGTGTCTCTTTAATCAACTTGCACCTTCTAACTTTTGCTTTAAGGACAGAATTTTTAAACCGAGTGTATCTAATACTCTGTCTCTCCGCAGGCCAGCGAATGATGGGCCCCCCACCAGCAGTGAACGGTTTCCCACCCGCCCCTAATAACGTGCCTCACTTCCCTCCCGGTGGCCCTGGTGCTCCAGGAGGGCCATTCCCAGGTACAGTCATGGCTTTCATTTTACTTGCACTACAGAAGCTTTTTTTTTTAATCTATAGCTTGCACCAAACACGCTCCAGTCCAGTGGGTCTAACTGTAAGGCTTTTGTTTCCACTCAGCTCCCCACGGTCCTGGTGGCCCAAGGATGATGGGCCCCCCTCAGCAAAGAGATGGCTACTGGGAACAGCCGAACGAGAACATGAGGGGCAATCCACACGGCATGCGTGGAGGTCCCTACCAGCGAGGGCGGGGGCGCAGCGGAGATCAGAACTTCAGAGGCCGCAGTGGACGCGGCCACCCTCATGGGGGAGGAAGGGGAGGACACGGCAACGGAATGGGTGGAAACCACGGTGGAGGTAGGTGGGCAGGCGTCGGCTGTGGTTTGATTTGCGATGCATTTGGAGCGTTTCAAGGAGCTGGTGCGGAAGCAGCTGATAAACCAGTTTGTAGCTCCCCTGATGGCTCTTAGTAATTGTGTTTGTTCTTTCTGGAACTGAGCTATAAAGACTAGAAAAGTCCCAGCTTTGACCTCTGATCACAGCCCAGGTCACATCCCTACTGCCACAATTACAGTTCCTCCCCCCCCCTCGGAGTGACCAGCCAGGGTTCCTGCTGCAGATCGCTCTCCAGTCTTTCCTGCTGGATGTGTACATTTGGGTGGAGATGGGATCTGGCTGGGCTGTGCCCCTGTGTTTGAATGTCCTGCTAGAGCTCATTGTCTAAGCTAACAGGTAGAATGGCCATTTTTAGATTAAGGTACCGTAACCCATGAAACAATAACCCAGCGAGAGTCAACCCATTGGGCGGAGGTGTGGGAGAATAATTAAACTGTCACTCAGTCAGTTTGTATCTTCGAGTGGGTTCGGAAAAGATTGACCTGTAATTTAGGGTGGTGCTTTGAACGAGCATCTTCCATACACTGGGGTAGACAAGTGTCAGGCCAAATCTCACTGCGAAACCGTTATCAGAGGGATAACCTCTCTTGCTTCGTGCTGCCATGACACCTGGGGCACCCTTGGTTGTGACAATTGGTATTTGAGCTGTACTGATCTGTCCATTGGCCCTCTTTGTCCACTGGTCTGCCAATCTCTTTCCTCCCGTCCCCCCCCCTTACACATAACCTTCCTCAAAGTTGCTTATGCTGACCAGCGACTGATCCTTCTCCAGAGAATGTTCGTGACTGAAAGAACCCTAGGCAGGCACTGGCTCCCAACTACAATCCCCTAGGGAGCATGTTGTCTAACAAACTCTTGGTCTCCAATTGTGGGGAGGGCGGTGAACAAGTAAGAATTTGCCGGCAGAACCTAGAAAACAGGAAGCTACAAAATGAGAGGGGGAGGGTAGCATTCGTTCCTTGGACTGGATTGGCATCTTTACACTTTTCTCGAGCAAACTGATCAATTTCTTTAACAGTCTCCTCTTCTCTCTCTTCCCTCCCACAGATATGTCGAACCGACCCATGTGTCGGCATTTCATGATGAAAGGCAGTTGCCGTTACGAGAACAACTGTGCCTTCTATCACCCTGGAGTGAATGGCCCCCCACTTCCCTGAAGTCTGACACGATCCGGTTTAAGAATAACGGAGTAAAACTACCGTCGGCTGAAGAGAGTGGAGCATGGTCTGGCTGGGCCAGACAATGGTTCCTGTGGAGACTCCTGACATCCCAGAGTGAGCAGGCCTCCCTCTATCCTGTGGAAAGTTTGAACAGTTATCTACTGTATTACAGACGAGCAGGACCCTGCCTGGGTCTCCATCACGGTCTACGTAGGCTTCAAAATAATGGAACTAAAAGGACATTAGGCTTGGGATTTAGACCACTACAATGTTGTCGCTGTTGCACAGACACTGGACCCAACTCAGTTTTTCCCTCTCCTTTCCTCCTCCCCACCCCCTCCTTTTTTGTTTGCCTCTGTGAGGCTCATTAAGGCAGCTTGAGATGCAGATGAACTTTTGGGGGAAAAAGAAACTGCTTTTCTCAGCGAGGCTGCGCTATGTACTTTTCTCGATACAAAAAAGAAACTCTCCTTTCCCATTAGTCATTGCAAGGGGGTTGAGCAGGTCATGTGTGGCCTGCTGAAGATTAGGAAATGCCCCCTCTCCTTCCGTTAGTCTGCTGGTCTGTTGTACTGTAAACAAATAGCGCAGAGGTACATCCCAACCTCGGACTAGGCAACTACTGAACGATTCTACCTCTGCACAAAAAGATGGTGGTCATCTATTTCAACACTGCATAGTACCCAGCTGATTCCTCTCTCCCTGTATCATGTTGAGACTTTTGCTTTTCCAATGAATGAGAAAATGCACACAAATTGGAGCTTGCTTCAACCCAGTGTTCTCCAGACATGTCTTGTGGAAGTTCCCTGATTGCTTTCCCTCTTATTCCTACTTTCCTTCCCCCACCCACTTTTCCATAACAGAAGTGCTGATACCCTTTCAGTTGCCCTTTTGGTGTGCAGTAGCTAAAATATTTTCAAACTATTTTTGTAAATATCTATTTTGTAATAAATGCAGCAAGTTTAGCTGAAGGGTACAGGAGGTTGGTATTGTACTTAGCAGGTGATTTGTCTGACTCTTCCTCTGGCCAAGTGTGCAGTTTACATCAGCTGTCAATCCCAAGTAACTGCTTGCAACATTCTTGCCCCTTCCCATCCCTTCATTACAGTAACTTGTCAAACTTAGCAAAAATTTGTCCTTTCCCATCAAACTCTTATCAACATAAAACTTTTTTGGTTCGATTGTGGCTGGACTGTTTGCCAAAATATAGCTACGACTAGAAACCGGAATGGTTTCCCTCCCACCTCTGACCTCGCATTGTCTAAACTGAAGCTGCTGGCTAAATGTGTGGCCAGCTAGGGTGGTAAATGCTTCATTTTGCAGTCCTAATGGTGATAATGTTCTTAATGTGAAGCTCTTCACAAGTTAACCAGAAGTTTGGTGCAGGGCGGAGATGACTGTTCAGAAATCACTTTCGCTGCACCTGCAAAATTATCCCGCAAATATTTGCAGTATTAAACAGGTCAGCCAGATAATCTAACGAACTCTAAAACCGTATATGGAGGACAAGAGTTTTCAGAGTAGAGACTGAATTCTTGAGAGAGAGAGAAGGGTGACTTGAGGTAGGTGAGAGCTTGTACAAGCTTAACCCTGAAATAACGCATTGTGACTTTTATCAAAAGGGTTTCCCTCAACCTGGTACCTGCTGTCTGGTCATTCCTGTTCCCTGTAGACCAGTTGATTTTCTCTAATTTTGCACTTTTTTTTAATGTTGAAGGTTACACTTCTGTTTTCTACTTTTGCTGTACACTTAAGGGCCACACAGTAAACATCAATATCAGTATCACCAGAGCATTCGCCTGCTGATGGTTTGAAAATTGATCGTTAAAATCTAGCTTGGTGCTAAGTTTCATTCCAGGCCTGGACTTCTAGTTTAGTGGAGTTTTTTTTTAGGTTGTTGGGGTGGCAGGGAGGGAGGAACTAACTATCCTGGCTTGCTGAAAACGCTTGTGTTCCTGTGAAGGTTAATTTAATTTTTTTAAACGTATAGTTTGAACTAGGGCTGGGATTCTAGGGCTGCGTTTCCATTTAGAAAGTCCACTGCACTTTGAGTCCAATTTAAAAGGGGGCAATCTTTTTTTTTCTGGCTTTACAAATTTTTGTGGTCACTCGGTTGAAGCCCTGGCCTGAAACGAAGGGTACACATTGATTTTTTTTTTAATCAAGAGTACCCACTGGGCAGGCCCAATTGAATAATGCACAGCTGTCACTGGTGTCCCAATTGGAAGTGCCATTTTAATAAAGCTTCCAATGCAGAACCTAAATTGATGCCAAGTGATGGTATCCAGCTTGTGTTGCAGCCCTGGGGGGGGGGGGGAGTTGGTTGTTGGGAGAGGGGGGGGTGCCTCTGGGGAGAGAAGAGAAATGTAAAACGTTACTTGGGAATCAGTATTCTTGTCTAGGGTCAACCACTCTGACCTTTTCTAGAGGGGGAATTAATACATTGTAAGAATGCATTGGATCAGCTGAGCATTCCCAGCTCTATGTTGCACTAACAGTACTGTTGTACGAAAACAAACGATGGCGGCTTAATGATCTCTAGAACGGGGCAGTTACTTTATATTAGTTTCCTTCTGAACATTTTGTTTAATTCTACAGATGTATATGTTCAATGTTTGTCCAGTTTGTTCCTTTTTTTATATATAAACACAAAAACCCCATCAGAACCGATGTGGTGATAATGGCTGCTACTGATCATTTTACAGCTCGCAAAACTTTTTTTTTGAACAAATGGATATTGTACAGTTGTGTCCTTGTGCTTATTAAGAGAAATGATAAGTAACTAGGACATATTTTTTAAATAAACCAATAAAAGTATTTTGAAAATGGCTTTGCGCCTGTGTGCACCTTTTCAGGGGTGTGACTCCGCTCAGGGATCCTTGCTGCCCAGCAGCATACAGAACCACTATGTGATTTTTGTTTTCTGTGAAAACCTTTGCTCGTCTCATGTTTTTGGAGGCACATTATTGTTCGGGATAGTTTTCCTGAAATCTGTCCCTATCTTTTGTACAGTGTTTCCTTTTTTTATATTTTGATAATAAAACATTGTGAAACTACTGAGCTGGTCCTCGATGTTAATTTGTGAAACTGCACCACACGGAATGAATGAATGAATGAATGAATGAACGAGCTGCTGACAGATGAGCAGGAAATTGAAGGAGGGTGGTGATGGGGGAAGAGTTAACACTCTCACGGTCAACGAAACACAATTCTTCAATTTTAAAAAGAATATTCTGCAGATTTCAATACTTGATCCTCAAATCCACAAGGAGAATGTATATAAACTGGAAGCCATCGCTTACACAAGTAATTGTGTGTAATTCCCTGTTTTTAAATGAAGTGAGTTAATATGATCCGTATACAATTTTACAACTAACTAATTCAGGGAGAAGGCAAAATGCTAGAGCTTAACAGGAATCTTGAATTAAGTGTGCACTGCTGTGCATGAAACAAGCCTGCAAAGTGAGTTGTCATCGTCCGTGGACATAAATTGCTATAATGCTCCTTGATTGAAGTTTTTAAAAAATAGGCTCTTGTACATGTCACAGGTAAATCAAAATGTTCATTTTAAGAGGTGAGATAAGAGAAATGTGTCATAAATTCAAATACATAGTCAAATTCTACAGCTATAACATTTAAAAATGTGTTCATTCTAATTAACGTATCGAAATGTAGCCAGAAGATGCCTGTTGACCTAATCTACACAAAGCTAGATATAGTCAGCCTGTTCTCTTTGCCTACCCCTGCCCCCCACCCCCACCCCCACCCCCCGCCTTACTGCCAATCTAAAATTAGCGCAGTAGTTGAAACTGGAGAAAAGTGCATACATTAAGATCAAAAACAGTGCATTGATGTACTACTGCGGAGACCCATTCTGTCCACCAGTGGTTGTGTGAAGCTCTGAAAATGAATTGCGAGTGTTTGTGTGTCCGTTTTGTGTGGTGCAGTTTACAAATTAACCTCTGATTTTCTCCCTGAGATGCGAAAGACAGCTCCTAGTGTTTGTGCCACTTTAAACCATTTTGAGCATCATTTGTACAGTCCAGCGAACTGGTTTGGGAATCTGGGGAGGAGGGGGAGGGCATTTCATCCAGATGTACGATCTATTTATAATGCTTCAATCAAGCACCGAAGAGTTAATTTAAATTGTTAACTTGTTTCTTGCACAGTGAAAGGGATTTTTTTTGTGATGCCTAACTACATAGTTTTGTATTTTGAGCCTTGGTAGTGCTGGTGTTATTCGATGCCCTTCAGTATTCAAGTTTTCTTTAGTAGGTAAGTTTGATTAATCCATCTTAAAAACCTCTATCTATATTGCAAACATGTCTTGTGGTCCGTGAAGTGTTTTGCAGGTGGATGAGGTGCTCAGCAGATAGATGTAATATATTGGGGTCGGGAAGGTGTGCAGCAGAGATACATAAGGAGGGTTGAGGCGTATCATATATGGGGATGTGAGGAGCTATGCAGAAATGTTGAGATGGATACACGTGAAGAGAGAGTAGGTGAAGCAGATACATATTGGTGTAATCAGTTGTTCGAGGAACAAAGCAGATGGCAGTTTCTAGAAGATATTTGCCAATGCACTGAAACCTGCAGGATTCTGTGGAGTAGCGTGCCAGAGGACCATTGACTATTATTTACAATATAATCTACTGGAGATCAAGTGGGTTGCCTAACACACTGTCTTGTCTGCCCCCAATAGTGATAAACACCACACTGTCAGACCACTATGTTCAGGCTTATTCAGGTCATTACACAGGGGCAGAAATACACCACAAATTGGTAATGATGCAAACTTAGAAAACAAAAGTTGAATTAGACTGCAAGTGTTTCAAATACCTTCAGACTATATTTCTTTCACAGTCCCATAATCTGCAAGTTATAGCAATTTGGTGTGGAAAATGTAGACATATGTTTCCAGTTATAGCACTGAATCGCACATGTAGATACTTGACAAGCATTCTCATTGTAATTATCACCTCCTGCACTTTATGCTTGTTGTGGTCTAGTGCATTATTTGACATGGGATATTGGTGTTACTTGAATGGTCTTGTGTTTGCCCTTCAGCCAAATTCTCTCATGTGGGCTGGTTTGCCTGGTGCTGGTGGCAGAAAGATGTGCAAGTATTTTGCTGCCTACCATCCTGGTCTGTGTAGTGGTAGTCTAACCAGCTAATGTACCATTTAGACAACCTCCCTGTATCCTACCCCTTGAGCAGATAAGACACACAGGCCTACCCTGTTGGGGACAAGATGTGGTGTTGACCCATATCACATGCTCTGGAAATAAAATGAGTGCAGATTATCTTTCAAAGTCAGTGCACTGCCTATCTCCACGTCTCTTGTAGGGTCAGCGTGCTGGCCTCTACAAGTCCTGTTCAGCTTATACTACACAGGCTGCTTGGACAGCTATTTCCTGGGTGATGCTGCTAATGCTCTCCACACTTCTGTGGTGCCCAGAATTAATGCAACCGGTCCCCTGCCACCAGAAAGTCAATCCACCTGACATTTTTCAAGTTGAAGCCATTACTCCTAAATGCCAGCAGTGTCCACCAACAGGTGCCAAAAACTACCTTCATTACCCATCTACTCCTGCCCAGGCATACATTGGCTGAGGGTACATCTTTTGCACCCAATATACCATGAATATGAGCCCTCTGGAATCTGACTGATCAGCATCAGACTATACACCAAATCCTTCTGCTGACCATCTGTTCCTGATAAATGGGTATACGTACTGTGCCAAACGTCATGAATTTGAAACCATCACACAGCCCCTGGTGATCTCATGTCTTGTAGCAGCGCCGGACTCCCTTTCAGACCAGAAATCATTTCCTTTGTATCCCGCCCAACATTTGATTTCCCTTGAATTGCTGCTTTATGATCTGGTGGTCCACAATGTCACAAGTTCACAGGATGCTGGCTGGTTTGGTGACTCACCCACTGGCCAATCATTGTAGGGACTCGGCCTTCCCACCTGCTCATCTACTCTTCGTGAAGCTGCGCAATGGTTGGCCATTTCACTTAAGGTTCTTGGCCATGCGATCGTAACTTTGAAATTGTCTGGAACCACTTCCAGAAAATATGATCTCAAACTTAATTCACCCACTTGACGGTGAATTTTCCCTCCTCTATTCGTAGCTTTGGTACATCTTTGCTTTCTGTTCTTTTGAACTGCAGTCCTAAGGTTTCCATCATATTTCAATTTTCCGCTTGTAGTCTCCAGGTCATGTCACATTGCATGCGTCGCAACACAATATCCTGTACTGTACATTGCGTCTACTCGTAAATCAAGTGTTTTACTGCCAGTTGATCGTAACAGCCTTTCTCCCTGCAATTCTCTCTCCCAGTGATGGTGGTTGAGCAGCAACTCAAAAATCCTGCAGAAAATGTCACATTCCTAAAGTTTTAAATGAGGTTAGATTTGATATTTTGTATAGAGTTATGGGCAGAATTAACTGGACCCACCCTCACAGATTTTAGTTATTTCAGCCTCTCTGCTAGTTTTGAGTGCACATCCGTGCCCGCACTACTCTGAGCTCTTGCAGGAATATAGGAACAGGAGTAGGCCATTCAGCTCCTCGAGCTTGTTCCGCCATTCAATTAGATAGTGGCTGATCTGTATCTTAATTCCACCTTACCCACCTTGGTTCCGTAACCCTTAATACCCTTTGCCTAACAAAAATCTATCAATCTCAGTTTTTAAATTTTCAATTGACCCTCAGCAGCTTTTCTGGGAGAAAATTTCCATTACCCTTTGTTTGAAGAAGTGCTTCCTGACATTATCCTTGAACAGCCTAGCGCTAATTTTAAGGTTGTACCCCCTTGTTCTGGACTCCCCCCACCAGAGGAAATAGTTTCTCTCTATCTACCCTATCAAATCTTTTAATCATCTTAAACACCTCAATTAGATCACCCCTTAAACTTCTATACTTAAGAGAATACAAGCCTAGTTTATGCAACCTGTCCTCGTATTTAATCGTTTAAGCCCCAGTATAATTCTGGTGAATCTGCGTTGCACCCCCTGAGCTGCAGTGCTCCAGATGGGGTCTGACCAGAGCTTTATACAACTAACATAACTTCCACCTCTTGGTATTCCAGCCCCTTTGAGATAAAAGCCAACATTCCATTCCACCTTAATTATTTTTTGTACCTATCCACTAGCTTTTAGTGATTTCTGTGCATGGACCCCTAAATCTCTCTGCTCCTCCACAGTTCTCACCATTTAGAAAATACACTGATCAATCTTGCTTAGGTCCAAAGTGGATGACCTCACACTTCCCCATATTAAACGCCATCTGCCACAGTTTTGCCCATTCACTTAATCTATCAATATACCTTTGCAACTTTCTACTCCTACTGTGTTTACTGTGCCACATAACTTAGTGTTGTCAGCAAACTTGGCTATATGGCTCTCTATGCCTTCCTCTAAGTGATTTACAAATATAGTGAAATGCTAAGGCCCCATTACAGATCCCTGGGGCACACCACTGGTCACATCCTGCCAATTTGAGTACATACCCATTACCCTACCTCCCAATTCCCTACCCATGTCAATAGGTTACCTCCAATTCCATGTGCCCTCATTTTTGTTAACAGTCTCTTGTGTGGAACCTTTTCAAATGCCTTCTGGAAGTCCATATAAATAATCCATAGTTACTCCCTTATCTATCACCTTAGTAACCTCCTCAAAAAATTCAACTAGGTTCATTAGATATGACTTACCCTTTACAAATCCATGTTGGCTCTCTCTGATCAGTTCATATTTGTCCAAGTTTTCAGTCACTCTGTCCCTAGTAATAGATTCCAGTAACTTCCCCACAACAGACGTTAGACTAATAGGCCTCTAATTTCTTAGTTTATCTCTCCTACCCTTCTTAAATAATGGAGTGACATTGGCAATTTTGCAATTGATTCCTGAATCAAGACAGTTTTGGAAGATCATGACTGGAGCATCTACAATTTCCTCACCTACTTCTTTTAATACCCTGGGGTGGAAACTGTCAGGTCCTGGAGATTTCTCTAGCTTTAGTCTCATTATTTTCTCCATTACCATTTTTTAAAAACTTATATTAATTTAGTTTCAGTTTTCCTTGTATCTCTGGTACTTTACCCTTCCTCTACTGTGAAGACCGATATAAAGTACTTAGCAAGTCTACCATTTCCTGATTTTCAATTACCTGCATCTGTCCTTAAGTGGCCCACATTACTCTTAGCCATCTTATTTCTCTTAATATACTCAACACCTTTAGTGTTGTTCTTGATACCCCTCAAGTTTTTTCTCATATTCCCTTTTTGCAGCTCTACTTTCTTCGAATCCCTTTGATATTTATCCACTTTAGCTGTTATCAATTGCTACAACTCTGGGTTTTGTCCAAATTTTAACTTGTGTTCACAGTAGAAAGGCAGTTTCAAAACATCTTTCGACTAAAAACCTGTTACTTTATGGATGCAATAAATGGGATAGCATGCCCCAAGATTATCAATTATACTTTAATTACACTACTATGCACCTCACCGATGTGGGATGCCTGCCATTCCTGGTATATTCGCAAAGGCAGTGAATAGTAAGCCTGTTCTGTTCAGGCTAAAATTAAGAGTCAGATTTATTAACAAGATAATTAAATAGAAGCAGAAATACCTGGCAAATTACTGATGGTACAGATACTTAGAAAACAACAATGAAGGAACAAATCTACAAGTGATTCAAATATCTTCTTCAGAACATATTTCTTACAGACTGATAATGTGTAGCCCTTTACAGGACATGGCAGGTAATTTTAACCTAACCTGTACGGTGGGAACTTGATGGGAACAGTTGGCCGCCTGTTTTACATCCCACCCAGATTTTACATTTTATTAACTTCAACGGGCAGTAAAATTGAGTGGGGTGTAAAATGAGCATTGGTCCTGATCCCATCTGTTTCCCGCCATGTGTGTTAGGTTAAAATTACCCCCCATAATCTTTTGTAGACTTCCCGATGTGATGAGAGCATGTGGGTGAGACAATAGTCCTGCCTTCCAAGGAGTCAAATTCCTAAATTTTCCAAGTGCACTATGGTGGCAAGGAATCTTGCCTGCTGCCAGTGCATTCCTTAAGATCACCAGTGCCCTGCCCACAATTTTCCATCTGAAGTGGATGGAAAATTGTAGCCGAGTATCCATGATTTTCTGCTACCTGCCAACAGTGGGTGAGGTTACTCATCATGAGCAAAGACATGGAAAATTACCCCAATTCCAGAAATTGAAATAAAGCTACAAACCGAATCAAAGGAACTCTTTTTCCAGCTACATCTTAAACCAATTTTGAATTCACATTTACTCTAGCCCAATAAATAATACAGAAATTTTCCTCATTTGACACAGGGCACGAGCTTTGCTTTTTTCACACCTCGCTGCTGAATAAAAGACACGGATGAAACAAAGATATGCGAGTGTGCATACAAAAATATTTTTATTACAGACTTTTTGTTCTCTGTGTGAATACACCAAAGCATCTCAGTGTTACATTTACTGAGTCCGTTAATAATTTAATAGGCGAAAGTAACTGTTACTACATTCTACCGTCAGAACTGCCTGTGCTATAATGGGATGGGGGTGCGTGTGTGGTGTCATCCCACCCCCCAAGGCACTAAAGGTAGAAATACATTGACATGCCTTATGCAGAAAACACTCTTAAGGATCATCCAATTTGAATGGCAAATGTCCCACTTCACTACATTTTCATATCACAGCATTCTTATCCAATGTAAAACTGGACTGGGTCGGAACCCAGTCTCCACAGGGCATATGAACCATTGCACAATGGAATCCTCTCAATGGCCCCGGGGGGGAAAGTAAGAGAAATAAAAAGCTGGAGAAAAATGAGAACATAGTAATAATTAGTACGTATTAGGAGTTTCCTTACTATGTGCATTAATTGCATATATATTAGAAGGTCCATTATAAGGCTAAGGGAGCCATTATACGAGCAGATTATAAGTGGTGAGGAGATTTATATAATGAGGTAGTCATAAACAATGCACACTGGCAGATCTCCCATGCCACTCAGTGAGTGGGAGAATACAGTATTTTATAATAGGAATATTTTCAACAAAGTGATGGGAAATTGTTACTAAAAGTGCTCCACAAGTAGTGCATGCTGTACACGAGACTTTTAATAAAGATTGTACGAAAGATCAGTCTCGTAGGGGCACACATTATAAGGGCCCGGGTTATAATGCAGGGTGTGAAATGTCAGACAGCCCTTTCGATTATCAGCTGCATTGAGTATGGCTTAAACCAGAACTGATTTACAAGCACAACAGAGGAGTGCTCGGTTCAACATTCCAGGGTATATTGCAACAATCTTTACTGCCTTGCAACTGGCCTACTTTGCAAGCTCACAGAATCATCATTTGGTGAGAATAATTAATTATTTATACTCCCACGGTTAATTAGCATTTAGCTTTCGATTGCGCAATTAATGAATGAATTCCAGTAACGAATGCAGGAGAAATTTCTGTACCCAGCGAGTGGTTAGAATGGGGAACTCGCTACCACGTAGAATGGTTGAGGCGAATAGCACAGATGCATTTAAGGGGAGGCTAGAGAAGTACAATGAGAGAGCAAGGAGTAGAAGGATATGGTGATAGGGTTAGATGAAGTAGGTGAGGGAGGAGGCTCATGTGGAGCATAAACACCAGCGTGGACCAGTTGGGCCGAATGGCCTGTTTCTGTGCTGTAAATTCTATGCAAACAGGAATGGGATTTTGAGGAGGCGATGGATTCCAGAGGGAATGATGCAACGGGTTAGAACTGGGTGCCCTTGAGAGAACTTTGCAGAGATGCTGCATGGTGTATTACAGCTTCACCTCAGACACTACAATAACTTTTTCAAAACTTCTTTTCCTCCGCTGTCTCATTACAACTCTCCCACCCACTGTGAACCTAACTGGATCTGAACCCAATCCCCACAGGATGCATTAACTTCTGCTGTGGCAGCAAGGAATTTCTTTACCTGATTTCCCCTCCATTAAATTCATGGGAAGTCAGAACACTTTTCTGAAGCCAGGTAAAAAGAATGACCTGCATTTCTATAGCATCTTTCACAACCTCAGGCCGGCCCAAAGCACTTTACAGCCAATGAGGTACTTTTTGAAGTGTAGTCACTGTTGTAATGTAGGAAATGCGGCAGCCAATTTGCGCACAGCAAGATCCCACAAACAGCAATGTGTTAACGACCAGATAATCTGTTTTCTCAGTGATGTTGGTTGAGGAATAAATATTGGTCTGGACACCCGGGGAAAACTCCCCTACTCTTCTTCGAAATAGTGGCCATGGGATCTTTTGTATCCACCTGAGAGGGCAGACAGTGCCTCGCTTTAATGTCTCAGCCGAAAGACGTCACCTCCGTCAGTGCAGCACTCCGTCAGTACTGCACTGGGAGTGTCAGCCTGGATTTTGTGCTCAAGCCTCTGATTCAGAGGTGAATGTGCTACACCCACTGAGCCCGGGCTGACACGGTTGACAATAGTCAGGAGTTACTGTGCAATATTTCAGCAGTCAAGGCAGCATCATGATACAGTACAAATTCCAATGGGTAGATATTTACATTTTAAAAAAAAACACAACATAGTTTTAATGCAGCAGCAAAAATTCAAATTGTTCACATGGTGACGAGGGTGCAGTGATATCCTTCATTTTAGTAGCAACCCAGGAATTGTTTGAGGCTTCTGTGCAAAACCGGTCTGTTATAGCGTGACCGCATACTTTGAAGTGATTCCGTCTGGCTCCTTTCTGCTGGGTCACACAGGCTCCTCGCTCCTCATTTAGCAAAGCACCATTGCGGAACAATTCAATCCCGATTATCTCCCCTCTCGATTTCCACAAGGCCTTCTCCCAGTAAATGGAAGCACCCTGCTGGAGGGTAACCCTACTTGGGCGGTGGACAGAGATACCTGGCCTGGTTATCGCGAGGGGGTTGGATTTACAAACAGCTGTACTCATAGAATTGAGAACTCACTCAGACCTCTGATCACACAAGACAGTACGAGCAGACGAAGGCGGCAATCTTTGGGTGGTGATGGAGGTTGGGCACGCTGGTCAAATTTGGCCTGAAACAGATGCCAAGGCCACTAATCAGTGGCTCCACAGAACCCAGGGACGTCAGGCACCAAAATCGGCAGCACTAAATTTGGGCAGTTGCACCCAGTGCCTAATCTTGGCTAAGGTCATTGGTTAAAGCAAAGAAAGACCTTAATTTCTATAGTGCCTAATCGTGTCACTGAAAGAGCTCAAACCGGTTCACACAGCAACTTGCTTTGAAGAGCATTGACTGTTGTAACGCAGGGCAACGAGTCAACCGTTGGGTAGCAGCAATGTCCCGCAAACGGCAATGGCGGAATAACTCGTTTTTGGAAGCGTGTGTGTTTGAGGGAGGAATGTTGGCCAGGACAATCCGCTCTTCTTTGAATAACGCGTGGGATCTTTAACATCCAGGCCTCAGTTTAATCTTCTTTTGGTATGGAACGTCCCATCTAAAAGGACAGCACCTCGCTGCTGTGTTTAGGTACCAACCCAGACCAGGGGCTCAAGTCCCGGAGTGGGACTCAAACCCACAAACCTCTGACTCGGTAGAGGAGAGAACATTGCGGAACATTCCAGATAGCAGTCTCACAATTCGAGCACCAGGATCTTTTTAACCGATGAGGAAATTCACACCTCACTGACTGAATAAAAAAAAAGTTTTCAAGCCTTAGTGGCTTCAGTCTTGAGAACGAAGGGCCAATTAACCTGATCTTGAGTCTTCCCAACTCCTCAGACATGCCTCATCTCCCATTTAGCCCAAGACCGATAGCACCTTTTAAAAAAAAAAATTTTACATTCAAATAGCAACTCTGGGACACCCTGTTAAAAAGACCCTGCGATTGTCCTTTACTGTCTCAGCTTGGCTTAGTCGGTAGTTCCCGTCCCTGACTGGGCAGATTGTGCATTCCAGCACTTGCTCCCACTCCAATGTCAGCCTTCAGGTGATAATGCTCCACTCGGTGACCACACTCTGCCTAGGGTGGATAAAACCTAGAAACATCAATGTTTAACATATCACAATCCTAGTGTTTGGTCCAGGGTTTGCTCTGATTCACCCTGTTGATAAAGTTGTGGCAATAAGTGCGATGGCATTATCCATTCCTTGTATGAACTCAGTAAAATGATGTGCTCCTCGTTAGATGGTAACTGGCACTGGCTGACATTATATCTATTCTTTGGGTTGTTGGCCACTTTCTGATGATCTACCCAGTGACTCATAGATCCCTTCCTAGGCCGCCCTACCCTTGACCCACACAGCGAGCTCCTCTCAAGAGTTTCTTTAAGGCCGCACTCTTAAAGCAAGTGTACGGCCAACTAGTCGATGCTCCCCGGGAAGGACAGTAAGTGGGGTCTATTTGGGCTCACGCGCCTGCCAATGGGAAATGAGGACGAGAGTTGATCCTCTGTTGCAGACTGGACAATCTGGTACCTAAAGCCAGTCAGTGCTCCAGAGCTCAATGATGGAACCTGGAGAGGGTCGACCCATCGACGGGAGCTAGCATTGTTTCCCGCTCGGCTGCAGATAACCCTTGCAAGCCAACGCCCTAGTGGGTGGGAAGGTGTTTGTGAGACAAGCGGTGGGGGGTTTATCAGTGCCACGTGCTGGTAAACTGTGTGCTTTTAGTACCTCCATATAACACAAAGCCGTGGCTCGTGCCCAGGCCCAGAGGGTTCCGATATAGGGTGACAAGTGTCCCTCGGGTCGAAAGGGTCTGCTCCATGTCAGGCAAACAGAAACTCTGCTTGTGTGGCTCTCCCAGTACTTTGGTATAAAGACTCAAACATAGTGATGGGGTTTGTGTGTGCGTCAAATACCTGACTGAATTCCCCCCCCTACTCCAACTATGGGAATAGTCTTAAAACAATTTTGCGAGTCGTCCAACTATAGAGACATGGGGAAGCAGAAGGCGATGGCGATAATCCATCTCCCCTGAGGAACGTGAAGACTGGTTAGTTGGTGGTTCTGGTGTCTGATCCCTGAGCGGACTCCTCCGATCTACAAGGCGAGATGCTCCTAAGTTCTTCAGATTATCAGCCGACCTCCCACTTCGCCCAGTCTCACTTCGAGCACTGGAGCGGACAGGGCGCCGGCCGATCTCCCATGCCATTGCTCACGCCGTTAAGTTGGACGATACTTGCGTTACTCCACCGAACGCACAATGTATTATTCTGCTCCGAAAGTGGAGCAGCGGCCTGCCCCTTTAAGGCCACAAGGCGCAATTGCTGTAAACAGACACGTCCTGATGTCAGTTGCAGATCAATTTCTGTCGGTGAGGGAAGAAGCTCGGACGTTCCTGACTCCGGGTCAGAAGAAAACCAACATGGAACGACTGTTTTTCTTCCCTCCTCTTGTACTTTCTTTCTAAAAAAAAAACGGTGACAGAGAAATTTGCACGTGGGACACCGGAAACGGGACAGTCCTGTATCTTGTTCTCGCTCTGAACAAAACTTTAGCTGGTAGCAGAAAAGCTCCTGTTGCCAGATCATAGGAGCAAAGAGCCAATTAATCCGTTCTAGCGTCAGTTTACCTCCTCGATCACTTCCTCCGCCTTCCTGCTGAACAAGGACTTGATCGCTGCTGGGGGGGGGGGGGGGGGGGGGGGGGAGGAGGGAAGGGAGGTGGGGAGGGGGTTATCGGCAGGAACAAGATGGAGAGATGATGCTGCAGGTGAGCCAAGGTTCACCAGGGCCTGGTGTTCCTGAACTCGTGCTTGTGTCGTATCCACTGGGCATTGACGGGAACTCCCAGCTCAGCCCACGAAACGGCACCGCTTCGCTGTTTCCCGCTGGATAACGCAGGAGGCTGGGCCGCCTTTTGCTCCGGCAGGGGCCGCTCGACGGGGTCCTTCCCGTTACTCCGGGGACCTCCCGCTGTCTTCCCCAGCCCGGCGCCTGCGTCCCGAGGGGTGGGCTCGGAGGGGAGGGGGTCACGGCGACCGGACGCTCCGTTCGCGCCTCCGCCGGGAGCGGCCTCCTCGGGCGGGGCCGGCTCGTTCTCTGCTCCCTGTCCTGGGACCGGCTTCTGCACCCCGGGTGCTGGTGGGGGAGAGTCTCTTGTGGGCCACGCCCGGTCTCCACGGAGGCCCCCCAGATCGAGCGGGGGCACGTGCTGGGTCTGCGGCTCCGGCTCGCTGGGCGGGGACTCCGTCGCTCTGAATTAGAACACAAAAACACAGAGGGGGTCAAAATCAAACAACAGAACGTGTGACACACAATGTATTATTCTGCTGCTATAGTGTAGGGGTGTGTGTGTGTGTGTGTGTGTGTGTGTGTGTGTCTCCTTAAGGCTACAAGGTGCAAATGTTCTGCATTCTTCAAATTACATCGAATTTACAGCACAGAAACAGGCCATTCGGCCCCACAGGTCTATGCTGGTGTTTATGCTCCACTCGAGCCTCCTCCCACCCGACACCATCTAACCCCATCAGCATATCCTTCTATTCCTTTCTCCCTCGTGTATTTATCGAGCTTCCCCGTAAACGCAGCCCACGCTGGCCAGGGCCATAAGTTTTAACACACGGAACTCTTCTCCACGTCCATAACCCAGGGCCAACTGTAGTCTCCTTCAACGTGTCCTTCCGCTGGGGTCAGCACAAACCAGGAGTTGAGCTGGGATCCTTTAATGACTCAGCTGCTCGTTGAGCAAACTCTTGGGGAGCTACGAAGGTCCACAATTCACAACCGTGCATTGCGCCTCTGCACCGTCCGCAGTGGCTCAGGGGCGTTCATGGCGGTCGGCGAGGGGTGACCGTTACTCTGGCCGGTCGGTACAGCCGACTAACGCCCATAAAACACACCCACTTCCTTGGTCCAGCCTCGTTCCCAGCTTTTTTTAAAAAATTGTTTCCCTTTCCCATTTTCTCCTCTCTAAAAAGGCCCTCGGAGCAATTTTAACCCAAACTGCCGGTCAGGAAACTGATGGGATTCGAGTGCAACACTGGTTCTACAACCCCCCTCCCCCACCCCACTACACCCCGCCCGATTTTACTCTCTATTGAAGTCAACGGGGAGTAATATTGGACGGGGTGAAAAACCGACGTTCCACCCGACCCTGTGGGATTCCCTGCCTGAGGATTTGGGATAAAATGATCCCGCTGACTCCATGATTGGGGATAAGGCACCAAGAGAGTCCGACCTCACGGCCATTCTTTCCCCGACCTCGCTAGCCAGTGGCGGCAGGCTGTCCGATTGAGGACGACACCACCACAGCTCTGACTGACCCGCGTTCTTCCAGGCTGCCGGACGGCCGTCAGGAGTGGGACCCCAGACCGATCCGTTACCCTCCTAAAGGCCAACTGTAGGGCCTCCTATCGCCACCCTGTCTGAGGTCAGAGAATTTTTTTTTTAATTATTCGTTCGTGGAATGTGGGCGTCGCTGGCCAGGCCGGCATTTATTGCCCATCCCTAATTGCCCCTTGAGAAGGTGGTGGTTAGCCGCCTTCTTGAGCCGCTGCAGTCCGTGTGGTGACGGTTCTCCCACAGTGCTGTTAGGAAGGGAGTTCCAGGATTTTGACCCAGTGACGATGAAGGAACGGCCGATATATTTCCAAGTCGGGATGGTGTGTGACTTGGAGGGGAACGTGCAGGTGGTGTTGTTCCCCATGTGCTGTCCAAGGAATCAACCTGGACTCTTCCTGGTCTATATGGTGAGGAGAGGCAGGCGGTTACCACGGGAACAATACAGCTTCCATTTAAGTCTCGGGTGACAAGTGTGGGGGGGCGCGGGGCGGGGGAAGGGGTCACACACGGAGACCTCCTCTCATGCCAGCGAGCGGGGGGTCTCTGCAGGCAGCGGTGAGCTGAGGCAGATGAGGGGGATTAACTAACAGGGACGGCTGGCAGGAGATGACCGGGTCCCGCCGGGACAGGTTGGAGACAGATCCTCGTTGCTCACCCGAGTTCCAGCTGTTCGGTCCGTCCAAACGCATTCTGGTCAGAACCTGGAGAAAGAAGCTTCTGTTACACTCGGGTCTAAAGTTCCTTCTACCCCACCCCCCCCCCCCCCCCCCCCACACGGCATCTCAAAAGAAAAAGGATATGCATTTGTATCAACACCTTATCGCAGCTCTCAAACTGCATTGCACACAATGGATTACTTCAAAATGCAGCTATTCTTGTTACGCAGACGGCTGCCAGTTGAATGGCCACTTAGTTGGTTTTTGGTTAATTAGAATTTTACAGCATAGAAACAGGCCATTCGGCCCAACTGGTGTTTATGCTGCACACGAGCCTCCTCCCACTGTACTTTATCTCACCCTATCATCATATCCTTCTATTCCTTTCTCCCTCATGTGTTCATCCAGCTTCCCCTTAAATATATCTCTGCTATTCGCCTCAACTACTCCTTGTGGTAGCGAGTTCCACATTCTAACTACTCTTTGGGTAAAGAGTAATGTAAGATGTTTGACCTAGGGATGGGCAATAAATGCCGGCCTTGCCAGTGTCGCCCACATCCCGAGAACAAATATTTAAAAAAGGTTTGAGATGACAGTATTGACCCCTCATTAATTTATACATGGTTAATAAACGGGCGTCATCCTCGAGACTCTGAAACTCTGGGCAGCACATGAGACTCTCTGGTTCTCTAACATGGTCCTTGCCCTAGATAGGATATCAGTTCGTGTGGCTGGTGAGGCATAATCTACCACAGGAGTGTCAACTTGACCTGGTTCGGCAGCCGTTTGACCTCTGGGTCAGAAGGTTGCGGGTTCACGCGCACTCCAGGAGCCGAGCAAGTAACCTGGGCTGACGCTTGCAGTGGAGTACTGCGTGGTCAGAGGTCGTTTCGGTCGAGACCTTCAACCAAGCCCCCGTCCGCCTGTTCCATCGGTGAAAGATTCCATGTCTCCATTCAAAAAAATGAAAGAGCAGGGAGTTCTCCCAGTGTCCCAGCCAACATTCCTCCCTCAAACCGGAATTCGGCCCAAAAGTACATCACCAGGGGACATCGGACGCTATATATAGTGGCATGGATATAGGGGTAGTGATCACAGGTGTTACCTGCTACCCTGAGGGCATTAAGAGTCAACCACGTTGGTGTGGGACTGGAGTCACACGTAGACCAGGCCTGGTAGGGGTGACAGGTTCCCTTCCCTGAAGGACATTGGTGAACCTGTTGGGTTTTTATGACAATCCAACAGCTTTTGTGGTTATTTTATCTGATGCCAGCTCACAAATTACCAAATTTAATATCCCAATTTGCCATGGTGGGATTTGAACTTTCAACCTCTGGGCTGCTAGTCCAGAAACCATAACCACTAGGCTACTGTACTCTTAACTGCCCGGCTTCAAAATCCCCAATGACCCCTCTTCCGCATGCTATATAACCGTTAAGTTGGTTTGACCTGGTTCAGGGGCCTCTGATTCACCCACTGCCACTTGCTCCACATGCCTCCGAGTCCCAGGCTCGCCAAGTAGCTCCAGGTCCCACCTTTTCCTTTGGTCTCCCTAAAAAACAGGTCTGCTCCCTCTCTGAAGACATGCGCTATTAATGCTTCTTAGGAACAATGTCCACAGTGAAAAATAGGCCATTCAGACCATTAATCCCTCTCCACACAGATGATGATAATAATAATCACCCTATCCCCCCTCCCCCCATATTTCATGTACGATTATTCTATCATGAATTCTCCCCGGCCCCCCACTAGCTGTTGATTCCCTACTTTGCACAACATGAAATTCCCATCCCTGTAAAAACAAGCATTAATAGCTTTACAGTGCGAAGGATGGTGTGAAAATCCCACCAGCCCACATACAAACACACACACACACACACACACACACACACGCACACAGCTAAATATAATTTAAGAAAATCTCTTGAGCCCCAAAACATACGAAGTACAAGAATTATCTGCAGTATTATCTGGAAATCACGGTGAAAGCTATTTTCTCAAAATGCAATTACAGTGATAGTTAAATAACTTACCTGCTGCCCTTGACTTCTCCGCCATGCAGTCAGGAGACTGAGATCTATTCTTGCTGTAGCGGCTGTACATGTTTCCCATGGCGACCATTCCCTGCTGCTCAGGCGTGCTACTCCGAACAAAGACGAGGAAAAAAAACGGGAGGGAAGATTGGGATTATGGGCAAGGAAGAGGGAAAGGAGTAGGGAATTTGGGAAAAGGAGAAGAGATGACAGGTGGGGGGGGGGGGGGGGGGGGGGGGAAGAGAAGAGGAGAAAAAGGCGAAGGAAGCATGGAAACCAAGTGGAAAATAATGGGATGGGTGGAAACAAAACAATGAAAATGTCAAACTAATGAAGATGTGGATGAGAAAGAGCCGAAAATAATGATCCAAATTAACTCAAAAAGCTGAATAAAACCTTTTCTTTTTGGCAGAAGTGTAACTTGTGGCTCAGAGTCAGCAGCAGGGTTTCCTTTTTTAAAAAAAACTAGCACCGTTACGAGGAGGATACACTGTTCTAAGGACAGGGTTTTTGTACCATGTAATCCACAACCTGCTACTTGGCTGCTTCAGAGCAGCTGTGTTTTACTTGCCCTGTCCTGCTAAAGCCACAAAGTTTAATTGTTGTAAATCGGTAGACACCGCGGTCAATTAAAGGCCAATTGGTGTAAAGCACAGAGGTCAATTCAAGGCCAATTGCTGTAAAACACACCAAGGTCATTGCAAGGCTAATTGTTGGCTTTCCATCTCTTTCTGCGTGTATTTGTTTATGCACACAAAGTTACATTTTACAACAAAGTGTGATGCCTGGAACGTGACAGATCTCAAAAGTGTTGCATTATAAACACACCAGTGCATCAAATGAACAGCTGGTCACTGAAGTCATTGTTTTACAAAGACAGCAGCATTAGACCATGCGATGCACAACGTATTTGCTGCAGTGTAGGTGTGCGTGTCTCTTTAAGGCTACAAGGTGCAACTGTTCTGCAGTCTTCAAATTGAATGTTGTTACAGGTTGGATTGGCATTCTTTGTCTTTCTCTTTTTTAAAAAAAAGTGTTTAAACCAATCATAACTTTAAAAGGCAAGATTACCTGGTCATTATCACGTTGCTGTTTGTGGGACCTTGCTGTGCGCAAATTGGCTGCCACGTTTCCTATGTTACAACAGTGACTACACTTCAAAAGTAATTGGCTGTAAAGCGCTTTGGGCGTCCTGAGGTCATGAAAGGCATTATATAAACGCAAGTCTTTCTTTCTTTAAAGCCACAAAGTCTAATTAAAAAGAGGCTGAGGTGAATCAGAGCTCACTTGGTGTTTGGTCAAAGAAGTCATCGGATTGGAAAGTACCCATCAGGCTCGTGTGCATGTGACAGCCAGCAATAAGTCGCTACCTTTATTCGATATTTTTTTTTAAAAAAGATTGTTTTTACACCCATAACAGTGCAATACCCGGAGTGAAGTAACACTCTCTTTTTAGCACGTAACTAGCAAATCTCCTGTGGGGTTGTTTGTGCTAAGTCAGGTGATGTGCTGTTTTACGAGAATAGGAACACACTGGGGGCGATTTTAACCCCCAAGAACGGGCGGATTGGGGGCGGGTGGGAGTTGAAAATAATCGTTTTTTTTGGGTCGCAATCGCAAAATTTTCGGACTTTGCATTCCCGGCGGGAAGCCTGTACTTTTACGCGCCGAGGTTAAACCCAGAAATAAAGCCGGGTTGCGGCCGCGACCCAAAGAACAACTATTTTCAACACCCACCCGCCCCCAACCCACCCGTTCTTGGGGTTTAAAATCACCCCCAATATCTTATTTTTTTTGCTTAAGGCTAATTGAAGCTAAGTAAGCACTGGGTGAGTTCATGCACTGATCAACTAAGAGGCTGCAGACATTCCGACTCTGGCATTTTCTGATGCCGGAGAATTTGTACATTGTAAAATGACTGCCATTGCTTCTTTACACTTTTTCCCTCCCCCAAAGTGTAACACACAAGTTTGCTTTAGACAATATGGGGGTGATCTTAACCCCCAAAAACGGGTGGGTTGGGGGCGGGTATGAGTTGAAAATAGTTGTTTTTTTGGGTCGCAACTGCAACATTTTCGGACTTTGCATTCCCAGTGGGAAGCCTGTACTTTTACGCGCTGATGTTAAACCCGGAAATAAAGCCGGGTTGAAGTTGCGACCCAAAAAACAACTATTTTCATCTCCCACCCGTTCTTGGGGGCTAAAATCACCCCTTACGTGAAGCGTGAAAGAATCGACATTTGTAAAGTTTTTTACTAATATAGACATAGATTGGATGCCAACTGGGACTGAAATTCCTGTTAAAGGATGAGAGAATATCTGGTGCATGTGCAGGTAGATAAAGCTATATATAAAACAAATCCCAACAGGGCCACAGAGTGCAAGAGTATAGAAGTAATGAGAAATGTGTACAAAATATTGGTTAGGCCACAGCTGGAGCACTGTGTACAGTCTTGTGTATCCTATTATAGAAAAGATATTGATACACCATAGAGCGTATGGTGCAGATTCACCACGATGATCCCAGGAATAGGAAACTCTCGTTATTAGGATAGATACCGAGAGACTGGAGCTAATTTTCACGGGAGGTTACAAAGATATTTAAGAGAAGTTTTTAAAATTATGAAGGGTTTTGATGGGATTTTCCCTATTCGCTCAATTTTGTCCGGCAATACGGGGCGTGCGGGCGCAGTGGCTCCTGGCGATACGGGGCGCAGTGGCTCCTGGCGATACGGGGCGCGCGGGCGCAGTGGCTCCTGGCGATACGGGGCGCAGTGGCTCCTGGCGATACGGGGCGCGCGGGCGCAGTGGCTCCTGGCGATACGGGGCGCGCGGGCGCAGTGGCTCCTGGCGATACGGGGCGCGCGGGCGCAGTGGCTCCTGGCGATACGGGGCGCGCGGGCGCAGTGGCTCCTGCCGATACGGGGCGCGCGGGCGCAGTGGCTCCTGCCGATACGGGGCGGGCGGGCGCAGTGGTTCCTGGCGATACGGGGCGCAGTGGCTCCTGGCGATACGGGGCGCACGGGCGCAGTGGCTCCTGGCGATACGGGGCGCGCGGGCGCAGTGGCTCCTGGCGATACGGGGCGCGCGGGCGCAGTGGCTCCTGCCGATATGGGGCGCAGTGGCTCCTGGCGATACGGGGCGCGCGGGCGCAGTGGCTCCTGCTTGAGTCGTTGAGTGTATTCAAGGCGGAGAGCGATAAATTTTTGGATTCTAAAGGGAATCAAGGTATATGGGGATCAGGCGGGAAAGTGGAGTTGAGGTCGAAGATCAGCCATGATCTTACTGAACGGCGGAGCAGGCTCGAGGGGCCACACGGCCTACTCCTGCTCCTATTTCTTATGTTCTTATAAGGTGCGCACGGGTGTAATGTTGGGCGAGGACGGGATGAGACTCGGCTGTGATGCACCCTACGGATGAACGCCCTACTGACAATCTGGGCTCGGACATGAAGAATAGTCAATTGGACGAGGTACCAGTCCCAGGAATTCGATGTTCAGAAGAGGGGGATTGTGGAATGTATCTGCTCCCAGCCTGCCTTCGACCAACTAGTTTGAAAGCACGGGAAGACGGGGAGCACCGAGATGCACTTGCAAATGCTGGGAGTGTTTCACCACTGGACGAGCACCTCATGGAGTTTGTGGAAATGGAAACGACACCGCTTGTCTGATTTGAAGCCACTCTTCCCGGGCCATAAGTGACAGCCAGGAGTTCCAGGCCTGATGGAGAGGTGTAGCAAACACAGAGTTAAACCGGATGCTAGCAAGCGTGCGACTGCCACTGCCGGACACCGGCAAAGGAGTTGCACACACCGTGCGTACATATTAACAGCAGATTCCTACCTGGACAATCTGACCCACCTCTCGAGCACCTTCGATGGGTATTTTTGCTAATCTGCTTTACAGCACAAGCTACAGGAGCTGCCAGAGGCACGCACGCACGACCTGACCTGAACTGTGCCGTGCCAGACAAGAAGTGGATAGCTCCCTTTTACCAGGAGTTTCACACCGAGATGCTCGTGAGGGGGGAATTGTTGCCTTTCAACCGCAGAGGTACTGAGCATTTATAGGAGCGACGTCCAGACAGTACACCGAGGACCGTTGGCCAAAATCACGGGTGAGCGGGGTAGGAAAGAAAGAAAGGGAAGAAAAAAAACACGTACCAGTAAGTGGGAGGTCCAATCACCCAGGGGCTTTATTGTAAACATAGAAACTACATCGCAGGGTTTTGCAGTCACTTATTTCTTTACAGGCATGCAGGAACTACCACACACGCACGCACACATCCACAACAGGGTTACTGGGAAAGACAAGGGCCACGTTGAGGGGACACCCAACAGTTACAAATCCCTAACGGTAACATCACAAGCCAAATGCGGCCAGGCCCGATGGAGCACGAGGCAAATCCAAACAGGAGATGAACCGCATCCAGCAGAATTCCCAGGGTTTTCCTGCCCTCCTGAGTAGCTGGCAGATAGCGAGCGTTCCTTACGTCACTCCCCGCGCTCTCCCCTCCCCTTGAAGGGTAACTGCAACCAGCACACTGCAAGATCCTCAATACAAATCGGGGTTATACGGACATACGGAATTGACGGGCAGGAAAAGACCAGGTGGGCCAACAAGCCAGCCCCAGGCGGGGTCTGACTCGCGCAGAGCAAGTTTTCTCCCCTCCCTTCCCGATGGTGGCGACCGACCGGTGCTGGAATGCAGTCCACAGACGCCGGCTGCTCACCGGCACCCGGTGCCGAAGCGGCCATTCAGCACGCCCGAGCAGCAGGTGGATATTTGGCAGTGGAGGCATCACGAAACCAGGCCCGAGTGGCCATTCAGCACACGCGAGCCCCGCAAGTGTCAGGTGGATTTTCGGCAGTGGAGACATCAACAACTGAGCCCCAGTGGCCATTCAGCACGCGTGAGCATCAGGCGGCTATTTGGCAGTGGAGGCATCACCAACCAAGCCCGAGTGGCCATTCAGCATGCTTGAGGCCCTTGAGCATCAGGTGGATATTCGGCAGTGGAGGCATCACCAACCGAGTCCAAGTGGCCATTCAGCATGCGTGAGCATCAGGTGGCTATTCGGCAGTAGAGGCATCTCCATCTGTGTCCAATCCTATCCTCGCATTCACTTTTTAGCCGGGGGGGGGGGGGGGGGTTCAATGAATAATCAGTCCGTGTGGTGAAGGTTCTCCCACAGCGCTGTCAGGGAGGTAGTTCCAGGATTCTGACCCAGCCACGATGAAGGAACGGCGATCTGTTTCCAGGTCGGGATGGTGTGAGACTTGGAGGGGAACGTGCAGGTGGTGTTGTTCCCATGCACCTGCCGCCCTTGTCCTTCTCGGTGGTGCAGGTCGCGGGTTCGGGAGGTGCCGTCGAAGAAACCTCGGTGAGTTGCTGCAGTGCATCCTGTGGATGGTCCACACTGCAGACCCCGGTGGTGAGGGAGTGGGTGTTTAAGGTGGTGGATGAGGTGCCGATCAAGCGGGCTGCTTTGTCCTGGACAAGTGTCGAGCTGCTTGAGTGTTGTTGCAGCTGCACCCATCCGGGCGAGTGGAGAGTATTCCATCACACTCCTGACTTGTGCCTTGAGGGTATTAATCACTATGTGCAGGAGAGCTTCCTGACATCAGTCCTGAGCTTGCCTTTACAGGTTTCTACCAGCGACCTCCTTGTCCTGCAGTCATCTAACCCAAAAGAGATGGCTCCAGAATTGCCTTCTCTATTCCATTTAGTATCTTACATACCTCCATTAAAAGAAAAAGTCCGCTCCATTCCAAGCTGGAGAGGCCTCCAGCCTCAATCACAGAAATGGCTCGACTCTTGACTCAATTAAACCAAGCGGAGAAGAGGAGTTTTAAAAAAAAAATGTTTCAACAGCCAAAATAGATGGGAGTAAGCAAAACTCATGTCAACCAATGCCCGAAGTCACTATAATGCCTGTTACTCCCCTCCGCCTTGCAGGTAAAAGGCAGAGCAGCCCGTCAAGTCAAAGCCGTTTTCTTCAAAAGCACCGCCCGTTAAGAAGTCATTGGGGGAGGGTAGGGTTGCCAACTCTGGTCGGAGACATTCATGGAGGTGTCATCACATGATCTCCTACTGTCAACCGCTCCGCAGCCCCCCTCCCACTGATCACCCGACACGTCAAACAGCCTTTTTTCCGCCCACATCTCATATTTTTATATCAAATTTTTTTATATATATTATATATATATATATATATATATATATATATATATATAAAAAGCACAATTTTTTAATGCCCCTATGATTTTTCTCCCGGGTGCTGGTGTTGCTCGCAGCAGTGCCTTGGAGATTAATCTTTAATTCCTGGAGACTCCAGGGCATTCCTAGAGGGTTGGCAACCCTGGAAGGGAGGGGGGGAGGGGGTAGGCAGCGAGGGAGGGGCAGATTTTCAACTTGTTGCGTGGCCGTAAAGCTGGAATCACGAACTGGCCGCCCGTTACACAAACCGACCAGTTTCCTTTTCCGCTGAAATCAACGGGAAAGGAAAAGAATCCTGCGATTTCTGTAACAGGCGGCCAGCCCACAAGGCAAGTTGAAAATCTACCTGCTGGACGTTTCCGTGACGGAGGTGATCTGCGCGGGCTGGCTGCACGCACCCTACAGGACTCCATTTTCCACCTCCCCACCCCCAGGTTCTGGCTCTGCAATCGGCAGGTGGCGAGAAACCCAAGAACTGAAGGTGCTGTAAATTCAGGTTAACTCACATCTGAGAGAGAAGGACGGGTTGCTGTTTTGGCTGGGACCCTTCAGCAGAACCATCTTCCTCTTTCAGATGCTGACTGACCTGCAAGTCCCGGCATTTTCTGGTTTCATTTCGGTTTCCCAGATTTTCTTTTCGTTTAAATTTCAAGTGCAAACTAGTGGAGAGAGCACCTAAACCTGGTGTGGTCCTAAAGGAGACCTCGACTACCAACGGTCCCTGGACATTCACGACAAGAGCGCACTGGCAAAGAGCCGATCAGGACTGGATTCCTCAGCTGCAAACGAGAAGCTGGAGGAAAGCAGGTTTGGTAAGAACCGTACGACATGCCAGCTTCGAAACAAAACAGGAGAGCAACAAAATCCTGAATTCTGGGACTTCTATAAAAACGTGGGATGTCGAGCTCCTGTTTTTGGAGGAGTGCTAGTCAGTGACCAATCCATTGGCGCCAAATTAAACATCTCTTTAGGCGTCAGCTGTGGCGCAGTGGGTAACAATCTCGCTCTGAGTCAGAAGGTCGTGGCGTGGGTTCGAGTCCCACTAAAGAGACTTGACCACATAACCCAGGCTGACACTCCCAGTGCAGTGCTGAGGGAGTGCTGCACTGTCTGAGGTGCCGTCTTTTCAATGAGACGTTAAACTGAGATCCCGTCTGCCCTCTCAGGTGAACGTAAAAGATCCAGTGGCACTTTTTCAAAGAGGGGTATGAGAGTTCTCCCCGGTGCCCTGGCCAATATTTATCCCTCAAACCAACATCACTAAAACACATTATCTGGTCATTATCTCATTGCCGTTTGTGGGACCTTACTGTACACAAATTGGCTGTTGCGTTTCCTACATTACAACAGTGACCACACTTCAAAAAAGGTACTTAACTGGCTGTAAAGCGCTTTGGGACGTCCTGAGGTCGTGAAAGGCGTTATATGAGTGAGAGTTCTTTCTTTATCTCTATCCTGACCATGTGGAGAAACGGGAACTTTGTGAATTTTGAATACTAGGTTCTATACATCACCCCCTTACACACAAAATACTTTCGAGAGTCAAAATATGGTGACATCAGGCAAGGTGCTGATGACCCCCAATGATATTAAAGGAAAATGTCCAGCGCATGCACATTAACTGAACGTCTGTGGTCACGACACGAGTGAGGTTGCAGATAATAATCTGATGATCCCATGTGTGATATCAACTGTCCCCTACCCACTACGATACATCTTACTGCATCTGGGTGGTCTGTCCAGGCTTCCATTGTTTTTTGATGTTGCACATAATGATTCTGATGATCCCAAAAAAAAAATCACTTGATAATAAACACTTATTGCACTGTCCCTGCTGTTCACTGGAAGTGTGATAGTGCAAGCGTTTTTTTGTATAAAGCAAAACAATGCAATAAAATACAATAATGGTGGAAGGGGGGGAATTCCACACTCATTCATTCACAAAAACTGCTTTGCCCCTTAACCAAATTGTCTTCCATTTTTAAAAGTCATAATTTCGAACGAGTTAATCACCATCAGTGGCTGTCGGTTTAGGAGCCCATATTCTACATTTTTTTGGACCCAAGATCAGTAGCAGCCCTTTTGTTCACAAGGACATCGATCGTGCAATAGTTGCTCCGTTTTGGAACTGCTGCCGCAAACCTGATGTCTCCATAGAAACTATTTGAAATCAGTTTTTTTTTTTAAATTAAAAACATCCCCCCCCCCCCAACGCTCTCCAGAAGGTGTTGACTCAGAGTACAGTTACACGGGTGCTTGTCTCCCCCCAGTGTCCAAGTGGCCATTCTCCACGCAGGAGCCAAGACGTTGAGTGCCGGCAGACTATTCGACTGCAGAGCTATCACAGAGGAGCCCAATTCTCTGCACCCTCACGTGTACAGCCGGAGTCACTGAACAGCGATCAGGTGGCGGGATCCTGGCCAATTCCCACCCCCACTTAATCCAGGGACACCGAGTCCAATTGCAGCACCCGTGCTGCTGTCCCAGTCGAGATCAGCACAGAGACTGAACATGGAGCATTTCCAGTTTGTGTGGTTAACAGACCTCCTGGTCAATGGGACAGCTGTAGGCTACTAGTTTACAAAATTACGAACTTTAAAATGGCCAAGTGATTATGGGGAAGCAGCGATTTTAGCATTTATCCGCAGAGAGGTACCAGAATACATCAACAGCACGGCTTTTAAAAAAGAATCAGAATCGAGTAAAAAAAAATATCCAAGAGATCTGTAAAAAATAAATTAACACAGTTGCCTTTCTTACAGGTAAAAAAAGGTTTCAATCAAATTCATTTAATAAATGGAGATGTTGGACGTCGCTGGGATACTACGGGAACAGGAGGGATCAGACATCAGGGGGATGTCACTGAAAAGAAAGTTGTGAGCGAGTGAGGGAGCTGGGAAGGAAGGAAGGAAGGAGACAGAGACAGAAAACCAGAGAACTTAAAGAGCAGGCATTGTAATGGAGGTCCAGAACCCAGAATAGATATATATATGCATCAGATTGATCACACACACATACACACACACACACAAAGACAGACCAATCGAGAAAACTATCAGCTCCAGATAAATCATCCTGATCCAAACCTTTTCCCATTCACTCACGCTGCACAGGATCAACTCCCTTTGTATTCGCTCACATTGGGCATAACCAATGAGCCCAACCCCTTCCCATTCACGCCTACTGTACAGATCCCTTCAAATTCACACATTGTACAGATCCCAATCGAACCTTTTGAATATATCCCCCACAACACCCCCCCACCAACCTTTTCTCACTCACGCCCACTGTACACAATCCCAACACACCTTCCCATTTACTCTCCATGACCAAGACCGCCTACTTCCACCTCCGTCATATCGCCTGTCTCCGCCCCACCTCAGCTCATCTGCTGCTGAAACCTTCATCCATGCCTTTGTTACCTCTACACTGGATTATTCCAATGCTCTCTTGGCCGACCTCTCACCTTGCACCCTCCGTAAACTTGAGCTCATTCAACACTTTGCTGTCCGTATCCGAACTCACACCAAGTCCCGTTCACCCATCACCCCCATGCTCACTGACCCACGGTCCAGGAACGGCTCAATTTTAAAATTCCGATCCTTGTTTTCAAATCCCTCCTTAGCTTCGCTCCTCCCTATCTTTGAACCTCCTCCAGCCCTACAACCTACCGAGATCTCTGTGCCTCTCCAATTCTGGCCTCTTGCGCATCCTCAATTTCCTTCACCCCTCCATTGGCGGCCGTGCCTTCGGCCGTCTAGGCCCTAAGCTCTGGAATTCCCTCCCTAAACCTCTCTGTCTCTCTAACTCTCTCCTCCTTTAAGACGCTTCTTAAAACCTACCTCTTTGACCCAGCTTTTGGTCACCTGGCCCAATATCTCCTTATGTGGCTCGGAGTCAAATTTTGTTTGATAATCGCTCCTGTGAAGCGCCTTGGGACATTTTTACTACGTTAAAAGCACTATATAAATGCAAGTTGTTGTTGTTGTTTACAACTGATGCCAACTAAATTAACTTTGATTCAGGGGAGCAGTTAAAGTTTGTGTTCGTCTTGTGGGGGGGTCTCTTAAAATTGTACGATTGACTTGTTCAAGCAATTGGAACTTCCTGCGCTTGTTCTTTTGATTGATTCCAATGTCTTTGAACAGATTTCAAAAATCCCTATTCTGTTCTGAGTGCAATAGAAACGGGGGTAGGGGCACTAGGCAGCTCCCCCCAGGCGTGTCAGCCCAAAAATGCTCAAACTCTTTCCCCCCTCCCCCAAAACGCCTGTCCTCCCGAGTACACTCACCCTCCCCTGCCCCACACACGCTCCAATACTCAATCGAGCCCACACACCTGCTGCGTCCAAACAGATTTCACTATCTTCTCTCACCTGGTTCTCCTCCTTTGGGCTGTGGGGTCGTCAGTCTCCCTCGCGCCGTTCAGTACCCGAGGATGCACCACTCGGACGTGTCGCAGTGCCTCCTGTTGGCCGAGCAGGGGTCGGCCTTGTTGCCGATGGGGGCTGCAGCCCAGGCTGTTTGAGCGAGTCAGAGAGGGCGACTGGTTGAAGGGCCAGGGAAGCTCCTGATCTTCAGGGGCGCCTGTCACAGACAGCAAGCTGCAGTAAGTCAACTAAACTTTCAACAGAGTAGATGGGGAGAAACTGTTTTCCACTGGCAGGAGGGTCGGTAGCCAGAGGACGTGGATTTAAGATAATTGGCAAAAGAACCAGAGGGGGAGGTGAGGGGAATTTGTTTACGCGGCAAGTTGATATGATCTGGAATGCGCTGCCTGAAAGGGCGGTGGAAGCAGATTCAATAATAACATTAAAAAAGGGAATTGGATAAATACTTGAAAAGGAAAAATTTGCAGGGCTATGGGGAAAGCGCAGGGGAGTGGGATTAATTGGATAGCTCTTTCAAAGAGACGACACAGGCATGGATGGGCCGAATGGATTCCTTCTGTACTTTAAGATTCTATAAACTATTTAACATTTCTGTTAAGCCAGTGACATTCGCAAGCTTCTTGACAGCAACTCTGATTGGTTTCTTCCTGAGCCACACTCAGGAATACTGCACCGTGGGAGTGATGGACACAGCTCTTCACCTTCCAGCTCCCGCAAAGTGAGTTCATCTTTCACCTGCCACCTGGACAGCTTTGGATTTATGTGGCGCTATTATACGATCGCTCAAAAGTTTCACATGTAATGCAGAGACTCAGCGACACGACACAGCTATTAAATCAACGACCAGATAATCTGTCTTGTGAGGTGCAGGCTGAGGGAAGAGGTGATTAAACCAATCGATCTACCAGTGGCAAAACAACACTTCCCAGACACTGGCCTGTCTCAGTGACTCAAACCAGTCAAATTACAGAATAAGAGAGCAGTTACCATCCCACACAGTAATGGAGTAAGGGAACATTACTATCCTACACAGTAATGGAGTAAGGGAACATTACTATCCCACACAGTAATGGAGTAAGGGAACATTACTATCCTACACAGTAATGGAGTAAGGGAACATTACTATCCCACACAGTAATGGAGTAAGGGAACATTACTATCCTACACAGTAATGGAGTAAGGGAACATTACTATCCTACACAGTAATGGAGTAAGGGAACATTACCATCCCACACAGTAATGGAGTAAGGGAACATTACTATCCTACACAGTAATGGAGTAAGGGAACATTACTATCCCACACAGTAATGGAGTAAGGGAACATTACTATCCTACACAGTAATGGAGTAAGGGAACATTACTATCCCACACAGTAATGGAGTAAGGGAACATTACTATCCTACACAGTAATGGAGTAAGGGAACATTACTATCCTACACAGTAATGGAGTAAGGGAACATTACCATCCCACACAGTAATGGAGTAAGGGAACATTACCATCCCACACAGTAATGGAGTAAGGGAACATTACTATCCCACACAGTAATGGAGTAAGGGAACATTACTATCCCACACAGTAATGGAGTAAGGGAACATTACTATCCTACACAGTAATGGAGTAAGGGAACATTACTATCCCACACAGTAATGGAGTAAGGGAACATTACTATCCTACACAGTAATGGAGTAAGGGAACATTACTATCCCACACAGTAATGGAGTAAGGGAACATTACTATCCTACACAGTAATGGAGTAAGGGAACATTACTATCCCACACAGTAATGGAGTAAGGGAACATTACTATCCCACACAGTAATGGAGTAAGGGAACATTACTATCCCACACAGTAATGGAGTAAGGGAACATTACTATCCTACACAGTAATGGAGTAAGGGAACATTACCATCCCACACAGTAATGGAGTAAGGGAACATTACTATCCCACACAGTAATGGAGTAAGGGAACATTACCATCCCACACAGTAATGGAGTAAGGGAACAATTACTATCCCACACAGTAATGGAGTAAGGGAACAATTACTATCCCACACAGTAATGGAGTAAGGGAACATTACCATCCCACACAGTAATGGAGTAAGGGAACAATTACTATCCCACACAGTAATGGAGTAAGGGAACATTACCATCCCACACAGTAATGGAGTAAGGGAACATTACCATTCCACACAGTAATGGAGTAAGGGAACATTACCATCCCACACAGTAATGGAGTAAGGGAACATTACCATCCCACACAGTAATGGAGTAAGGGAACATTACCATCCCACACAGTAATGGAGTAAGGGAACATTACCATCCCACACAGTAATGGAGTAAGGGAACATTACTATCCCACACAGTAATGGAGTAAGGGAACATTACCATCCCACACAGTAATGGAGTAAGGGAACATTACTATCCCACACAGTAATGGAGTAAGGGAACATTACCATCCCACACAGTAATGGAGTAAGGGAACATTACTATCCCACACAGTAATGGAGTAAGGGAACATTACTATCCCACACAGTAATGGAGTAAGCGATCTGTTACCATTCCAGAGACATGGAATGAGGGATTACTGACCATCCCGCACAGTGATGGAGTACGGTTTAATATCCTGTTCCTCCTTCTTCGGGATGATCCTGTGAATCAGCCTCCCACCACGCGCTACATCATGGAGTAAACAGAAAGAGCAGTGAGAATACAAAACTAGAAGGAATTCAAAAAGCAAAAGACTTGGATCCACATTGCACCTCAAACCACTTCACGTATAATTATTTTGAACTACTTTGAAGTGCATTCTCTACTGTTACCTCGACTAATACGACAGCCAGTTTGCACCGAACAGTATCCTCAGACAGCAATGGGAATGAACGACCAGCTAAACGGTCTTCATTGATGTCAGTGAGGGAGAAATGTTAGGCTCGGACACCGGGAGAACTCCTCTGAACAAACGTCATGGGATTTTCAACATCTAACCTGGATTAGTGGAGCAGGCACCTGGGTTTAAAGGAGGTTGGAGCACTCTTTCAGAGCCGCAACGGAGCATCGGCCTGGATCACGTGCTCAACTCCTGGAGTGGGAGCTTGAATCCACAACCACCTGACTCAAGAGGCGGAAATGCTACCAACCGAGCCAAGCTGGCACGCTCAGCAGGCTCGCGGGACTTGAAGCCGCCATCAACCTCTCGTCAAGCATTTGGTCCCTTTCACCCTTTGAGTCCCCCTGCATCACATACCCACCCTGAACAGGAATGTGGGGTCCTCATTCAAGGCCTCCTCTCAATGCTCCAGTCCTCATCATACAGTGCAGAAAGAGGCCATTCGGCCCGTCGTGCCTGTGCCGACTCTTTGAAAGAGCTATCCAATTAGTCCCACTCCCCCTGCTCTTTCCCCATAGCCCTGCAAATTTTTCCCCTTCAAGTATTTATCCAATTCCCCTTTTGAAAGTTACTATTGAATCTGCTTCCACTGCCCTTTCAGTGAATTCCAGATCATAACAACTCGCTGCCTGAAAAAAAAATTCTCCTCATTTCCCTTCTGGTTCTTTTGCTAATTATCTTAAATCTGTGTCCTCTGGTTACTGACCCTCCTGCCACTGGAAATAGTTCCTCCACATTTACTCTTATCAAAACCCTTCATTATCAGGCAGCACTTACTCTATTGCGCCACCCCCCCCCCAACTCTGTGGGCACTGCCGGGCCTTTGCCCCTTGTTGGAGGTTTGCAGGCACAGCCCGACCATTCCACAACTCAAGAGTGTACACCCTGTAATATACTGCCGTGCTACATAGAACGTACAGCACAGAAACAGGCCATTCGGCCCAACTATTTCTATGCCGGCATATACGCTCCACACGAGCCTCCTCCCACCCCTACTTCATCTAACCCTATCAGCATATCCTTCTGTTCCGTTCTCCCTCATGTACTCATCAAGCTTCCCCTTTAACTGCATCTATTCTATTCAACTCAACTACACTTTGTGGTAGCGAGTTCCACATTCTAACCACTCTCTGGGTAAAGAAGTGTCTCCCGAATTCCCGATTGGATTTACCAGTGACCATCTGCAAAAGCGATTTCAGGACAGCCTGCCGCTGTCGAAATTAGTCATCACTTTCACTTGGATTAGGTGACGTACCCGCTAGAGGTACGGAAACCGGGAACACTTAGAGTGGGACTGGAGAACAGGCGGCTCGGGGGAGAGGTTATAGCAGCGCTTGAGATTCTAAGGGATGCGGATGAACTGAACCCTAATAGCACGTTTGACACGATTACAAACTCTCCAAGGGTCGTGGATTCAAAGTCAGATAAGGGGGAAAGCGAGCAGAAGGTTTAGATGCAGCTACTTGACATAAAGTGCAGTGTATAAAAGAAACAGGTGCCCAGCTGAAGCAATAGAGGCAGATAGTGTCAGCAAATCGAACAGGGAGCTAGATAAAGAAAGAACTTGCATTTATATAGTGCCTTTTACGACCCCGGGACATCCCAAAGAGCCAAGGAAGTACTTTTGAAGTGTAGTCATTGTTGTAATGTAGGAAACGTAGCAGCCAATTTGCGCACAGCAACGTGATAATGATCAGATAATCTATTTTAGTGATGTTGGTTGAGGGGTAAATATTGGCCAGGACACCGGGGAGAACTCCCCTGCTCTTCTTCAAAATAGTGGCCGCGGGATCTTTTACATTCATCTGAGAGAGCAGACAGGGCCTCGGTTTAAAGTCTCATCCGAAAGACGGGACCTCCTGCGGTGCAGCGCATTCTCAGTGTTGCACTGGGGGAATCAGTCTAGATTTTGTGCTCAAGCATCCGCAACGGGACTTGAATCCGCAACCTTCTGACTCAGAGGCGGGAGTGCTACTCACTAAGCCGCGGCTGAGAGTTTGGCGGAGAATGGGACTGAGAGGTGTAAGGGAAAGTGGTGTTGAACTTTGGGGTAGATCAGAGACCACTACAGTCTCTTCCCGTCTGGTATATTCCTACGTTACGCTACTAATTAACGAACATGACACGGACGTGGAAACAGAAGCCAATGTTAAATATTACCCCTTTTTTAGCAACTGGACTTACTCTGTCTGTCCCGGAAGAAACTTTCGAACACCACAAAGTTGTTAACCTGAAACGGGAGAGACACAAAGAAATTGCACCCCATTAGTTAATCCTCCGAGTGCTGATAGGGATTCTGCAGCCGCCCACATACAACAACCACCTGCATCTATACAGCACCTTTAACGTAGTAAAACGCCCCAAGGCGCTTCACAGGAGCGATTATCAAACAAAAATTTGACACCGAGCCACCTAAGGAGATATTGGGGCAGGTGACCAAATGCTTGGCCAGAAGCATCTTAAAGGAGGAGAGAGGGGGAGAGAGACAGAGAGATTTAGGGAGGGAATTCCAGAGTCTAGGGCTTAGACAGCTGAAGGCACGGCTGCCAATGGTGCAGCGATGAAAATCGGGTATGCGCAAGAGGCCAGAATTGGAAGAATGCAGAGATCTCGGGGGGGCTGGAGGAGATTACAGAGATAGGGAGGGGCGAGGCCATAGAGTGATTTGATGAGAATTTTAAAAATCGAGGCACTGCCGGACGGGAGCCAATGTAGGTCAGTGAGCACAGTGTTGATGGATGAATGATATTTGGTGTGAGTTAGGATACACACATGTAAGCTTCCCTTCTGCATTGCTGCACTATGATGACCGGGCTCAGAATCCTCTCACAGATAAATGAACCACTCACTGTGGTCCTGAGCCATGTAAACCAGGAAGATCCCAATCCCGAGTCTGTGCTGAGGTAGTTAATCTCGCTACGGTAGTTGTGGGGAGTTGATCCCAATGTTCCTAGGCTTCTTCTTTGGGAGGGGGATAGGGGAGGCAAAAAGGAAAAGTCAGACATAGCTGCCAATCCTGATCGCTACCCAGAATCCTTGCTGCAATATGAGCAAGTGTGGGCGTCTCACGAAGACCGCACCAAGTTCAACTGTGACGCCCCACAATTTTTTTTCATCTTTTGGGGTTTATTTTAGCTCCCAGGCTTAAAAAGGCCACAATCTGAGCCTCTCAGCATGAAACAAATAATAAAAGCAAAAGCAAAAGCAAAATACTGCGGATGCTGGAAATCTGAAATAAAAACAGAAAATGCTGGAAAACACTCATCGGGTCAGGCAGCATCTGTGGAGACAGAAACAAGGTTAACGTTTCAGGTCGAAGACCTTTCATCAGAACTAAAAGTAGTTAGAGATTTTTTTTTACAACTTTTAAGCAATTACAGAGCCAGGGAAAAGGGGAGCGGGAAGGAGGGGGGGGGGCCGGAAAAGGGGGGCCGGAAAAGAACAAAGGGGCAAAGGTCTGTGATTGGGTGGAGAGCAGGAGCGATTAAACGAGAAAAGTGATGGTGCAGGGCAAAAGGAGATGGTAATGGGACAAGTAGAAGTTGGATCCAGAGAAGCAGAGGGGGAAGGAAGCACGGAAAATCTGGCAAAGAGAAGAAGGCTCCTGTGGCCCAGGAATATGGTGGGAAAAAGGCAGGTAGACCCCCGGGAGGGGTGTGGGGGACCGGCCCCCGGCCATGTACAATAGCGGATCCCCATCCCAAGCACCACCTCTATTGGTGCATATTCAGAAATGTTGCTGCGGAGACGGCTTTGGGATCTGACCGGTGGAAATTCTAGGATGAGATTGGTCTGTAATCTGATTTCACAGCACGGAAACAGGCCATTCGGCCCAACGGGTCCATGCCAGTGTTTATGCTCCACACGAGCCTCCTCCTTCCCTACCTCATCTAACCTGAACAGCATATCCTTCTATTCCTTTCTCCACCGTGTGCTTATCAAGTTTCCCCTTTGTCGAAGAGACTACAATGACACTACATTCACACAGACAGAAGATTTCTAATACTGCAGATATACTTGGATGAGGATTCACTTCTCTTGGTGGCAATAGAGCTGATCTAACCTTTCCTCAAAACTCTTCCTCCTTCACACTTGGGATCGGTCTTGTTCGCCTTGTCTCAAAGAATTACCAGCTTGGTTTTAGTCCCCATTGAAGATGGAACCTCGGGGTACCTGAATCCCTTGAGAAGCAGCGCAGGCTCAGGATTGGGATCTTCCTGGTGTCAGGATTCGAGCTGCCTGGGCCTTTCCCACGAGTAATGGTACCGATGGTGACGATACCGGATTCTTTTACCCTTAGTCTGGTTCAGCAAAAACTGAATCAAATACACTTGAAAGTTCAACACAATTTTATTAACTGCAGCTGACCTTATTCTATAGAATCGATTTCAACTCTTGACAGAGTCTGGTCAATCTCATAGAACAGGCAAAGTTACATAGGCAGATCCACACAGTTATACATTTTCAGAGTGGGGAGGGACATGATTAGCAAGGGGTTAAAACCAATCATAAGCTGAGTCTATGCAAGCCATACTAACTGACATAATGACCGACCACTCACAGGTGATACCTGTTCATGCGTAGGTCAAAGGAAAGGGAGTCTCGCTTATCTCTGGCCTGGGATGTTTTTCGACCTTGTCCGAAATAAGGATCCATTCATTAGGTAGCTGCAAAACAACACTCCCTATACCTCCCTACCCCAGAATTCAGCTCTATCATATCTCTTCGCTTGATTAATCATAAAGCATGCTTTTTCATAAAGAAAATTAATAACATAAACAAATGATCAAAGAAAAGCTCATTGTTCTAATTCTAGCTAGCAAAATGGGCTACTTATATTAACCCCTGGTTTACCACACTGCCATTTTGCTATGGAGGTATCTTACTGAACTACTGAAAGCTTACTACATATGCATTTTCATTAGAGGGGCACCTCGTAGGTATTCTCAATGGAATTCAAGGAACAACAGCCCCACTTACGAGAGGGACGGTGATAATGTCAAATGGCGGAATTGCAGCTTTGCTTACCTGAGGAATTGTGGCTGCCAGGCCGTAGTGTTTCCTGAGGAAGCAGAGGAACTTGCTGGAGGGACGATCGATAGCCAGATGCTGAGGCTTTATTCCTTCGTACTGCAGCAAACAAACATATAGGTTGAATTTTTTTTTCCTCAGGGATGGTCTCACCCCTCCCTATTTCTGTCACCTCCTCTGGCCCTACAACTCTCCGAGATCTCTGTGCGCCTCCAATTCTGGTCTCTTGCGCATTCCCAATTTTCAGCACTCCACCATTGGCGGCCGTGCCTTCAGCCGCCTAGGCCCTAAACTCTGGGATTCCCTCCCAAAACCTCTCCACCTTTAAGACGTTCCTTAAAGCCTACCTCTGACCAAGCCCGTTAAAATATATCTCTCTATGTGGTCCAGTGTCAAATTTTGTCTGACAATCGCTCCTGTGAAGCGCCTTGGGATGTATTATGTTAAAGGCGCTATATAAATGCAAGCTGTTGTTAACATATATATTAATGACTTGAACTTGGGTGTACAGGATACAATTTCAAAATTTGTGGATAACACAAAACTTGGAAATGTAGTGAACAGTGAGGAGGATAGTAATAGACTTCAACAGGATACAGACAGGCTGGTGGCACGGGCGGACATGTGGCAGATGAAATTTAATGCAGAAAAATGCGAGGTGATACATTTCGGTAGGAAGAATGAGAAGAGGCAATATAAACTGAAGGGCACAATTCTAAAAGGGGTACAGGAACAGATCTGGGGGTATATGTGCACAAATTGTTGAAGGTGGCAGGGCAGGTTGAGAAAGTGGTTAAAAAAGCATGCATGATCCTGGGCTTTATAAATAGGGGCACAGAGTACAAAAGCAAGTAAGTTATGTTGAACCTTTATAAAACACCGGTTCGGCCACAACTGGAGTATTGTGTCCAGTTCTGGGCACCGCACTTTAGGAAAGATGTGAAGGCCTTAGAGAGGGTGCAGAAGAGATTCACTAGAATGATTCCAGGGATGAGGGACTTTAGTTACGGGGATAGACTGGAGAAGCTGGGGTTGTTCTCCTTGGAACAGAGACAGTTGAGAAGAGATTTGATAGAGGTGTTCAAAACCATGAAGGGTCTAGACAGAGTAGATAGAGAGAAACTGTTCCCATTGGCGGAAGGGTCAAGAACCAGAGGACGTAGATTTGAGGTGATTGGCAAAAGAACCAAAGGTGACATGAGGAAAAACCTTTTTTTAAACACAGCGAGTGGTTAGGATCTGGAATGCACTGCCCGATTGAACCTGCCTGCAGATTCATTCGTGGCCTTCAAAAGGGAACTGGATAAGTTCTTGAAAGAAATATTCTGTTGTTGTAGGGATACTTTCTTCAAAATAACATTATCAGAGATTTTTAAAAAAGCAAAAACAGGGGAAAGCTGAAATAAAAGGAGGGGCCGCTGGAAAGATGCAGCAGGTCAGTCAGCACCCGAGAGAGGAAAATAAAAAAAAAGGAGACAGGTTAACATCTTGGGCAGGACCCACTGTCAGGACTGTTTGAACAAGGGGATCACACCCAGAACATTAAGCTGTCTTTTCTCTTTTAAAACTCATCTTCTCTAATTGAGTTTAGCAGAGTCAGACTTGAGCCATTTCTGCGACTGAGGCTGGAAATCTCATCAGCTTGGAATGGAGGTGATTTAGGAGGGGAATTTTTTCTTTCAATGCAGGTGTGTAAAAAAGCGCATTTCACAACCTCAAAATGTCCCAAAGCGCTTTACAGCCAATGAAGAACTTTTGAAGTGTAGTCACTGTTGTAATGTAGGGAAACACGGCAGCCAATTTGCACACAGCGATGTGATAATGACCAGATTAAGTGTTTTTTTTTTAAATGATGTTGGTTGAGGGATAAAGAGTGGCCAGGGGAGTACTCCCCTGCTCTTCTTCCAACATAGTGCTGAGGGGGATCTTTTACTTCCACCTGAGAGGGCAGACGGGGGCCTCGGTTTAACATCTCGTCCGAAAGACGGCACCTCCGATAGTGCAGCACTCCCTCGGCACTTCACTGGGAGCGTCAGCCCAGATTATGTGCTCAAGTCTCTGGAGTGGGACTTGAACCCACGACCTTCTGACTTGGAGGGGAGTGCGCTATCACTGAGCCAAGGCCGACACCTAGTTAGAAGGTAAAGAACGGTGAACCATTTCACCACCCGAGCACAGTCTGTACCCTTGGCTGCACTGAGACTTACTTGAGGGCAAAGTTCTTACGTAACCAGTTCGGAAGTGACCGCACTCTAGATAGATATTATCCAAAGGTTCCAAACAATGGCCTTGAGTTTTGAGTTAAGTACCTGCATTACAGGCCTGTCCAACACCTATCTCAAAAAAAAAATCCCATCATTGGCAGTTGCAGCTTCAGTCGGTACCTGAATCATGTAGTCAAACAGCTCCTTCCCGTAACCGTGTCGTTGTAGTGACAAGTGCACATAGAAGTCCAGCACGCACAGGGGTTCCATCTCGTTGTGCGCACCTCGGCCATCCTAGAGATCCAGGGGACAAAGAACAAGCTGTGGGGTTACAGAGCAACAAAGCGGGTGCAGGGTTTGCACAGGGCAGTGGTGACAAAGCGTCAAATTCAACACCCTCCCATCCAGAGAACGAACTGCAAAAGTCAGTGACTGTCTGGGTGATGATCGGGGAGATAAATCAGCACCTGTCCTGAGTCCACGTTGGGGGTGGTGGGGGGGGGGGGGGGGGGGGGGGGGGAGGGAATGAACCTCAAAAATCACCAACTACCAAGGTATCAGCTTGGCTCAGTGGTAGAACTCTTCCTGTGGCTTCAAGCCTTCTGCAGCGACTCTGCACATAATCTAGACTGGCGTTTCAATGCGGTGCTGTGGGAGTGCGGTGTCTTTTGAATGAGAAGTTCTGCCTGTTCAGCTGGAGGTAAACGATCTCCTGGCACGATCTGAAGAGGACCAGGGGAGTTCGCCTGATGTCCTCGCCAATATTCATTCCTCAACTAACGTCATCAAAACAATTAGTGAACAGAAATCCTGAAACATGTCATATCCCTCCCTCCCTCTGTTCTCCGCCCCCCATCCAAACTCCAGGGAAGGTCCTTCACACACAAGACCTACAGCTCCACCACCACGACTGCCTATTCTCCTAGACTTATCTGAAGAAGATTAGCCTTTAACTCAAGGGGGCTGGAATACAAAAAGGAGGAAATTAGATAGGCTCTGTACAACTGAAGCATAGAATACTGCACTCAGTTCTGGGCACTGCACCTCAGGAAGGATATATTGGCTTTGGACTGGGTACAGTGCAGGTTTATCAGAACATGGCCCCTTACGTGGCTCGGTATCAAATTTCGTTTGATAATAAGAACATAAGAAATAGGAGCAGGAGTAGGCCAATCGGCCCCTCGAGCCTGCTCCGCCATTCAATAAGATCATGGCTGATCTGGTCCTAACCTCAAATCTAAAATCATGTCCAATTTCCTGCCCGCTCCCCGTAACCCCTAATTCCCTTTACTTCTAGGAAACTGTCTATTTCTGTTTTAAATTTATAATCGCTCCTGTGAAGTGTCTTGGGACGTTTTACTCTGCTAAAGGCTCCATATAAACGCAAGTTGTTGTGGTTTGCTTCTCTCCTGAAGGTGTCGACGCTGGTTAGCATCGGTCCCACTGCCATCACCCAGTACCTCACCCAAATGGCCGTCTTTCATACGGGAGCCCAAGCAGTGAAAGGAGACAGGCTATTCAACTGACAGAGGCATCACAGTTGAGCCTAATTCCGTCCTCTCCCGGCTCCACACACATGCCTACTTCCAGCAGGGATCACTGGGTAACAATCAGGGGTGGTCAATTTCCACCTCCATGGCCCGAGGGTGCTGAGGCCAATTGAGACATTCCACGCAACACCTTGGCTGAGATCAGCTAAGCAGAGCACAGACCCGGAACTGAACCCGTAAAACTTTAATCCCGAATCTCAAATTTCAGGGCTGTTGGGGGGGGGGGGGCGGTGGCAGGGAGGGAACAAAAAAACCTTCCGCAAAGCCGCTTCGTCTTTAGGACATGGAACGCATAGTGTTAAAGGGTCTGCGTGTTTCAGTCCAGAAAGGCTCTTCGGTCGAGCCCTGTCCTCAACTATTTGCAAATTTGATGAGAAATTCATTCTACTACAGTTACAAGAAACAGAGTGGCTTAATTGTTCACACTGATGCTAGTCCTCCTCTGGTCAAAAGATAAAGAACCTTGGATAGTTGAACACGTGAAGGGGAGCACACTGCAGGGCTATGGGGAAAGAGCAGGGGAGTGGGGATTAATTGGATAGCTCTTTCAAAGAGCCAGCACAGGCCCAATGGGCCGAATGGCCTCCAGCTATGCTGTAAGATTCTATGAATTACCAAGAGCTTTGTTACTGCATCATACTTTATTCCACGTTTAGAGTAGACACAGAATGCTCAATTGTAATCTTTTGAACATAACATTCTGGGCGTAGGAGGAGAGAGGCAGACAGACATGGAATGTACCATGTTTGTGTGAGAGGGAGAGGTGCAGAATACCCCATACTTGTGACATGGGGGTGGGGAAGAAATACTTGGCATGTATGAAGGAGATAAACAGAGACAAAAACACAGAGAGGGCAGAGTTTATAGGCACGTGTGTGCACGTGGAGCTGCACCATATTATACAATAGATCTAGACTCACCACTGCCTCGTCAGGTTACCACTGGTGCACTATGTTAGTGGGTCCAGGGTGGTAATCTCTTCCATTTTGACCTACAAGGTCAAGTGATGAGACAACCTGGAGATCCCGCACCACTAACAGCCGCTCACCAGGCTCAGCAGGTCTCGTGTAGGCTTTCGTTAAAGAGCAAGCAGGAACACTCAACACTCACCAGCACAAAGAGGTTTTTGTGGCCGACCTTCAGGAAACCAATGGCGGCCCCCTTCCCGCTGCGGAGAGAGCACATCGGGTCACAGTCAAGCACTTGCTCAAGAGAGATGAAAAGGATTACGTATTAGCTCATGATATGGCCCCTGGGACCACATTCTCCCCCCCCCCCCCCCCACCTCCCCCCACTTTACCTTCGCCCCTCGGCAATCCAGCTGTAACACATTGTCTCTGCCTGGCTGTGGGGAGCAGCAGAGCTGGGATTCCACACCCCCTCCTTCACCCAGGAGTAAGAGAACGCCATTAGAAGAGGCTATCCCAGCACGCTTAGAGCAAGCCCGTTGCAAACTATAGAAGCAGGAGTTCTAAGGGAACCACTGTCCCGGTAACTTTAATTTTCGTTTCCTCGCTGGGAATTGAAAAAAAAAAAAATCACAGAGATCATTGGAGATGAGGAAGGCCATTTGGTCCATATTAGTTCATCCATCCAGAATGACTCAAAATTCCCCCAGTGAAGCATCCTTAAATGATTCCAGGGTTTCACCACCACTACTTTATCCAGAAGATATTAGTCCTAAATTTGCCTTTCACTAGTTTGAACCCACGGTCCTTCAGAATCATAGAATGATACAGCACAGAAGGAGGCCATTCGGCCCTTCGTGCCTGTGCCAGCAACGTCCTTCTCTCGCAATTTAATTTGAACTAACTATTCAGATTTACCTTTACCATTCCTCTTGTACACCTCCTAAAGACCACCTCTCAGACACCTCCTTTCTAGGCCGGAAAGCCCAAATCCCTCCAGTCTTTCCTCATTACTCAGACTTTTGACACTACAGGGGGTGGGGGGGGGGGGGGGATTTTAATCTAACCCACCTGGCGGGAAACTGATGGGATCGGGTGCAACGCTGGTTTTACACCCCGCCCCGATTTTATTCTCCGTCGAAGTCAATATTGAGCGGGGTGTAAAACCAGCGTTGCACCCGATCCCATCAGTTTCCCGACGGGCGGGTTAGGTTAAAATTGCCCCCCAAGGACTGATCCTCATGGTTCTTTTTTGCACTGCCCTCAGCATCCGAATGTCTTCCCCGTACCTCGATGACCATAACTGGACATAGTACTCAACGTGTGGTCTGACCAGAGCACTGTACGGTTAAATCTTGACTTCCTCTGACTTGCACTCCCACTGCTTTGGCTATGTAGTTCGACACTCTATGGGCTTTGTTGAACGCTGCTCTGCATTGGTTGGACATGTCGTGCATCGAGTTTGCTAAGATTCCGAGGTCTCTTTCAACCACGGAGTCATGTCTGATCACTCCATGGTGCAGGACACTGCAGCATTCCTGAGTGGTTCTCCAGCACGACATTCTAGACCTTGACACAAAAACTTAGCACAAAAAATATTGAATTATTTGTTGAACAGTGGAAACAGAGGCTTGGATGTTCAACATAAATTTTAGCTACAGATACTACGGTCAATGTTCCTGAAGAATTACAGAACCCATTTATTTACAGCCTGTGCCCACACAAAGCAGAAGGTCTCAGCTTACACTCCCAGGCTGCACTGAGACTGGGGATGCAGTTGGGTTGCTGCAACTGGCCCCAGTGCTTGTGGGCAACAGAGGGGCAAAAAACAAAAATCAGCCAGGCTTCCTGCTTTTGGAAGAGTGTGCGCGAGGCCAGAGAGCGAGGGCGCGCGCGCATGGCGCGAGAGTGAGGGCGTCCACATGTGTGCGAGAATGAGTGAGTGCGTGCATGCATACATGTCAAAGAGGACAGGATCAGCCTTGGCCGTGATGCCCCACATAGCAAACTATTCTAATGACTTTGCCTGTCACGGCTCATAGGGTGACATGCCTGTGGGCCTGTGTCTCAGTGAGGAGCTAGCACTTCGAGCATGGGAGAAAAATTACAGGAAAACACGTCTTCATTAAGGTGACGTACCCAACTCATTCAATCCCCCATGCAGTCATTAACCACCTCCCTCCCCTCCTGCCAAGGATTCACAGTGGCCAGCTGCTCTAACCCCCCACTTCCAGCAAGTCCAAATTTCTCCCTCCCAGGTTCTTGTGCCGAAGGAGGAGATGAAGCCTGCGTCACCGAGGCCACACTTACTGGTTGGCGAGTCCGTCTTTCAGTAGGTACAGCCGGTGCCGGTTGATCCGCATCCGCGAGGCGCTGGTGATGGGCGCGGACAGCAGCTGGGCCTGGCAAGGGAAACAGAGCCATAACCAACAGAGCCGCTGGAGCTCACTCCGCACCAACCAGTCAACAGCTGCAGGCAGCGCCTGGAGACATTTCACGCACAAGGCGCACCGGTCAAGATCAGTGGTTACTCGCAGTCGACACGATAAACAATCATAACGCAATCATTTATAATCCAAGATATTATATAAACTTCTTGTTCTTCACATCCACACCACAGTTCCCAGTATTTACAGTGGGCGTGTTCGTGCCAACGTGATTTGCCCGCTATACGCGATGGCCGGTATAACGTAGTGGCGCTATTACTATATATAACAAGAATTTTCCTTCAGTGTAGTAACCTTTTGCCCAGTTGTTTCCAGCTTCATTTAAACTGTAACCTCACACCACTTGGAGGCGATTAGGTTTTAACTACACAGAAGGTAACTGAACATTAACCAGGTGTTATTTACTGACATCTGTTAGTTCAGTGCGCCTTAACAAGCTGCAAACTAGCGAGTAAGCACAGCTGTTTCTGCCCGAAATAATCAGAGCGCTTAAGACGTTGTAATCGGCAAATTTGATACTGGCGTTAATGCACATGGTTATCGGCCGATATAAACGATTTTAAACATGGAGGTTTTAAGCGGTGGGGACTGTACTCTTCAAATCGCTCAGATTTGATCATCCGTCATAAATATTTAAATATTATTTGCGATAAGTGATTGGAAAGCACAATTTTTTTTTTAAAAATTAAACAATTTTCTGGTCCACTTCCCCCGATCAGGGGTTAAACGTATCACATGGCCTGTTACTGAGCCAATACAGACCTGGAAGATGAGAGATTTGATCCTTGGCCTGGGCCGAGTAAGCTGATCTCAGCCGGGGGACGCTACATAGGAACAGGAGGAGGCTATTCAGACCCTCGAGCCTGTTCCGCCGTTCAATTAGATCATGGCTGATCTGCATCTTAACACCATTTACCCGCCTTGGTTTTGTAACCCTTAATACCCTTGCTTAAAAAAAATCTATCAATCTCTGTTTTGAAATTTTCAATTGACCCCCAGCCTCAACAGCTTTTTGGGGGGGAAGAGAGCTCCAGATTTCCACTACCCTTTGTGTGAAGAAATGCTTCCTGACTTCACCCTGAACAGCCTAGCTCTAATTTTAAGGTTATGCCCCCTTGTTCTGGACTCCCCGCACCACCAGAGGAAATAGTTTCTCTCTACCTACCCGATCAACTCCTTTAATCATCTTAAACACCTCAATCAGATCACCCCTTAATCTTCCATATTCAAGGGACTATTCAGTTATTGCTGAAAACATGCTCAACACAACAACTGCTTGATTAACGTTTCATTTCTAAAGGTCTGGGTGGAGGCAAGCACCTCTCACGAGATTACAGAACAGCTGTGCAAAGCGACCACACAGACAGCTGGCATTGCGACGCACTGCAGACATTACCTTGGCAGAGGTCTCCCCCATTTTGTCCAAGACTGTAGCCAGCTGGTGCTCAAGGTCGGCCCTGTTGGGGAAAGAGAAGAACACAGTGGGTCTCATCCTGTGACGCAGGATATCTTTCAGGCAAGCAACTGGACAAGTCAGCAGGTATCAAAGGCAACTCCCAGGTAATATCGGGAGAGGGTGCAGAGGAGATTTACTGGAAAGATACCAGGGATGAGGGACTTCGGTTAATGTGGAGAGGCGAGAGAAGTTGGGATTAGAGCAGAGAAGGCTAAGGGGAGATTTAAGAGAGGTGTTCAAAAATCATGAAGGGGTTTTGATAGGGCAGATGGGGAGAAACTGTTTCCACTGGCAGGAGGGTCAGTAACCAGAGGACACAGATTTAAGATAATTGGCAAAAGAACCAGAGGGGAGAGGAGGAGAATTTTTTTTAAAAACTCAACGACTTATGATGATCTGGAAGGGTGGTGGAAGCAGATTCAATAGTAACTTTCAAAAGGGAACTGAACATGTACTTGAAAAGGAAAATTTTGCAGGGCTATGGGGAAAGGGCAGGGGATTGGCACTAATTGGATAGTTCTTTCAAAGAGCCGGCACAGGCACAATGGGCCGAATGGTCTCATTCTGTGCTGCAAGATTCTATAAATATGCTTACTTTATAAACACTCCCTCTCTGAGTCCCTTGATGACTGAGCTGGTTAAATCACTGAGCCATACAGACCAGGAAGGTTCCAGGTATGATCTATATCAAGTTAGCCAATGTCTTTTGGGAATCTTAGTAGTAGCTGCATCTCAGCATTCCTGTTTATTATCCTGCTGGAAGTGCTTGCATGCACACAAATGCAGTGATGCCAGGAGTGGACTTGGCTACGATGCCACTCACAGTCAAACAGTCTGCCAAGATTCACTATCTAGACTCATGGCCACTTGGGTCAAGGTAACCAAGAGCAAGAGGCTTCTGCAGAGCTTATCTCGGCAAGGAACTAAGGTTATCGGGAGATGAGGAGATAAAGATGGGTAGAACAGAAGGGGTTGTAAATACCCTTGTATGAAGCTAATACTATCCTTTTCCTCGTCAGCGTGGAGCTGGCATTTTGTTACATCATTCAGCAAAGACTATCTCCAGAATCTGCCAACATCTGTTGCAATGATCAAGCTGGAAAGCCTCATGAGTAATGTATACCTCAGACATACTGTACGACCGAAGGAGTTAGAGGCCAGCAGTGTGATGGAGCTGGATTAACATCAGTACAGATACAGTCAGTGTCACAGGGTGCTGGCTGGGAGGAGTTACTGAGTGATAGTGTGATAGTGTGATGGAGCTGGATTAACATCAGTACAGATACAATCAGTGACACAGGGTGCTGGCTGGGAGGAGTTACTGAGTGACAGTGTGATGGAGCTGGATTAACATCACTAGAGATACAGTGGACAAGAAGAAATCCACAAAGGATGTTTACTGAAAGATTTTGATTTGGTTAACAAAATAAAAATCATGGAAAACTGATGTCAAGGCTTCTTCCTTAAACTAAGGAGTCACTAATCCATGTAAAATGAGGAGCAGCTGTTATAACGAAGTCACAGAAGCAGCAACAATCGAGGCACTGTGCTTGCATCTGTGCTGATCAGGCTGGATGGAAGACAGGCCTGTTTTAACTTTTTGGCAGGTAGCACAATGGGAACAATTCAAGCCACAGTTGTCAGGACTGAGTGTGGGGGGTTTGGTACAGCCGGGCCTCGACAGGCATTGATCCAGAACATTTTGTAACTGGTCACATGAGCAGTACATACACAAAAAGAAAAGAAAGATTTGCATTTATAAAGCGTCTTTCACGACCTCGGGACGTCCCAAAGCGCTTTACAACCAATAAAGTACTTTCGAAGTGTAGTCACTGTTGCAATGTAGAAAACGCAGCAGCCAATATGCGCACAGCAAGATAATAATAACCTGATAATCTGTTTTAGTGACGTTGATTGAAGGATAAATGTTGGTCAGGACACATGGAAGAACTCCCCTGCTCTTCTTCGAAATAGTGGCCATGAGATCTTTTACGTCCACCCGAGGGGGCAGACGGGGCCTCAGTTCATCTGAAAGACGGCACCTCCGACAGTGCAGCGCTCCCTCACTACTGCACTGGGAGTGTCAGCCTGGATTACGGGCTCAAGTCTCTGGAGTGGGACTTGAACCCATGACCTTCGGACTCAGAGGCGAGAGTGCTGCCCACTGAGCCACAGCTAACACCGTAAGTGGGTATGCAGAGAACCAGTGCAATTCCAAAGATGGGAGCGAGAGAGAGAAAGAAACATGGGCTGCTTCCTGCTTATCACTAACCTTGAAACATGTTTGACATTGTAGCACCAGTGACATTTTACGAGCTCCCCCAATGTTTCAGCTTGTAAGAGACATGCAGACCAGAAGGTGCCAGATTCCATCCTCAGTCTGTGCTGAATCAGCGACCTCAGCCGCTAATTTTGGCCTCAGTGCCCCTGGCCTAGGGCAGGCAAAAACCCACTCCTGGCTGATATTCAGCGACTCTCGGAAAGTGCATGTGCGTTTGTCCGCACCCGTAGATGTACAAGTCAGGTGAGGGAAAGACCAGGATTGTCTGTGATGCCTCTACAGTTAAATAACCAGCCGTGACTCACTGTCTAGGGTTACATATGAAAGGGTAACCACTTGAGAATGGGAATGAGTGAGGAACCACAACTACGCCACAAAAATACCCCTTCCGTGTTATGTGTGTAGACTCCCCTCCTCTTCCCCCCATTTCCAGGGATTCCTGTTCCCGATACAGGGTTTGAATAGTACTTGGAGGCAGCAATACTGACTTGAACTCACTCCCTCCCTAGTCCAGTGGCACTAAAGCTAATGCTAGCCTTCTGAAAACAGCTAACCCAGGAGGGATCAGAGATTGAGTATGTGGTCTTCTGGCCTGTAGAACTGAGCGGTTATACCCATCAGGAAAGATTGAGCAGGCTGGGGCTCCTTTCTCTAGGAAAAAGAGAAGGCTGAGGGGTGATCTGATAGAGGTCTTTAAGATTATGAGAGGGTCTGATAGGGTAGACGTAGAGAAAATATTTCCACTTGTGGGGGGAGAACAATACAAGGGCCATAAATATAAGATAGTCGCTAATAAAACCAACAGGGAATTCAGGAGAAACTTCTTTACCAGAGAGTGGTGAGAATGTGGGACTCGCTACCACAAGGAGTAGTTGAGGTGAGTAGCACAGGTGCATTTAAGGGGAAGCTGGATAAACACATAAGGGAGAAAGGAATAGAAGGATATGCTGCTAGGGTGAGATGAAGAGGGGTTAGAGGAGGCTCGTGTGAAGCATAAACACCGGCATGGGCCAGTTGGGCCGAATGGCCTGTTTCTGTGCTGTACATTCGATGTAATTCTATGTACAGCACAGTATCACACTGGGTCACCAGGGACACACCATCAGCCTGGCCTCATTACAACAAAAAAAAATGGTAAAATATACTTTAATTGGACCAAGACATTAAAAATGGGGGCCTATATTCCCCTCCCTCCCCCCCCAAAAAAGGACAGGGAAGAAGTTCCACAGCAACGCCATTCACAGTGGCTTGTTCACCGCAAATGATGCTTCCCCCTTCCTCCCTGCCCAATACTGATTGCAAGGTGAGGCACGTTGATGCGTACAGCGGGCGTGAGGCTTTGGCACTGAGCTGGCCCCCTGCATCAGTTTGCTCAAATCGAGACATCCTCTGGCTTCGGGTTGCGAGCACGCTGAGGCGTCCCACTGGCTCGGTGGGAGTGGGATTTCAGAGAAGGCGGTCGTCCTGACTGCAGATTGTAGGGAAAAAAAAATTGTGTTCCTGCTGTGCACGAACAGCTTGGGTTGGGGACATTTATATCTACAGGTGCCTGGCCTCATTACAAAAATAAAAATATACTTTGATTGGAGCAAGACACTGAAAATGGGGGCTCATATTCCCTCCCTCCCTCCCAAAGAAAAAGTAGGAAACACGTTCCACAGCACCACCATTCACAACGGCTCGTAGCGTCAGCCATGTCCTTCTGTCTTCCTCCCCGTCCAATGCACGACCAGAGCTTTTGCCATCGAGCATTCAGCACCAACTCCAGTGCACACTTGTGCGCTCGCTGGAATTCCTGCCTCGAGATCAGCGGGAGGGGAACCCCGGCAGAGACGTCTGGATCTTCAGCAGGGCTCCTGTTTGTACAGGTCAGCAACTGATCGGAGCGCACCCAGCTTCTACTGCCGAGTGCCTGCTCCTGACGCCGAGGGTTACGCGAAGGGCTTTTACGTCACAAGGGTACAGCCGATAGCAAGCGCTCAGTTCTGCTGCCGCTGCCTGCACCTGTTGCTATAAATCACCCGATTCGTGCGCAGCAGGAACGCCACTGGTTCATCGGAGAAACGTCGATCAGCACGGACCGGGGTGACGGGCGAGCAGAATTTGGTGCAGGATCGGACACGAGCAAGAGTTCAATACCCCTCCTGATGGAGCATGTTGGATTAAAATAACAATTCAAAAGGAATTGCCAGTCATGTACATAAATGGTCAAATCACACAGCATGCTCTTGTTTGACTCCATCAAGCACTCTGTAGCTTTCGAGACTACTGAATAACGCTTCACAACATTTGTAATGAGTTAGGCTGGGGACCTTATTCTGACTGCAGCTGGATTTATAAAAGCTTTTATGACCAAGCTAAAAGGGACTGCTACCAAGCTAAGATTAGACGACAAAAAAAAACTTCATTGTTTTCAAAGCAGAGAGTGGTTCTTGAGCAACCAAAAGATATTGGTTGGGATTGTGGCTCTAGACAAGAGGTTATTGGGCAACAGTAAGCTAAAGAGGCCTTCACATGATGGGAATAAAGGTTTCCTCTGACTGGGGCTGGGTGATAGAGGTTGAAAAGACAGTGCTGTAACTCCCTAACACCTCGCTTCCAATTCATCCACATTAACAAGGTATGAAGGTGACGAAAGTTTCCCTGGTAGCGAGAGTCTTACACAAACAGAGTCCAGTGATTATCCTCCTTGGTGAGCAGAGGTAACTGGGGTCGAGATGACTCCCAAGATGACGCTCCTGCCAAAAGGAGATGGGAACCGAGCTGAATTTCAAGTCCTGTTCACCCATCACCTTCCTGTGCGCACTGACCTACATTGGCCCCCGATCCGGCAACGCCTCAATTTTAAAATTCTCGTCCTTGTTTTCAAATCCCTCCATGGCCTCGTCCCTCCCTATCTCCGTAACCTCCTCCAGCCCTACAACCCTCCGAGATCTCTGCACTCTTCCAATTAGTGCCTCTTGCAAATCCCCAATTTTAATCGCTCCACTATTGGCGGTTGTGCCTTCAGCTGTCTAGGCTCTAAGCTCTGGAATTTCCTCCCTACTTCTCTCTACTCCTCTAAGACACTCTGTAAAACCTACCTCTTTGACAAAGCTTTTGGTCACCTATCCTAATATCTCATGTGGCTTGGTGTCAAATTTTGTCTGATTACGCACCGATGAAGCGCCTTGGGATGGTTTACAACGTTAAAGGTGCTACATAAATGCATGTTGTTGTTGATTATCTGTGGGATGAGGAACAAGCTGAATCTTGGTGGTAATCCGATACCTGAGCCGGGCGGATCCACAGTATTTCCAGACATTGTTAATGATTGACCAGCCAGCTTGGCTCACTGGGACCTGGAGAGACGAACCAGTCACTGGGACCTGAAATAATTTCCACTTGGCTCTACGTAACCCTACCAAGCCAGAGCACTAACAGGTCTAAAATGGACATGCAGCGGCAAGCTTATCGGTACTGGTAAACTGTCTAGTTTAACTAATTAAACAAAGAAGTTGCATTTATATAGCGACTTTCACAAACTCAGGTTACCCCAAAGCACTTTACAGGCAATGAAGTACTTTTGAAGTGTAGTCACTGTTGTAATGTAGGGAAAGGCAGCAACCAATTTGCACACAGCAAAATCCCACAAACAGCAATGAGATAATGATCAGATCAATGGCTTTTAGCGATGTTGGTTAAGGGATAAATATTGGCCAGGACACCAGGGAGAACTCCCCTGCCCTTCTTCGAAATAGTTGCCATGGGATCTTTGACACCCACCAGAGAGGGCAGAAGGGGCCTCAGTTTAACGCCTCACCCGAAAGACTGCACCTCTGACAGTGCAGCACTCCCTCAGTACGGCACTGGAGTGTCAGGCTGGGTTACGCGCTCAAGTCTCTGGAGTAGGACTTGAACCCACGACCTTCTGACTCAGAGGCGAGAGTGCTGCCCACTGAGCCACGGTTGACATCCTGTTCCAGCAGTGCCCCTTTCACACACTGGGGAGGGGGTCCTTAAATCTTAGCTCTTAATAAACTGTGCCTCGGTTCTCTGGGCTTAGGTAAGCAAGGTGCATTCCGATGGGGAGTGTGCGCGCATTCCACATTAGGCAATCAGCAACCTCTTCTTCTTGTGGGTTTCTCAGGAGATTTACTCGGAGACGCAAACACAGTAATGGGTTTTCCGCGTGGTGTCAGACACGCCGCTGACCAAAAAAACAAACAGGTTTGGGCTCAGTCATCTGCGAGCCCACAAAACAAGTCACAACCAGCCATCAAACCTACAAGGATGTCAAAGTAACAGTGACAGAGGCTGATGATCAGGCCAGCCACGCTGACTCTCTCGCTCGAGATTAAGGGCAATCATGGCACCAAAATAAATATTGAGGTGGGGGGTGGGGGGGGGGGGGTTAATCCCACTCAGCGGAGCCTAACAGGCCCATGGAGAATGGCGCAAGACACCAACTACAAGAGGGGCTGGGGAGAAAAGAGTGGCACATGGAGATTCTGCTCCCGAGACAAACAAAATCAGTGGTAAAAGCAGCCCTCTTCATACACTTCACAGGTTGACGAGGGGAATTTCAAAATCTGATGACTAAGGCGATGCAAATCCTTGCCTTGTCCTAGGATTTTCACTTTACTGCGCACATCGCCAGTGACTTTCTCTGCTCACTGGAGATTTGAGTCATTGATGTGCTCTGGCTCTCTAATCAATGGAGATTTGAGTCAGGGGTGTGCCCAGTTTCTCTGATCCAAAATTTTAGTCAGCAGTGTGCCTTAAAGTGCCTGTGTTCATCGCTGTTGGGCGGGTAGAGAGAGGCAAAGGAAGTTTCCAATCGGTACAGTAACCAGCTGGTCTTAAAAGTCGGCCTGCGCTTGAATTACACTCTGCACTATTTATAATTAAGAGGGCCGATTTTTCCTAGCCACCGCTGGGCCCCATCCACACGTGACGGGCGGCTTATCGAAAAATCACGAGAACATTGACCCCAATTTCCCATCCAGTGACGTTAACGGATGGAAAGTCACGGGCAGCCGACCCCTAATTTTGCAATACGTGTCCCGTGGCAAAGGGCAGGGGAGGGGGGTGGGGGGGGAAGCGGGCGGAAGAATGACATAGGATCTACGGCACCAAAACAAGCCATTTGGTCTAACTGGTTTTCATACACCACACGAACGGCCTCCCACTCTAATTACATTTTACCACCCTGCCCCCATATCCCTCTATTCCCTTGTCCCTCAAAATTCCATCTGCAGTCTGAATTGAAGTGCCAAGAGGCACGGTAGGAAGACATGCAGAGTGCGAGACCACCTAGGTACTCCCTGGAGACTACGGGGGTAATTTTAACCTAAGTCGCTGGGCGGGAAACCAACGGGTTCGGGTGGAACGCCGATTTTACAACACTCGGCCCAATATTGCTTTCCGCTGGCTTCAGTGGAGAGTAAAATCGGGCGGGGAGTAAAACCAGCGTTGCATCCGATCCCATCAGTTTCCCGACGGGCGGGTTAGGTTAAAATTGCCCCCCCTTGGATTTAGTAAAGCAGACACTATGAGGATCACCCACACAAGCAGGTCAATGAGCACAGACAGGCTCAGGGTTGTGAAAGGCAACTTTTAAGTCTGGCATCAGGAGGCATCTGTTCACAGAGAGAGGAAGATCAAGTACTGGAGCAGTGGTTGGGTGCGAGACGCTGGGTGCGAGACGCTGGGTGCACTTAAGAAATAGCTCAATGCTGAAATTGGTATTTTGTAAGGATAAAATCAAATGGTCCAATGGTCTTCGTTCCAATCCCAATGGATCTTGCAAAGTGATGTCCACACAATAATATCACCTCCCCAATGGTCACGAGCTCAACACAAGTTCATCTGCTCAGCTCATTGTGCACAATGCTTGAATCATTCTGTTAGAGGCTCCAAAGTTACTTAGGGCAGCAAGTAAGTTTCCTGGCACCGGAAATTTACGTCCTCCCTTTTGATTCCTCACATCCTTAAAGTAAAAACAACTGTAAGGAAACACAGGTGCTTTTTTTCTAACACTGCAGCAGACACAGCTCTGGTTTCCTGTGCTTTTACATCTGAAAACCCTTGTGGAAAACTGCCGTCCTCAAACTGCATCCAAACTATCCTCAAAATCCCACATGGAGCACAGCATTTTAAAGCACCAATCCTGAGCACCACGGACAAAATAAAGCACTAGCCACTAACCCCCCCCAATGAATTCCCAATTTCAGCTGGTCACGCAAGGAGAGCAGTCATCAAAAGCCATATAGGTTCCCAGAGTGGGCAAGACTACAAGTCCGAAGACCATTGAGAATTTCAAGGGCTTTGATACACACAAGTTCATTGGCTCCCACGTTCACCGGACAAAGTCCAACGGATCAACTGGTCTGCTCAACCTATCTTACAAAGGGGAGCAGATGCACCCCATCTCTGAGCAGTGACACTCCACTAATGGACAGACCCAGTCCTTTCACAATAAAGGTTCTTTAATGAGGTCAGTGCCACCTCCATAATCCAACCATCGCCCTTCATCATTTGCCATGGGGAAACACTAGTCTACCTGCACCTTTTTTTCTTCCAGCCTTCTCTCTCCAGCTTAAGACAATGACTGACGCTCAGTTACGGCTCTGCGGATGGTGACAGCATTCCAGTCTGTCGCCCAAGTGACCGCTATTCGTGCGTGAGCCCAGACAGTGAGTAAAAGCAGGCTATTTGACCACAGATAACATCACAGCCAAGACAATTCTGTCCTCAACCAACATCCGGACACACACACGCTTTCCAACAGGGGACAGTCGTTAAGGGGAGGCAAAAGCTGACTACGTTTCCCCGGCCCCTCCATCCCTAGCCCAAGAGGCCATTTGCAGCACCTCAATCGCCAAAGATTAGCTAACTCTATAAAGCTAACTCTATAAAGACAAGGGATCAAACCTCAGCCCTTCCTGTTCTGTATGACTCAGTGCAATAGAGTAATGCATTTACCAAAAAGACATCTGGACAGCTCTATTTACCCATTATCACATTCCACTTCTTGGTTCCAACAAGTCAACCAGTCTTTGGCGGACTGACCTACTATTTTCTTCAAAAAAGGAAGTTCCAATGTTTGCTGTGATTTGCTGCTTAGCTTTCCGGCTTCCTTAGTGATTCCCCCACCTTTAAGACCTGCTATTAAATTAAAACTTTAATTTTGCCTGGAATCGGGTTGTGGGCGTTTTCGTGATTTTTTTTTTGCTCCAGATTGTGTCATTTCTCCCTTCCTTTTCTACTCCAGATCGACTAAACCTAGTCAGCTCTTCCCTAAAAGAGAAAACAATTACTTGCATTATCTTTAACATCATAAAAATTCTCACAGACGAGATAACGGACACCAAGTGATAGCACAAGCCCTGGGGACAGATGACCAAAAGCGCGGCTGAAAAGATTTTGAGGATGTTTTTATAAAACAGGAGGGGGGGGGGGGGGGGAGGAAATAAGAGAACAAAGCAACAACCTGCTACCAGTTTAATAAGAGAAGGGAAATACCCCCACCTCACCTTTAATATATATATATATATATTAAAAAAAAACACAACTAATTAAATATAAAGAGCACCACTTACTTGCTACAATTAGCCCTGCGGCCGAGCTGGAGATGGTGATCCAGGACTGTAATCCTCTCGGGGAAAAGTGGGTTAATGTCGAAAGCAAACTCCATGGTTGGCAATCAAGAGATTGGAATTCAGCAACAAAATTTTTTTTATATATTTAAAAAAATAAACAAATATATATATATTAAAAAAAATTAAATAAGATGCAAAATTTTGGTTTATTAAAAATGGAGTTACAATTTTAAAAATATCAAAAAAGATTATAAAATAATAATTTAAGTGAAAGGGGTGAGGAGACCTCGGCCTTCTTCTCCAGGGCTCAGTGTGGACCCCACCAGCAGCAGCACCACCACCCAAACTAAGGGCTGGATTAACTATATATATTTTAAAATAACATTTTATATTTAATAAACCGGGAGCCTCCTCCTCCTCCTCCTCCTCCCTTCCCCCGCGGCAATAATTAAAATTACAACCAGCGGTCACTCAGACAGACAGCAAGTCGCCCAGGAGACCGGCCCACACTTCCGGCACGGAGCCGCCCCTACTTCCGGCAAAGAAGGGCGGGAGATGTCGCGTCCTCCCCAGTGTGGGTCAGCTCGTCCGCCATCTTGGGTGAGGCAAAGATGGTCAGTGTTGGTGGGGGGGGAGTGGCATGTTCAAGTCTCAGGTTGGGCTGAGAGACTCTTATCTCTGGCTTAAAACAAAATATATATATATATATATATATTTTTTAAAAGTACAGTTCCACAGGCATCTTAAAAAAAAACAGAACAGTAAGTTAATGTTTTTGGGCGGGACATGTTTCTTGTAAAGGGTCCAAAGTAGGGTTGTCAAATCTGGTTGTTGGACGTATTCATCACATGATCTCCCACCGCCCTCTACGCTCCTGCCATTGGTCACCTGACCACACCATCGCCTTCCTTCGCCCGTTGGAAAGTGAACTGACTCTTTGTTATCCGATTGAATGATTCTTGAATGTCAGTCAAACAGCCAATTTTTACCCATCTCCAATATTCGTATAACTAACGAACAAATGTGTTCAAATACATTTTTAAAAAACACACAATTTTTTTAATGACCCTACGATTTTTCTCCTGGGTGTTGTTCACAGCATGGTCCAAGAGATTAAGCTTTGATTCCTGAAGACTCCAGGATAATCGGGGAGGGTAGTTAACCCTAGTCCCAACCCAAATGATAAGCTGTCTATTTTTTCTTTCAGATGCTAAATGACCTAATTTGAGTATTTTCTGTGATTATTTCATGTACCAAATTTCTCTTCATCTCTAGTGATTAGGTATATTGCAGTTTTGCTAAACTTCTTCATTTACATTTGGACTAGATGGGAGAAACCTTGCAGAACCTTTACCATATCAGCTAGCTTGGCGAAGGGGGAAGCCTCCGAAAGCTTGTGAATTTAAAATAAAATTGCTGGACTATAACTTGGTGTTGTAAAATTGTTTACAATTAAGCTTGGAGAACAGCAAGGGAAGTTGGGTGGTCAGTGGTTTAGTGGAAATGGGGTCAAGGGAGCAAGAGGTGGCTCTCATGGGCAACATGTACTCAGAAAGGACATGAGGTGAAATGGAAGAGAAACCAGGAGTGCAGTGGGATCAGGGCTAAGGCAGGGGGAGTCTGATGGAGGCTTGGCTTGGTGAGCAACGGGAAGGGATGGAAGAAACAAAGGCAACTGAACCTGTCTCAACCTTAATGACATCTAAGTCCACAACTTACGTGCACTTGTTGGAAGTGAGGGGAGAGGAGGCAGGGGAGAGGGGTTTAAGGAGACTGTTTGTAGAGGAGAAAAGAAGCCAGGGTTATCTATGCTCTGCAGGATGATCTTGGAGTAGTGGGTGGTTTTGGCAGAGGAGTTTGAGACCAGATAACACTTCATGTGGTCCAGCTAAACAGCTGTGCATTAGGAACACTCAAGTTTTTTTTTATTCATTCATGCAATGTGGGCGTCACTGGCAAGGCCAACATTTATTGCCCATCCCTAATTGCCTCTTGAGAAGGTGGTGGTGAGCCACCTTCTTGAACTGCTGCAGTCCGTGTGGTGAAAGTTCTCCCCACAGTGCTGTTAGGTTCGGAGTTCCAGGATTTCGACCCAGCGACGATGAAGGAATGGTGATACATTTCCAAGTCAGGATGGTGTGTGACTTGGAGGGGAATGTGCAGGTGGTGTTGATCCCATGAGACAGGTTCAGCTGCCTCTGTTGCTTCCATCCCTTCTCGTTCCCCAAGCTAGCTGACATTGTAAAACGGTTCCCCCTCCTCAAGTACTGTCCCCTCCCTTTCAAAACCACAGTCATCACCTCCCTCCTCAAAAATCCCACCCTTGACCCATCTGTACTTTCAAACTACTGCACCATCTCCAATCTCCCTTTCCTCTCCAAAGTCCTTGAACGTGTTGATGCCTCCCAAATCCTTGCCCATCTTTCCTTCAATTTCCTCTTTGAATCTCTCCAATCAGGTTTCTTTGCCTGCCACAGCACTGAACCGGCCATGACGAAAGTCACAAATGACATTCTCTGCGACTAGGACCATGGTGCATTGTCACACCTTGACTTCTCTGAGCCTTTGAAGCAGTCGACCACAAGATCTTCATCCAGCGTCTCTCTCCAGTTGTCCAGTTCAGTGGGACTACTGTTGCATGGTTCTATTCTGACCTATATGATTGTAGCCAGAACATTTCCAGCAGTTGCTTCTCTTTCTGTCCCCACACTGTTACCTCCGGAGTCCCCCAAGGATCTGTTCTTGGTTCCCACTTCTTCCTCATCTACATGCAGCCTCTTGGTGACATCATCCGCAGACGTGGGGTCAGATTCCACAGGCACACTGACGACGCCCAACTCTAACTATCCACTACCTGTTTTGACCCCTCCACAGCTTCTGTATTGCTTGCCAGACTACTTGTCCAACATTGGATAACTGTAATTTCCTCCCACTATACATTGGTAAGACCAAAGCCATTTGTTCTTTGGTCAATGAACAAATGGCTTTGTCATTGACCAAAGATTCTTTGCCACCGATTCTGTCCCTCACATGGCCACTGCCCCAGGCTGTACCAGGCTTTTCACAACTTCAAAGTCCTATTTGACCCCGAGCTGAGTTTCCGAACCCCATGTCGTCTTTATTAGAAAAAACGCCTACTTCAGCCTTTGTAACATTGCCCACCTCCACCCCTGCCCCAGCCCATCTGCTTCGGAAACCCACATCCATGTCTTTGTTACCTCCACAATCGACTATTCCAATGCTCTGGCCAGCCGCCCATCCTCCACCCCTGGAAACTTCAGCTCATCCAAAACTCTGCTGTATTCTATACCGCGTCAAGTCCCGCTCACCCATTACCCCTGCCCTTGCTGACCTACATTGACTTCCAGTCCCCCAATGCCGATTAATTAAAATTCTCATCCTTCTTTCTCTAAATTCTTTCACGGCCTCGCCTCCTCCCTATCTCTGTGACCTCCTCCAGCCGCTCTGGAATTCCTTCCCGAAGCACCCCTGCTGTTCCATCTCTTTCCTCCTTTAAGACTGTCCTTAAAACCCACCTCTTTGAATATGCTTTTGGTCACCCAATCTGATATCGTATCCTTTAGCTTTTCCTCACTGTAAAGCGTCAGGGAACATTTGTTTTTCTATGTTAAAGGCGCTATATAAATGCAAGTTGTTGTATTGGTAATGTCATCAACAAACTGCAACACTGTTGAACTCTGATAGCCTCCCCATTACATGATATGATTATTGTGAATATTAATCTGCCAGTGAACCTCACAGCTGGTTCCCTGGGGTGCGGACCAGATGGACTCCCAATCAGAAACTCGTCTTCACCACAGAGCTGTGGACTGTTGGGACTGAGTGGAGCACCAGGATAGAATTTAAAGCAGGAGGTCTCTCCTGAAACCCCTCTGCCCTGTTTCCCCATCCTTAAAATCCTCTTCCAAAGCCCCACCTCTTTGACCTCATCTATCTACCAATTCATACTGAATGGCCAAAGTTCCCCTCTTGTGCAGTGCCTGCAGACATTTTGCTGCATTAAGGACACTATGTAAGTGTGCAAAATAGAGTTGGTTTAAATATAATGGAATAATAAGTTAAGAGATATAAATTTTGATTGGCTGATTGTTTTATACTTAACTTTTTTTTCCTAACTTTTCTTCAGATCAGATGTACTCACATGTACATAGGCACCTGGGAGATCATTTTTTCCAGTTATGTTGTGGAAAACAGAGTTTAGAAATTAAAATCATTACAAATTACATAACTCTCACCAGGACCATCTCTGCACCCTTACAAAGATATTATATTAGAAATTACAACAGAGAAACAGACCGTTTGGCCCAACCACTCCATATTGATATTTACTCACCACGCGCAGTGGTCCTCGTCCCATGTTCCCAATCTGTTCCCATTTCCCTTTACTTCACTTCCCTTAAACCATTGATCTAACTTATTCTGAAATGGTGACAAGGTCTTTGCTTCATTCACTAACTCTGATAATGCATTCAAAGCCTCACTACCCTCTGTGCAGAAAAAGTTTTGCTTGCTACCTGTCCTAAATATCTTACGTTTAATCTTATATCTGTGTCTGCTCATTCTAGACCCATCAATCACTGGAAAACAGTCCATTTCTATATAGTCTGGCCCATCTCTTCATTATTTTAAAAATCTCTATCGATTCACGTCCCCCATTCTAATAAAAATAGCCCCAATCTTTCCAAATCTTTCTTCATATTTTTTGTCCTCATACCAGGCAGCATCCTCATGAATCTGCACTGTACCCTCTCTATTGCCTCAACATCGTTCCTATGGTGTGGAGCCCAAAACTGTACACAGTACTCCAACTGTGGTCTTACTAAGGTTTTGTGTAGATTCAGCATTATATCTCGACTTCTCTATTTTATACTCCTTGCCATGAAACACAGTATTAGCTTTTTTTTTGTGGCCGTATTCAATTGAGATGTTGCTTTTAATGCCTTATGAACCTGAACCTCAACTTCCTCCTCTGCTCTTCCACATCACCCATCTTTCCGATCAAATGTGGGTGTGCAGACAATATCCATGAACTGCTTACGTCAGTGTGAAACATGGACAGCTGGTATATACGATATTGTCAGGTGAGAAACATTATATGAGGCTGCGGGGTCTTTCCAAAATCCTGGAAACACCCCTTAATTCTGACAAACATTACAGGGTAGAAATTAAAGTGGAAATACGCAATAAGCGGTAAAAAAAAATATGCTGTTGCACTCCCAGTCTATGATTTCTGTACAAAAGATATCAGGCTACAGATGTATAATTCCAAACATGCAAAGGCAAATTCCCACTCCCCTACATCTCCAATTCCCAACCATGAAGAGTTTTGATAGAGTAAATAAGGAGAAACTGTTTCCAGTGGCAGGAGGGTCGTTAACCAGAGGACACAGATTTAAGGTGGTTGGCAAAAGAACACGAGGCGAGATTAGATTTTTTTTTTACGCAGCGAGTTGTTATGATCTGGAGCGCGCTGCCTGAAAGGGAAGCAGATTCAATAGTGACTTTCAAAAGGGAATTGGATAAATACTTGAAAGGGAAAAAATTTGCAGGGCAGGGGGGAGTGGGACTAATTGGAGAGCTCTATCAAGGAGCCGGCACAGGCCAAATGGGCCGAATGGCCTCCTTCTGTGCTATATCATTCTATGATTCTATGTGCTGGAGGTAAAGGGCAACACATGTGCAATTGCAAACATGCAAAGGCCAGTTCCCAACCCACGTGTCTGAGCCTGAAGCCCCGCCCCTTCCCTGTTACCAATCGAGAGGGCCAAGATAACATATTTACTGAGATGCAGCTGCTTTATTGAAGAGGTAACTCGACAAGTAATGGTGATCCGTAATCATTTCCAAAGTTGTTTTTGTTTTGCATTGCTATATCCTAAGATAGTATATTAAAAAAATATGCCTGCTTGCAGGGATTATTTGGACTTTGTTGCTTTGAATGGAAAAACGTTCCCCTCTTATATTTAATGGTACAGTCGAGTTCGGTTTATTCCAAAGGTGGCGGGGCTGTCAGGACGCAACCATCGTGGTCTGAGGGGGGGAAGATGGTTGCATGTGTTTGCATGCCCGTTGAAGGCTGATTAAATTCACCAGCGAAGCCCATGGTGTCTGTTTCAGTTGGAAGCTGGTGCTGTGCGCTTTTGTGAGATACGGTGGCTCCCTATATTTGGAGCCCAACCAATTGCTAAGTATAGTAATTGTCAGTGGGAGGGGGCGGGACAATGAGTGACGGGGAAAGGTGGGGGGGAGGAGCGATGAGCAGTGATTGACAGGCGGGGGGAGGAGCGATGAGCAGTGAGTGACAGGCGGGGGGTGGGGGGTGGAGCGATGAGCAGTGAGTGACAGGCGGGGGGTGGGGGGAGGAGCGATGAGCAGTGAGTCACAGGCGGGGGGTGGGGGGAGGAGCGATGAGCAGTGAGTGACAGGCGGGGGGTGGGGGGAGGAGCGATGAGCAGTGAGTCACAGGTGGGGGGAGGAGCGATGAGCAGTGAGTCACAGGCGGGGGGAGGAGCGATGAGCAGTGAGTCACAGGCGGGGGTCGGGGGGAGGAGCGATGAGCAGTGAGTCACAGGCGGGGGGAGGAGCGATGAGCAGTGAGTCACAGGCGGGGGGCGGGGGGCGGGGGGAGGAGCGATGAGCGCTGAGTGACAGGCGAAGGGGGAGGAGCGGCTGAGCAGTGAGTGACAGGCGAAGTGGGGAGGAACGGCTGAGCCGTGAGTGACAGGCGCGGGGTTGGAGGAGGAGCGATGAGCAGTGAGTGACAGGCGCAGGGGGAGGGGCGGCGGTTAGTGGCAGAGCGCGGACTCGCGCCACACGGAGAACCAGTGAGAGGGCAGTGCCTGGGGCCAAGGGGGCGGGGCGATGGCTGTAGGGGGCGGGGCGATGGCTGTAGGGGGCGGTGCGATGGCTGTAGGGGGCGGTGCGGTGCGCGTAACCCCAGTTCGGCGGTAAATTTTTGCAATAGAGGGGGCCGGCGCGAGCGGCACCGAGCGCGAAATGGCAGTTAGGAGGTGAAGGGGGCGGGGCATGCAATGAGGAGGCGGAGCAACGACGAGGTGGGGCGTGACGGAGCGCGGGGGCGGACAGTGAGGGGGCGGAGCAATGTCGGGCAGGGGCGGGATTGTAGACGTAACGTGATGAGGTAGTAAAGGGGGCGGGGCTTTGTGGGACTGGCGAAGGGACGAACGGGGCGGGGAGCTGATTGGTGTGTTGGGTGCCAGGGAGACGCGCCAGAGACTGGGGACTCGAGCAGAGCGGGAGTCGGCAGGGGCTGAAGAGAGGAGCGGGCACCGCTTAGGGCCCCGACAGGAGACCGATAGGGCCGAGCCACAGTCAAGCCAGGCCTGAGGCCACTGAGGCGGTGGGGAGGCCTAAACCTGGGTCTGCGACTGGGGGCCTGGAGAGGCCTGAGGCTGAGGGGTCCAAGGAGGGCGCGATGCCGCGGAAGAAGCCTTTCAGCGTGAAACAGAAAAAGAAACAACTGCAGGAGCGGCGGGAGCGGAAACGGCAGGGTGAGTACCAGTGAATAACAGCGATGGGTAATACAGTGCACAATGCACAGTGTGAATGGACAGGGCAATACAGTGCACAATGCACAGTGTGAATGGACAGGGTAATACAGTGCACAGTGCACAGTGTGAATGGACAGGGTAATACAGTGCACAGTGTGAATGGACAGGGTAGTACAGTGCACAATGCACAGTGTGAATGGACAGGGTAATACAGTGCACAGTGTGAATGGACAGGGTAATACAGTGCACAGTGTGAATGGACAGGGCAATACAGTGCACAATGCACAGTGTGAATGGACAGGGTAATACAGTGCACAGTGTGAATGGACAGGGTAATACAGTGCACAATGCACAGTGTGAATGGACAGGGCAATACAGTGCACAATGCACAGTGTGAATGGACAGGGTAATACAGTGCACAATGCACAGTGTGAATGGACAGGGTAATACAGTGCACAGTGTGAATGGACAGGGTAATACAGTGCACAATGCACAGTGTGAATGGACAGGGCAATACAGTGCACAATGCACAGTGTGAATGGACAGGGTAATACAGTGCACAATGCACAGTGTGAATGGACAGGGCAATACAGTGCACAGTGTGAATGGACAGGGTAATACAGTGCACAGTGTGAATGGACAGGGTAATACAGTGCACAGTGTGAATGGACAGGGTAATACAGTGCACAGTGTGAATGGACAGGGTAATACAGTGCACAATGCACAGTGAATGGACAGGGTAATACAGTGCACAATGTGAATGGACAGGGTAGTACAGTGCACAATGCACAGTGTGAATGGACAGGGTAATACAGTGCACATTGTGAATGGACAGGGTAGTACAGTGCACAATGCACAGTGTGAATGGACAGGGTAATACAGTGCACATTGTGAATGGACAGGGTAGTACAGTGCACAATGCACAGTGTGAATGGACAGGGTAATACAGTGCACATTGTGAATGGACAGGGTAGTACAGTGCACAATGCACAGTGTGAATGGACAGGGTAATACAGTGCACATTGTGAATGGACAGGGTAGTACAGTGCACAATGCACAGTGTGAATGGACAGGGTAATACAGTGCACAGTGTGAATGGACAGGGTAATACAGTGCATAATGCACAGTGAATGGACAGGGCAATACAGTGCACAATGCACAGTGAATGGACAGGGCAATACAGTGCACAATGCACAGTGAATGGACAGGGCAATACAGTGCACAATGCACAGTGAATGGACAGGGCAATACAGTGCACAATGCACAGTGAATGGACAGGGCAATACAGTGCACAATGCACAGTGAATGGACAGGGCAATACAGTGCACAATGCACAGTGAATGGACAGGGCAATACAGTGCACAGTGTGAATGGACAGGGCAATACAGTGCACAATGCACAGTGAATGGACAGGGCAATACAGTGCACAGTGTGAATGGACAGGGTAATACAGTGCACAATGCACAGCGAATGGACAGGGCAATACAGTGCACAATGCACAGTGTGAATGGACAGGGCAATACAGTGCACAGTGTGAATGGACAGGGTAATACAGTGCACAATGCACAGTGAATGGACAGGGTAATACAGTGCACAATGCACAGTGAATGGACAGGGCGATACAGTGCACAATGCGCAGTGTGAATGGACAGGGTAATACAGTGCACAATATACAGTGTGAATGGACAGGGCAATACAGCGCACAATGCTGAGTGAATGGACAGGGCAATACAGCGCACAATGCACAGTGTGAATGGACAGGGTAATACAGCGCACAATGCACAGTGAATGGACAGGGCAATACAGTGCACAGTGTGAATGGACAGGGTAATACAGTGCACAATGCACAGTGAATGGACAGGGCAATACAGTGCACAATGCACAGTGAATGGACAGGGCAATACAGTGCACAATGGACAGGGCAATACAGTGCACAATGCACAGTGAATGGACAGGGCAATACAGTGCACAGTGTGAATGGACAGGGCAATACAGTGCACAATGGACAGGGCAATACAGTGCACAATGCACAGTGAATGGACAGGGCAATACAGTGCACAGTGTGAATGGACAGGGTAATACAGTGCACAATGCACAGTGAATGGACAGGGCAATACTGTGCACAATGCACAGTGAATGGACAGGGCAATACAGTGCACAGTGTGAATGGACAGGGTAATACAGTGCACAATGCACAGCGAATGGACAGGGCAATACAGTGCACAATGCACAGTGTGAATGGACAGGGCAATACAGTGCACAGTGTGAATGGACAGGGTAATACAGTGCACAGTGAATGGACAGGGCAATACAATGCGCAGTGTGAATGGACAGGGTAATACAGTGCATAATATACAGTGTGAATGGACAGGGCAATACAGCGCACAATGCTGAGTGAATGGACAGGGCAATACAGCGCACAATGCACAGTGTGAATGGACAGGGTAATACAGTGCACAATGCACAGTGAATGGACAGGGCAATACAGTGCACAATGCACAGTGTGAATGGACAGGGTAATACAGTGCACAATATACAGTGAATGGACAGGGCGATACAGTGCACAATGCACAGTGTGAATGGACAGGGCGATACAGTGCACAATGCACAGTGTGAATGGACAGGGCGATACAGCGCACAATGCACAGTGAATGGACAGGGCGATACAGCGCACAATGCACAGTGAATGGACAGGGCGATACAGTGCACAATGCACAGTGTGAATGGACAGGGCGATACAGTGCACAATGTACATTGTGAATGGACAGGGCGATACAGCGCACAATGCACAGTGAATGGACAGGGCGATACAGCGCACAATGCACAGTGAATGGACAGGGCGATACAGCGCACAATGCACAGTGAATGGACAGGGCGATACAGCGCACAATGCACAGTGAATGGACAGGGCGATACAGCGCACAATGCACAGTGAATGGACAGGGCGATACAGCGCACAATGCACAGTGAATGGACAGGGCGATACAGCGCACAATGCACAGTGAATGGACAGGGCGATGCAGCGCACCATGGACAGGGCGATGCAGCGCACCATGGACAGGGCGATGCAGCGCACCATGGACAGGGCGATGCAGCGCACCATGGACAGGGCGATGCAGCGCACCATGGACAGGGCGATGCAGCGCACCATGGACAGGGCGATGCAGCGCACCATGGACAGGGCGATGCAGCGCACCATGGACAGGGCGATGCAGCGCACCATGGACAGGGCGATGCAGCGCACCATGGACAGGGCGATGCAGCGCACCATGGACAGGGCGATGCAGCGCACCATGGACAGGGCGATGCAGCGCACCATGGACAGGGCGATGCAGCGCACCATGGACAGGGCGATGCAGCGCACCATGGACAGGGCGATGCAGCGCACCATGGACAGGGCGATGCAGCCTTTGACAAGGTACCGCATGGTAGGTTGTTACATAAGGTTAAATCTCACTGGATCCAAGGTGAGGTAGCCAATTGGATACAAAATTGGATTGACGACAGAAGACAGAGGGTGGTTGTAGAGGGTTGTTTTTCAAACTGGAGGCCTGTGTCCAGCGGTGTGCCTCAGGGATCGGTGCTGGGTCCGCTGTCATTTGTTATTTATATTAATGATTTGGATGAGAATTTAGGGAGCATGGTTAGTAAGTTTGCAGATGACACCAAGATTGGTGGCATTGTGGACAGTGAAGAAGGTTATCTAGGATTGCAACGGGATCTTGATAAATTGGGCCATTGGGCCGATGAATGGCAGATGGAGTTTAACATAGATAAATGTGAGGTGATGCATTTTGGTCGATCGAATGGGGCCAGGACCTACTCCATTAATGGTAGGGTGTTGGGGAGAGTTATGGAACAAAGAGATCTAGGAGTACAGGTTCATAGCTCCTTGAAAGTGGAGTCACAGGTGGATAGGGTGGTGAAGAAGGCATTCAGCATGCTTGGTTTCATTGGTCAGAACATTGAATACAGGAGTTGGGATGTCTTGTTCAAGTTGTACAGGACATTAGTAAGGCCACACTTGGAATACTGTGTACAGTTCTGGTCACCCTATTATAGAAAGGATATTATTAAACTAGAAAGAGTGCAGAAAAGATTTACTAGGATGCTACCGGGACTTGATGGTTTGACTTATAGGGAGCGGTTGGATAGACTGAAACCTTTTTCCCTGGAGAGTAGGAGGTTTAGGGGTGATCTTATAGAAGTCTATAAAATAATGAAGGGCATAGATAAGGTAGATAGTCAAAATCTTTTCCCAAAGGTAGGGGAGTCTATAACGAGGGGGCATAGATTTAAGGTGAGAGGGGAGAGATACAAAAGGGTCCAGAGGGGCAATTTTTTCACTCAAAGGGTGGTGAGTGTCTGGAACGAGATGCCAGAGGCAGTAGTAGAGGCGGGTACAATTTTGTCTTTTAAAAAGCATTTGGACAGTTACATGGGTAAGATGGGTATAGAGGGATATGGGCCAAGTGCAGGCAACTGGGACTAGCTTAGTGGTATAAACTGGGCGACATGGACATGTTGGGCCGAAGGGCCTGTTTCCATGTCGTAAACTTCTATGATTCTAGTGCACAATGCACAGTGTGAGCGGGCGGGGGCGGTCCGGCGCGAGCGGGCGGGGGCGGTCCGGCGCGAGCGGGCGGGGGCGGTCCGGCGCGAGCGGGCGGGGGCGGTCCGGCGCGAGCGGGCGGGGGCGGTCCGGCGCGAGCGGGCGGGGGCGGTCCGGCGCACAATGCACAGAGTGAATGGGCAGGTTAAACACCAGTGAATAATCGTGATGGGTAATACAGTGCACAACATAGAGTGAATGGACAGGATAAGTATCAGTGAATAGCAGAGATGGGTAATACGTGGTCCCTGAGGTGAGGGGCGGTTCCTCGCCCTGGACCCGGCGGGGCGGTTCCTCGCCCTGGACCCGGCGGGGCGGTTCCTCGCCCTGGACCCGGCGGGGCGGTTCCTCGCCCTGGACCCGGCGGGGCGGTTCCTCGCCCTGGACCCGGCGGGGCGGGGCGGTTCCTCGCTCGCTGCCAGTTTCAGGAGTGCTGACCACTGTTGAATGCTAACACCCCAGGTGTAATGATCAGCGACCAGTCGGTCAGTCCTAGCCGGAGATCGTGGGTCAGTTTTTGGCCTTTTCCAAGCAAGAGTTGTTTTGCTTTTTTTTTGCTGACCTCGAGTGTTGTAGCAGACGGCTAGCTCTCACCGTCATACTGAGATCTGAGCTGCACCGATCCCTGGTTTCGTTATGCACTACTTTCCAGGGTTAAAGGTATTTTGCAGGCAGGTTTACACAGGGGGCCAAAAGTAAAGTTGTAAAGAGAGTGAAGGTGAGAGATGGGGTGGGTGAGCGTGCAGATGCCAAGTAACTACAACCCTACCTGCGTTTTCGGCTTATACTTTCAAGAAGAAAATCCATGGACTTTCTCGGGTTTATTTAGAACGTTTCAAAACAGGTAAAATTACGATGGGAAATACCAGTCAAAAGTTTAGTGGTAATTAGAGGGAAGAAAATGGTGCAATGCAATTGAAAAAAGGGTGTGAGTGTGTCTGTCTGTAGCAGGCACAAGTGTGACACTTGGGCTTGATCAGAATGCAGGGCAGGTTTTTGGAAAGCCAGAAGCAAGGTTTGCTGTTCAAATCCAAGTAAAGTAAATGGGGAAAAAAACATCTTTTTAAAAAAAAATCAAACAATAGTGGAGCACTAAATTTTTTTAATAAAAGGGAGCAAAACATGAACAGCTCAAAAGGGCCAAAACGCAACAATTCTGTGGGAAAATTGGGTAAAAATCTGAAAATGCAGAGCTTGAGAAGTGTAAAATTTTCTTTGTAAGTATTGGAGCTGCGTTTTCATGACCTTGCACAGCCATTGTTTGTATTGCAGCACAACCCACAATTTACTGAATGAATGTTGTAAAAAGTCTGCCGATGACTCATTTGTTACCAGCAGCATGTAGCTGAGCCGCACAGGCTAGAAGGTCCCAGGTTCGATTCCACATCTGTGCTGAGTCAGCCTGATCTCAGCCAGACTGATGCTAGGGCACTGAAATTGGCCTCATTGCCCCTGAGCTGGGGTAGTTAGCCAGATTTCCCCCCTCCTGATTGCCAGCCGGCGACCGCCGCTGGAAGGTGGACGTGTGGACATCGGGGGAGGGCAGGACCGGGCATGGCCGTGATGCCCCAGCCAGTCGATCAGCCTGCATACACTCGCTGTCTGGTTCACAACAACAACTTGCATTTGTACAGCGCCTTTGACGTCCCCAAGTCGCTTCATGGGAGTTTCACGGGCATGAAGAATGGGCCACGTTGGTGAGGCACTAGAAGATGGAGGGTGACCGTTCCCCAGAAGAAATCCGCAGCTGCGAGAGAGGAGGGGGATAATGTTCAGGAAAGACCCTTTTTTTAAAAAATTGCGTGCAATATGAAATGATGCACCACAGCATGGAACTGGAAATTCCTGCCGCTCATGTACTGAAAGTCATACAGATAATGAGCAGGGCAGATAACAAAGCAAATATAGCCACTGTGACTGCCATGGCGGCGATAGGCATGGAGAAAACACTCCACTGAGTGCCTGCCCACTGGGGGTGGAATCAGAGGGAGTCAGATATCAGGTCATTTGAACCTGCAGAAAACGCAGCACTGATTAGAGCCGCCTTACTCCAGCTGCGCCTTTTCTCGTTTCTTTCTCTTTCCTCCTTTGGTTATGTCGAAGAGCTCTCTTTCACGACCTCCGGACGTCCCAAAGCTCGATTGGTAGGTTCACTCCCCGGTGCTGACAGGGTTAGATGACCTTAACTGATCATTGGTGGGGCACTACAATTAGACTTGGTGCCCCCTAGGTAGCAGAGAGAGAAAGACAGACAGACAGGATCAATTGAAAATTTCAAAACTGAAGTTGATTTTTGTTAGGCAAGTGTATTAAGGGTTAGGGATCCAAGGTGGGTAGATGGAGTTAAGATACAGATCAGCCATAATCTAATTGAATGGTGGAGCATGTTTGAGGGGCTGAATGGCCTCCTCCTGTTCCTATGTGTAAGCCTCGGCAAGGAGCATCAACATTAGAGAGAAGACAAATCACAGCCAAGCCTGACCCTGAAAAGAAAGCAAGAACTTGCATTTATAAAGCGCTCTTCACAACCTCAGGACATCCCAAAGCGCTTTACGGCCAATGAAGAACTTTTGAAGAATAGTCACTGTTGCAATGTAGGAAACACGGCAGCCAATTTGCGCACAGTCAGCTCCCACAAACAGCAATGACCAGACCATGTCATGTTGGTTGAGGGCTAAATATTGGAGAACTCCCCAGCTCCTCTTCGAAATAGTGCCATGGGATTTTTTTACATCCACCTGAGAGGGCAGACCGGGCCTCGGTTTAATGTCCCTTTCGAAAGACAGCACCTCCAAACAATGCAGCGCTCCCTCATTACTGCACTGGGAGTGAATTATGTGTTCGAGTCTCTGGAGTGGGACTTGAACCCACGACCTCCTGACTCGGGCGGGAGTGCTACCCACTGAGCCACGGCCGACATTCACACCGAAGTGTGAACACTGCCCAATCTGATCCTGTGGTCCACATTTGTGTACTTTCAGCAGGGGTCACTGGGTGGTGATGAGGAGCAGGAACGCTGGCTGATTTTTGTATTCCCCTCCCTAACCCAGCTCTGAGGCTATCGTAGCTCCTCTATTGTTGCCTTGGATGTATCCGGCTAAACTCAGTGCAGAACAGGACCTTTTGGATTTGCGCCAGATCTAATTGAGGTGTTTAAGATGACTAAAGGAATCGAGAGGGTTGATGGAGAGAAACTATTTCCTCTGATGGGGGGAGTCCAGAACAAGGGGGCATAATCTTAAAATTAGAGCCAGGCCGTTCAGGGGTGATGTCAGGAAGCTCTTCTTCACACAAAGGCCAGAGGTCAATTGAAAATTTTGAAACTGAGATTGATAGATTGTTAGGTAAGGGTATTAAGGGATATGGAACCAATATGGGTAAATGCAGTTAAGGTACAAATCAGCCATGATCTAATTGAATGGCGGAGCAGGCCTGAGGGGCTGAATGGCCTACTCCTGTTTCTATGCACAGAACCATCAAGAGCCAGCACCTTCAGAGGAGGAAGGGAAATAATCGGGGGAATTTTACTTGAAATAATGTTGCACAACACTGCTCTCATCCTTTGTTTTCAATTCCCTCCGTGACCTCATCTCTCCCTACCTCTGTGACCTCCTCCAGCCCTACAACCCTCCGAGATCTTTGCGCTCCTCCAATTCTGGCCTCTTGCGTATCCCCGATTTTCATCGCTCCACCGTTGGCGGCCGTGCCTTCAGCTGCCTGGGCCCTAAGCTCTGGAATTCTCTCCCTAAACCTCTTCCCCTCCCTACCCCTCTCTGCTCCTTAAAACCTACCTCTTTGACCAAACTTTTGGTCACCTGTCCTAATATCTCCTTATGTGATTCGATGTCACATTTTGTCTGATAATCGTTCCTGTGAAGTGTCTTGGGACGTTTCATTACGTTAAAGGCGCTTATATAAATGCGAGTCGTTGTTGAAGGCGTAGTTTACAGATTGGAGCAGCAGGGTTTACTGGTGTCTCTAAGTGGCGTGCGTCACTTGTCGCTCACGTAACGACGAGCTCACGGTGCCTCACCGTCTCTTTCAGGTTTGCCCGACGGCGTGCGGTCGAGCTCCCACAGCAGGAGCGGCAGTCACGACCGCCACGAGGAGCAGACGGACACGTCGGACAGCGAGTCGTTCTCCTTCCAGGTCCGGAAAATCAATCAGCAGCCGGCGCCTTGGAAACCGGGAGGGCAGGGATACGACCCCAACAGGTGAGGGAAACGGAAGTGCACCCGGGATCCTTTGTCTCTTTCCCAGTCTGGGGGGAATGGGGTGGGGGTGCGGGATGGCGGGGATTCCTGGGATGGCAGGACTGACGTATGAGGAGAAATTGGGTCGACTAGGCCTACGTTCATTAGAAGAATGAGAGGTGATCTCATCGAAACATATAAAATTCTAACAGGACTAGACAGATTAGATACAGGGAGGATGTTCCCGATGGCTGGGGGGGAGTCCAGAACCAGGGGGGTCACAGTCTCAGGATACGGGGAATGCCATTTAGAACCGAGATGAGAAATTTCTTCACTCAGAGGGTGGTGAACCTGTGGAATTCTGTACCACAGAAGGCAGTGGAGGCCAAGTCATTAGATGTATTCAAGAAGGAGATAGATATATTTCTTAATGCTAAAGGGATCAAGGGATATGGGGAAAAAGCAGGAACAGGGTACTGAGTTAGACGATCAGCCATGATCATTTTGAATGGCGGAGCAGGCCCGAAGGGCCTACTCTTGCTCCTAGTTTCTATGTTTCTATGAATCCTGGCTGCTACTAGGATTTCAGTGACGTTTTTAACGGTGAAACTTTACTATCACGTCCACCCGAACCGTGGAAAAATACTCAGCAATAGAATTCTGGCCCCTTCTAATGTCAGTTTGTGTCTGGAGACACAATATTTGTGCCGATACATTGAATTTACAGCACAGAAACAGGCCATTCGGCCAAGCAGGTCTATGCCAGTGTTTGTGTTCCACACGAGCCTCCTCCCATTCTATATACTTCATCTTGCCCGATCAACATATCCTTCTGTTCCTTAAATAAAAACAGAAAATGCTGGAAATCGCTCATCAGGTCAGGCAGCATCTGCGGAGAGAGAAACTGAGTCAACGGTTCAGGTTCTGATCAAAGGTCATCCACCTGAAAGGCTCTTTCTTTCTCCACAGATGCTGCCTGATCTGCTGAGCGATTTCTGTTTTCAGATTTCCAGCATCCGCAGTATTTTGCTTTTTCTTTTCCTTCTGTTCCTTTCTCCCTCGTGTGTTTATCTAGTTTCCCTTAAATGCATCTGCTATTCGCCTCAACTACTCCGCTCTCTGGGTAAAGAATTTTCTCCTGAATTCCTTATTGGATTTATTGGAACAGGCTGTAGAAAAAATAGCATCAGCCCAATACGCTTCAGTGCGCGATAAGTTTCCTGTGTGATACTTTTAATCCATCTCCTCAAATTACTACCTAGGCTTGTAGCCACCAGCACTTCACCCTATTGTTAACACAGCTCCCAAATACTCCCTCTAGACACAACCCATGTTTGGAAGGACAGAACTGGTTATTTAATGCTGAGTGTTTCTCACCGTTTTAGAGTGGAGTAATGTGAAAATTTCACACTCCCCATCGTTTACATTTTATTGAAATCCCAGTGGCCGGTACGGAATTTAAAATTGGCTACAAGCCTCACAGACGTGTTGCGAATGTTCTAAATAGTGGGTAACTACCGTGTGTTTTACAGCTGATTGACACCGATTAAAACAGCACCACCTGGACCACCCACGTTTCCTTACCCTGAGTTGAACTGCTCACATCTGCCAAGGGGAGGTCTAATCCCGACTCTTTGCTCCTGTGCAGGGAGTAATTTAAGTGCTGTTTTCCTGTGTGCGTAGGAGTTCTGGAGGCAACTGGGAACCCCGAACTGGTGCCGGAGCACAGTAGACAGTGAAGTCGGCTGTTCGTTCGCAGGGGGCGGGCTGGGAGGAGGGGGTGTATTGCAGCCAAATCCAGTCGTGTCCTTGCCCAGCGTTCACTTACCAGCAGCAGGATCCGGGGCTCATTCCTCATTTTCCCTCCCCCCCCCCCCCCCCCCCCCCCCTTCCAAAACTCTGGATGCTAAGGCCGATTGCACTGGCCCCATTGTGCTCCAAATTAATAGCAAACCAGGATTCAATTGCCCTCATCGTCGATATTAGGACCACTGCTCTTTCTGCCTGGCCAAAATTATGAAGGCTTTTGATCGAGTAAATAAGGAGAAACTGCTTCCCACTGGCAGGAGGGTCAGTAAGCAGAGGACACAGATTTAAGATAATTGGCAAAACACCCAGAGGGGAGATGAGAATTTTTTTTTGTTTTTGAAGAAATTTGTTACGATCTGGAATGCCCCGCCTGGAAGGACGGTGGAAGCAGATTCAATAATAACTTTCAAAAAGGGAATTGGATAAATACTGGAAAAGGAAAAAAATTACCGAGCTATGGGGAGAGAGCAGGGGGAGTGGGACTGATTGGGTAGCTCTTTCAAAGAGCCGGCACAGGCACAGTGGGCCGAATGGCCTCCTCCTGTGCTGTAAGATTCTATGCTGACCACCATTTTGGGGACAGAGGGTTGGCAGGTTGTTTATGCTAGTCCTGTTCTGACCTGTTACACGAGTTGGCCAAGGCGGGGAATGTCTCCTGTTCCAAGCAGTTTCTATTCCCCTTTCTCCTCCTCGACTCTGTACCCTGGGGAGATTGGGAGCTCGCTTGAGCTGTGTCCCTCGGTGTGTGGGTGAACGAACCAGCCAACTCGTCTCTCAGCGATATATTTTTTTTCTCCTTTTTTTCCCCTCGTACTGCAGCCTCTGTTCTGGTGCGTTCTTCATTGTAAATCCAGCCATACATGGCGTGCTCAGAACCGCATTTCCAAAAATTACTAAAGATGTAATTTTTGCACCTCGACGTCCCAGTCTGACTTCGTAGCCAACTGACGCGAGACCCCCACCCTCTTTGTAGGAGCTTGTCTCAATCCGCTTGAGCTCGACATCGGGTGCAGTATGGCACCAATCTGTCACTGTAGGTGTGAGCTTCTATCCATTTTCTTCCTTCAATCAGAGGAGTGCTGTTGGCCCCCCCGAGTCGGGACCAGCATCAGACACCTCGGAGTGGGACCGTGCTGTAAATCAGAAACTTGGGCGGGGTGGGGGGGCGGGGGGCTCCTGATTACCCCTCAGCTCCGCCACAGGCGGTCTACTTACTGTACGTTCAAGAGGGTTTCGGTGCAAAAAAAAAGTCTTCTCTTGGCTCAAATGTTTCCACCCCCCCACCCCCTGGTCTGTGCTGTTTAGGTTCCGGCTGCATCTCGAGAAGGAGAGCCGAGAGGAGATCGAGCGAAGGAAGAAGGTCATGCGGGAGAAAATCGTAGAGCTCATTCCAGAAGTCGAATTGGAAGTGGATATCGACGAGATTTACAAGCCCGGGTCTGGTGAGTGACTTTGTGCTCAGTGTATTTTGATTAAGGCCGACCGATACTGTCCAAAATCAAGGGAATGAACAAAGTGGTTTCGAAAGATTAAGTTCTGCCATATTGACAACACCGTCCGCGGAGCAGAAGCTGCTGGCTTCCGTTTAACAGGTTTGGGTTTAGCATCTCATTTAAATTCTCATCCTCGTATTTAAATCCCTCCATGGCCTCGCCCCTTCTGACCTCTGTGACCTCCTCCAGCCCTACAACCCTCCGAGATCTCTGCACTCCTCCAATTCTGACCTCTGGCGCACTCTCCACTTCTTTCGCTCCACCATTGGCGGCCGTGCCTTCAGCCATCTGGGCCCTAAGCTCTGGAACTCCCTCCCTAAACCTCTCTACCTCTCTCTCCACCTTTTAAGACACTGCTTAAAACCTGCCTCTTTGACCAAGCTTTTGGTCTCCTGTCCTAATGTCTCCTCCTTTGGCTCGGTGTCAATTTTTGTCTGATTAATGCTCCTGTGAAGCACCTTGAGAACGTTTTACTACGTTAAAGGCGCTGTGTGAATGCAAGTTGTTGTTGGTTTGTTTGTAGGATGCAGGTCTGACCCCACACTTCCCCACGTGAAGAGTTACTGATCTTGGTCGTGCTGTTGTGCAGCATGCAGGAAATGAGCTTCCCCCCCCCCACAGGCAGAAGGTGTTGGGTAGGGTACGGTAGACAATGGTGATGGCAGCAACCCAGAGTTGGGAGTTCAAATTCCACTGTAGCAAGTTGTGAATTGATTTCAGTAATCTGGCACCATGCTCTACAAGTAAGGTTCCCTGCTGCCCCTGTGCGCTGTGGTGAACTCTTAATGAAAGAAAGTGCCTGCATTTATATGACGCCTTCCACGTCCCAGACATTCCAAAAATCACAACCAATGAAGTAGTTGTGAAGTGTAGTCACTGTCGTAATGTAAGCAAACATAGCAGCCAATTCATGCACAGGAAGAGCCCACAAACAGCAAATAGATAGATGATGAGGTAATCTGTTTTTGTTGGTACCGGTTTAGGGAGGAATGTTGGCCAGGATACCCGGGGAGAACGTCCCTGTTCTTTGACTAGTGCCATGGGACCGCTTATACCCACCTGAGAGGGCAGACGGGGCCACAGTTTAACGTCTCATCCGAAAGACGGCACCTCCAACAGTGCAGCACTTCCTCAGCACTGGCACTGGGGACTGTCAGCCTAGATTTTTGAGCTCAAGTCCATGGAGTGGGACTCAAACTCATGACCTTCCGACTCAGGAGAGAGTGCTACCCACCGAGCCACGGCTGATACCCTTACTTGTAAAAAAAAAACAGGCCCATTATCACCTTCTCAGGGCAACTAGCATCACTTGCATCCCAAGGGGAACAACAAAGGACAGTAAATCACCTTGGCATCCTCCTCCTCCTCCTGCTATTAGCAGCTAGTCATGGAATAGCAAGGGCCGGCCTAGGCTGCCAGCGATGGAGAATGTGACGGTAAGCTAATTAAGTCCCGTGGACAGCTTTGGTCCATTATAACCTCCCAGTATCTTCATGCGACCTATGCAGTCCCTTTCCACCTGGCTGGCACCATTGGATGTCTGGGTGACCTCTGAGCCTGGACAAAGCACTGAGATAGGGAGGAAAGAAGACAATTTGTCATAGTTATGACTTTTTTTAGTACACTAATACTAGGGATAGGGGAAGGTGGAGCTTATAATATCATTTACTTACTTTTAAAAAAAAATCTTAGCGTTGCCCTGATGACTGAGCTCTGGAACTGAGCAACACCAACCAGGAAGGTCCCAGGTTTGTTCTCCGATTTGCTGAGTTAGCTGATCCCAGCTAAAATGGTGGTTAAGGGCACTGTAATTGGCCTGAGTGACCCCTGGGCTAGAGGGGGAGGGGGTTTCAGCCGGGGTTCCTGCTCCTTATTCTGCTGGAAAATACCCGTCGGGCGAGGACATGATCGGGCCTGGCCGTGATGCCCTCCACAGTTGAATATCCTAACATGTTGAGAGAGTGGGCGAGGTACCGAGAGGCAGCTGGCGACAGTGGGACGGTCCCCCAGCGCTTTCAGGAGAGGGGTGGAGAAAAACAATCAAGAAAAACAAATGGATGGTGCGTCCCAGGATTAATCTGCACTGGCCGGTCGGGAGGGCATCAGCTGGGTAGAGAAGTTGCTGGCAGTTTCCTCCAGCTAGGGCTGGGGCTGCAGTTCTCTTCACAAAAAAAAAACCTGGACTGTTAACATTCCTGAGTGATCAGCGTTTCTGATAATTGCTGATGCCAACACACTGTGAAAGCTGCCCTGTCACCAACAACAGCCACTGCTGCAGGGACCGCTTAACCCTTTCCTCCAGTAGGAACACTGCCACCAGAGATGTTTTTGGCAACATGGATAAATAATTTAAACGAAAATGTTGTTTAATTTTACCCCCCAACAAGGTGAAGGATGTTGGCAGAGATATGGAGCAATTCCTATTTCAGGTACCCAGTGTCTGTATCGAGCACTGCCAAAGCATAGTTAAGCTGCCCTTACGCAGTCCCATCAAACACTCCGAAGTCAGGTGCAGCATAGGTTTGACGCAGAGTAAAGCTCCCTCTACACTGTCCCATCGAACACTCCCAGGGCAGGTACAGCACGGGTTAGATAGAGAGTAAAGCTCCCTCTACACTGTCCAATCAAACACTCCCGGGGCAGGTACAGCACGGGTTAGATACAGAGTAAAGCTCCCTCTACACTGTCCCATCAAAAACTCCCAGGGCAGGTACAGCATGATTTAGATACAGAGTAATGCTCCCTCTACATTTCCCCAACTATATGCCTTGATTGAACCCCAGAAGAGCACCCCCTATTGTACCAGTCTGACATTTTCCATTCCCACCGAAGCCATCCTGTAATCTCTGAGTGACAATGCAGTAATAAAGCCAGCTGTGTGTTGTGGGTCCTGCCCAAAAGGATGTGGGTTGAGGGAACCAAAAATCATTTCCCTTGCACTCAGAAGACAGAGGAGACTTTCACCGTAATTGGCTCAGTGGCAGGAAGCAAAGGGTAATGGTCGATGGGTGTTTTTGCGACTGGAAGGCTGTTTCCAGTGGGGTGCCGCAGGGCTCAATACTAGGTCCTTTGCTTTTTGTGGTATACATTAACGATTTGGGCTTAAACGTTGGGGGCATGATTAACAAATTTGTGGATGATACAAAGATAGGCCGTGTGGTTGATAGTGAGGAGAAAAGCTGTAGACTGCAGGCAGATATCAATGGACTGGTCAGGTGGGCAGAAAAGTGGCAAATGATGTTCAATCTGGAGAAGTGTGAGGTAATGCATTTGGGGAGAGCAAACAAGGGAATACACAATAAATGGGAGGTTACTGAGAGTGTAGAGGAAGTGAGGGACCTTGGAGTGCATGTCCTCAGATCCCTGAAGGTAGCAGGACAGGTAGATAAGGTGGTTAAGAAGGCATATGGAATACTTTCCTTTATTAGCCAAGGCATAGACTATAAAAGCAGGGAGGTTATGCTGGAACTGTATAAAACACCGGTTAAGCCACAGCTTGAGTACTGCGCACAGTTCTGGTCACCACATTACAGGAAGGATGTAATTGCACTAGAGAGGGTGCAGAGGAGATTTACGAGGCTGTTGGCAGGACTGGAGAATTTTAGCTATGATGACAGATTGGATAGGCTGGGGTTGTTTTCCTTGGAACAGAGGAGGCTGAGGGGTGATTTGATTGAGGGCCTAGATAGAGTGGATAGGAAGGACCTATTTCCCTTAGCGAAGGGGTCAATAACCAAGGTGCATAGATTTAAAGTGATTGGTAGAAGGATTAGAGGGGAAATAAGGAAAATTTCTTTTACCCAGAGGGTGATGGGGGTCTGGAGCTCGCTGCCTGAGAGGGTGGTAGCAGCAGAAACCCTCAACTCATTTAAAAAAAAAATACCTGGATGTGCACCTGAAGAGCCGTGACCAAATGCGGGAAAGTGGGATTAGGCTGGGTGACTCGTTTCTCAGCCGGCACGGACACGATGGGCCGAATGGCCTCCTTCTGTACCGTAAATTTTCTATGATTCTATCTTTCTGGACTGGATTTAAATCCATGGATTCCAGGTCAAAGGCCAGTGCACTAGCTCGCTGCAGCACACAGTATATTTCTTTTACCTCCCCACCCCAATGTAAATTATCACTGACTTCCAGTCCCAATGAATCGCTATATAAATGCAAGTATTTTCTGTCTTCCTTTACCTCGCAGGGAGATTGCTGATTGTTGTGAACCATGTTCTTTCTGTGGTGTGCTGAGTGTTAAGAGCTGTGACCTTCACCAGGCGAAGTACAGCTGCCGTAAGCCTCTTTTGCTTTTTGTAAGTTGTGCTTTTAGATGATTTGATTTTCTCTCTCTCTCTCTCTCTGTGTCTGTCTCTGTCTCTGTCTCGTGCCCAGTGTTAGATTTTCCAAAACGTTCTCCTTGGAACTACGCAATGACGAAGGAGCAGCTTCTGGTGCAGGAGGAGAAGGCATTCCGCGAATACCTGGATAAGATTTACAGCGCATTTGATCCTGTGAAACTCAGTTACTTCGAGCACAACTTGGAGGTGAGGAGTTTGGCCATCGCTGCATTAGGGTTAGGGTTAGTGTTAGGGTTAACACTCACCAAGGGGTAGGAAGCTATAGATATGAGGAAGAGACTTGAGAAAAGAAAGAACTTACATTTCATAGAATCATAGAATGGTTACAGCACAGAACAAGGCCATTCGGCCCATCGAGCCCATACCGGCTCTTTGTAAGAGCAATCCAGTTGGTCCCGTTCTCCCGCTCTTTCCTCGTAGCCGTACAAATTTTTTCCCTTCAAGTATTTATCCAATTCCTCTTTGAAAGCCACGGTTGAATCTGCTTCCACCGCCCTTTCAGGCAGCGCATTCCAGATCATAACAACTCGCTGTGTTTTTTAAAAAAAAAAGTTTTCCCTCATGTGGCCTTTGGTTCTTTTGCCAATCACCTTAAATCTTTGTCCTCTGGTTCTCGACCCTTACGCCAATGGCAACAGTTTCTCATTACTTACTTTATCTAAACCCTTCATGATTTTGAATGGGGCATTTATACAGCGTCCTTCACGACCTTTGGACATCCCAAAGCGCTTTACTTTTGAAGTGTAGTCACTCTTGTAATGTAGGAAACGCGGCAGCCAATTTGCGCACAGCAAGATCCCACAAACAGCAATGTGATAATGACCAGACAATCTGTTTTTCTTAGTGATGTCGGCTGAGGGATAGATGTTGGCCAGGACACTAGGGGAGAACTCCCCTGCTCTTCTTTGAAATAGTTTCCACGGAGTCTTTTACGTCCACCTGAGAGGGCAGACGGGGCCTCGGTTTAACGCCTCGTCCGAAAGATGCTGGGACTATTTCCATTGGAGCAGAGTTGAATTAGGAGAGGTTTTTGAAATTATGAAGGGTCTTGATAGAGTGAACAGGGAAGGACTATTTCCTCTTGTTGGGGAGTCAGTAATGAGGGGTCATTAATTTAAAATCCTCACTGAGAACGAGGAGAGGGATTGGGAGGAATTTCTTTACACAGAGGGTTGTTGGAGTGTGGAATGCCGTGCTACTGGGAGGCAGAGACCATTGCATCTTTTAAGGTAAAGCTGGAACAGAGGAGGATACAGGGGCATGGGGAGAGAACGGGATAGAGGGATTAGTTTTCCATTGCTCTGGCAAAGAGCCAGCATGGACATGATGGGTTGAATGTCCTCCTTCTGTGCTGTAAGCTTTTTTTGGTTCTATGAAAAGAATTGCAGAGCAGATTGGTACGACACCCTTAGTGGTATATAAGATGCTCAGTAGGATAGAGGGGAAATAAAATAGGATAAAGTCCACCCAAAACAGTATTTTCAAATACATCAGGGGAGCAAGATAAGAGGGTACAGTTTAGAGTTGTGAAAGACAAGTTTAGGACAGATGCCAGGAAATATTTCTTTATATTTAGGGTAATGAACATCTGGAACACTTTGCTGGTGGGTGCTGGGAGAGTGGTTTGCCTGGTTTGTGCTGGGAGTGTTGGGTGGTTTCTGATGGGAGAGTGGGTTGTGTGGTTTGTGCTGGGAGTGTTGGGTGGTTTCTGGTGGGAGAGTGGGTTGTGTGGTTTGCTGGGAGTGTTGGGTGGTTTCTGATGGGAGAGTGGGTTGTGTGGTTTCTGATGGGAGAGTGGGTTGGCTGGTCTGTGCTGGGAGTGTTGGGTGGTTTCTGGTGGGAGAGTGGGTTGTGTGGTTTGTGTTGGGTGTTTTCTGGTGGGAGAGTGGGTTGGCTGGTTTGTGCTGGGAGTGTTGGGTGGTTTCTGGTGGGAGAGTGGGTTGTGTGGTTTGTGCTGGGAGTGTTGGGTGGTTTCTGATGGGAGAGTGGGTTGGCTGGTTTGTGCTGGGAGAGTTGGGTGTTTTCTGGTGGGAGAGTGGGTTGGCTGGTTTGTGCTGGGAGAGTTGGGTGTTTTCTGGTGGGAGAGTGGGTTGTGTGGTTTGTGCTGGGAGTGTTGGGTGGTTTCTGGTGGGAGAGTGGGTTGTGTGGTTTGTGCTGGGAGTGTTGGGTGGTTTCTGGTGGGAGAGTGGGTTGTGTGGTTTGTGCTGGGAGTGTTGGGTGGTTTCTGGTGGGAGAGTGGGTTGTGTGGTTTGTGTTGGGTGGTTTCTGGTGGGAGAGTGGGTTGGCTGGTTTGTGCTGGGAGTGTTGGGTGGTTTCTGGTGGGAGAGTGGGTTGTGTGGTTTGTGTTGGGTGTTTTCTGGTGGGAGAGTGGGTTGGCTGGTTTGTGCTGGGAGTGTTGGGTGGTTTCTGGTGGGAGAGTGGGTTGTGTGGTGGCTACGTACTGATGCATTTTTTAATCTCTCTGTGCACCATTGTGGTTAGAACATGTCTAGAAATGTTTTGATGTGCCTCCATGCAGAAAATGCACTCTCTGCCCCTACAATTATTTGTTCCCTGGATCATTACAGCAATTTTCATATTCATTCTTCCCCTGTCTCTGTCCTGTAGACATGGCGACAGCTATGGAGAGTCTTGGAAATGTCCGATATTGTACTGCTGATCACGGACATCAGGCACCCGGTATGTACTGCGAACAGACCATGGGGTTAGGGGCTTCAGTCCGAAAGATGGTTCGGATTGCACAAGTGTCGTGAGCCTTTGCACCAAGGATGCGGGTACTTGCTGCTGCAATGTATAAACTCACTGTTTGCTTAATGGCTTCTGGTCTTAGTGGCATCACATTAGTTGCTGTGATGTATCCTGGGTGATCATAAGAACATAAGAAATAGGAGCAGGAATAGGCCATCTGGCCCATCGAGCCTGCTCCGCCATTCAATAAGATCATGGCTGATCTTCGACCTCAACTCCACTTTCCCGCCCGATCCCCATATCCCTTGATTTCTTTAGTGTCCAAAAATCTATCGATCTCGGCCTTGAATATACTCAATGACTGAACATCCTCAGTCCTCTGGGGTAGAGAATTCCAAAGATTCACAACCCTCAGTGAAGAAAATCTTTCTCGTCTCAGTCCTAAATGGCCGACCTCTTATCCTGTGACTATGCCCCTAGTTCCAGACTCTCCAGCCAGGGGAAACATCCTCTCAGCATCTTCCCTGTCAAGCCACCCTCAGAATCTTATATGTTTCAATGAGATCACCTCTCATTCACATTACTGTCACATACGAAGTGCCTGTCTTTCTCTCGTTCCCCAACACCATCCCCATCATGTGTATGCTGCTGCCTTGGCCGTCACGATGGACCTCGTTGGCAGTGTGTCGAAGATCAGCCATGATCTTACTGAATGGGCAGAGCAGGCTCGAGGGGCCGGATGGCCTACTACTGCTCCAATTTCTTATGATCACCCAGGATACATCACAGCAACTAATGTGATGCCTATTCCACCCCCCCACAGAGGAAATGAATTCACCACCGCTAACTGCCCCCCTTCCCGCTAACTGTCCCCTCCCCGAAGGCACCAACTCTTGCAGGTCACCCTCTGCTACCTCACCTAATTCTTCATGGGCAAGTCTAGACGCTGCATGATGGCAGGCTGTTCGACTGTGGAGAGAATCGCAGCCGAGTCAGCACAGGCACTTAACTTTTCAAGAGGGGTCACTGGATAGCGATCAGGAGATTTTCTCCCCTCCAGCCGGAGCCACTGACCCCCGACTGCAGCGTCTCAACCACAGTTTCGGCCGAGATCCTGCCAACTCGGCACGGACCTGGGTCGGAGCTCGAGATCTTCCCGGTCAGGATGCTCCAGTCTGAGACAGGGTGGCACATTTACCCGCTGAGCCATTAGGGAATCACCAACTTGGGAAGTTTATCCTTCCTCAAAAATGCACCTGCTGCAACGTTACTTCAATTATCGATTTCGGGTTCGTAGAGGATATTGTCATATATCCTTATTGCCCTTATGTGGAGGTATTGTAGGATATTGTCATACATCCATTACAAGTTCAAGGACTAGGAAACACTAAAACATCTGGGGTAATATTTTTATTAAATCAAGCCAATGACATAATGAAACGCAACCCCTTACATACAGTGCATATGAGATGTGGCACCAATACTCACGTACCAAGGACTCCTTCAGGAGTTTGCAAGCTTGTCATCTTGTCTGCTTACGCTAGCCACGGCAAGACTAGACTGAAGTTGCCCAAGGAACCCCAGTGTGTTGTATCTTTTTATATATTTAATTACATCCTCCTAAAGTGATGCCATTATGTCAACTTGTGCTCCCCATGTTTGGTTAATCTTCCTTCAGCGAGTCTGCGCAATAACATTGGTTTCTTGTTCATTGTACTCACTAATGAGAAAACGTGGGTGTCAGTTATGGCCTTCCTTTCGTATCTCTTCCTAGTACGTCCATAACTAGCTCTTATTCATGCCGCTGCCTACTTTCACCTCTGTAATATCGCCCGTCTCCGCCCTGGCCTCAGCTCCCCTGCTGCTGAGACCCTCATCCATGCCTTTGTTATCTCTAGATTCGATTATTCCAATGCTCTCCTGGCCCGGCCTCCCATCTTCCACCCCGCCCGTAAATTTGAGCTCATCCAAAATGCTGCTGCCCGTATCCCAACTCACACCAAGTCCCATTCACCCATCACCCCTGTGCTCGCTGACCCACACTGGCTCCCAGTCTGGAAACGCACGATTTTGAAATTCTCATCTTGGTTTTCAAATCCCTCTGTGGCCTTGCCCCTCTCTTAAATCTCCTCCAGGCCTACAACCCTCTGAGATCTCTGCGCTCCTCTGGCCTCTTGCACATCCCCGATTTTAATCGCCCCACCATTGGCGGCCGTGCCTTCAGCTGCTCTGGAATTCCCTCCCTAAACCTCTCCACCTTTTTACCTCCCTCTTCTCATTTAAGACGCTCCTTAAAACCTACCTCTTTGTTCAAGCTTTTGCTCACCTGTCCTAATATCTTAGGTGGCTCGGTGTCAAATTTTGTCTGATAATCGCTCCTGTGAAGCGCCTTGGGGACGTTTTATTACGTTAAAGGCGCTATATAAATGCAGGTGGTTGTTGTTGTTACCTCCCCTCCGTATTCTTGACTGATTCACTATTTACCTACTGTATTTTTTTATCTCTTCTCATGGACGGTTAATGAGATAATGCCTACTATACTCCAGGACACCGACCTTGTACTTTGCTGCTACTGCCGAGCTTTGTGTGTGTGTGTGTGTGTATTATTAAGAATAGCTCACTATGGCTATTCTACCTGGTACATTTCTGCTTACCGATTTCTTTCTTGAGCCTGTTCCTTCCTTTCTCCGCAGGTGATTCACTTTTCCCCGGCACTTTACGACTACGTGACCCGAGAGATGAAGAAAAGCATCATCCTGGTGCTGAATAAAATCGACCTCGCTCCCCCCTCCTTAGTGGCGGCCTGGAAACATTATTTCCAGCAGAAGTTCCCTCAGCTCCACGTGCTCTGCTTCACGTCGTACCCGCGGGAGAAACCGGGCGAGACGGACCCGAGCGCCGGTGAGTAGCAGTGAGGCCTGTGCCGTGGCTGCCGGTTAAAGGATGGGCGTGGCGTTGAATCAGGGTGAGCCGCCCACAGTCTAACCCGCTCGCCTGGTCTGGATTGGTGTGGGAGGGCCAGAGCTGCCTCACGCACCCAGTGTCAAATCCACTGCCGTCCTTGTTCAGACTGTCTCGATCTGGTCTACGCAACGTGTTCCACTCTGATAGGAACAGATTGTGAAGGGGGAGAGGTGGGTGAGGGGGTTAATCCCCTCCGCTGGGAACAGGCTGCCCGGTGTCTGACTGTGAGTGGGGAGAGGTGGGTGAGAGGGTTAATCCCTTCTGCTGGGAACAGGTTGCCGGTGTTGGACTGTGAAGGGGGAGAGGTGGGTGAGAGGGTTAATCCCCTCTGCTGGGAACAGGCTGCCCAGTGTCTGACTGTGAAGGGGTTAATCCCCTCTGCTGGGAACAGGCTGCCCGGTGTCTGACTGTGAATGGGGAGAGATGGGTGAGAGGGTTAATCCCCTCTGCTAGGAACAGGCTGCCTGGTGTCTGACTGAATGGGGAGAGGCGGGTGGGAGGGCTGCCCCCCCACCTTGGTGACGGGTGCAATGCCTGACATCCAGTTTTAATAACTTCAAAAAAGTGGACGCGATAAAACGTGCAGCTGTTTAGTCATTTAAAGCTCGACCAATGTGAACGTGCATTTCATCCACGTGTCTGTTGTGGGGTTTAGTTTTTCAGAAGCGGAGACGACGGAGGCGAGTCTGGACAACAGCCTTGGGGCCCAAACAACTCCTTAAATCCTGCGAGACCATCACACAAGGGAAAGGTAAGGCTGGGAAACGGGGCAGGTACAGGAAACGAGCTCAGGAGACACAAGGGAAGGTAATACAGGCGGGGCAGGTACATGAAGAGGTCAGGCACAAGGGAAGGTAATACAGTCGGGGCAGGTACAGGAAACGAGCTCAGGAGACACAAGGGAAGGTAACACAGTCGGGGCAGGTACAGGAAGAGGTCAGGCACAAGGGAAGGTAATACAGTCGGGGCAGGTACAGGAAACGAGGTCAGGCACAAGGGAAGGTACCACTCGGGACAGAAGTAACGTTATGATAATGTGCAGATATCCTATAAACCCCCGTGTGTTTTCTACCAGTTCTTCGGTTCGAATCACACTGAAGCCGCTGACTCCTTGCTGGGGTACTGAGCACGGGCACCTGGCATCCTCCAGTACCTTATCCAGATTGATTTAAGCCCAGACTCTGAGCGTCATAGTCAACAGTGGAAGCGTCTCATATTGCCCTTGCCTGAGACCCAAACACGTGCACTGTGTGGAGAATAGGCTGTTGCCACTTTGTGTCCAAGGGCAGTAATCCAGCAGATTTCTTCCCCCCCCCCCCCCCCCCCCCCAGCCGATCTGGAGTGTGGAGGTCCGGTTGGAGTCTGTTGGAATGCCCCAAGTGCTGGAACAACCTGGAATTGAAGTCAGGACTGTCCGGTCTGTGTGGCTCAACCATCTGAACCAGACACTGCACCCCTAGTCTTTGGAACTCTCTCCCTAAACCACTTGCTACCTCTACTTGGCCTAGGCAACTGGAAAGAACAGTAATGTTGCCTGTCCAATGCCGGCCACATCCCGAGGAGGAATTTAAAAAAAAATTTCCTTTGAAAACTTCCTTTTTAAAATCTATCTCTTTGACCACATCGTCTTCTTTCTCCCTCCCGGTCCTTTGTAACCCCAGCTCGGCGCCCTCCCTCCTTGGCGCTCTCCCTTCCCCTTTGGCCACCCTCCCACCTGAGAGGTGTTGCAATGAAAAGCTGACTGTTTTCCCTCTGCTGCTGCTGCTGCATTCTGCCTCTCCCGGATTCAGTGACACATGCTGGCAGGAACCAGTGCTACATCAGCACCACCGACAGAAGCCCTCGCTGGTCTCGCAGAATCATTCGGAACACAAGGAGGCCATTCGGCCCATCGTGCCTGTGCCGGCTCTTTGAAAGAGCTATCCAATTAGCCTCTTTCCCCATGACCCTGCAAAATTTTTCCCTTCAAGTATTTATCCAATTCTCTTTCAAAAATTACTATTGAATCTGCTTCCACTAGTCTTTCAAGCAGTGCATTCCAGGTCTCAACAACTTGCTGTGTAAAAATAATTTCTCCTCATCTTTTCCCCTGGCTTTTTTTGCTAATTATCTTAAATCTGTGTCCTCTGGTTACCGACCACCCTGCCAGTGGAAACAGTTTCTCCCTATCTACCCTATCAAAACCGTTCATATCAAAACATCTCACTGTTAGATTTCCTGAAATCCGAGAACCATTGGTGGCAGTGACTCTGTTGCCTCCAATGAACAAAGTTGGCAGCTGTTTGGATTCATGCTTTGCGTCACCAAGGGGTTGCGTGATGGTGAGTTTTTTGACATCTGCCTTCCCCTTGTTTGCTCGGTAGGAACAGGAGGAGGCCATTCAGCCCCTCGTGCCTGTTCCGCCATTCAATTAGATCATGGCTGTTCTGTATCTTAACTCCACCTTACCCTCCATGGTTTGGTAACCCTTAATACCCTTACCGAACAAAAATCCTTCAATCACAGTTTTGAAATTTTCAACAGCTTTTTGGGGGGGGAGTTCCAGATTTCCACTACCCTTTGTGTGAAGAAACGCTTCCCGACATCACCCCTGAACGGCCCAGCTCTAATTTTAAGGTTATGCACCCTTGTTCTGGACTCTCCCACACCAGAGGAAATAGTTTCTCCCTATCTACCCTATCAAATCCTTTAATCATCTTAAACACCTCAATTAGATCAACCCTTAATCTTCTATACTCGAGGGAGTACAAGCCCAGTCTGTGCAACCTGTCCTCACAATTTAGCCCCGGTATCATTCTGGTGAATCTGCGCTGCACCCCCTCCAAGGCCAATGTATCCTTTCTGAGGTGCGGTCCCCAGAACTGAACACAATTACTCCTCCAGATGGGGTTTAACCAGAGCTCTGAAGAGCTGTGTCATGACTTCCACCCCTTTGTATTACAGCTCTTGTTCTTTCCCTTCTTGAATCGTGCAACCTCTACCTCTACCACCTAGATGGACAAGAGCAGCAGGTACATGGGAACAACACCACCTGCACGTTCCCCTCCAAGTCTCTCACCATCCCGACTTGGAAATATATCGCCGTTCCTTCATCGTCGCTGGGTCAAAATCCTGGAACTCCCTTCCTAACAGCGCTGTGGGAGAACCTTCACCACACGGACTGCAGCGGTTCAAGAAGGCGGCTCACCACCACCTTTTCAAGGGCAATTAGGGATGGGCAATAAATACCGGCCTCGCCAGCGATGCCCACATCCCATGAATGAGTCTTTTTTAAAAAACTGTTTTTCTGTCTCTTGCCAGTGGCCTTGACCAGTTGGAAGGAGAAGATGGAGCGGGATGCGGCCAACTCTCACCACGAGGACCTCACAGACGAGGAGGAGGATGATGATGTTGTCCTGGTGGAGCATCAGACAGATACTGCCATGGAAATGTGCCCACCAGTGGATGAACTCTACAAGGATGGCATCCTCACTGTGGGTTGTGTGGGTGAGTTGGCACAACGTGCGCTTTTGGCTTTTGACGTGGTCGATGCAGTGGGTGGTAACCGCTGGAAACGAGAAGCTTCCTCACTTGCCTTTTAAATAGCTCACGTTTTCCTTGCCAAGAAAACATGACCATTCATGTAGTACACTTGAGGGCCACCAGATGACGATGCTGCCGAAATCCTGTTCCTCAACTTGTTTAATGCTTTAAAAATTGAAAACTTTACAAGTTCCTGTTTTATGACATTCTTCCATCCTGCCTCTCCTCTTTCTCTTTCCTCGCCCCCTCTTCCCTGCCCTCGGCCCCCTCCTCGTTTCTCCCAGCCCCCGCTTCCCCCCCCACCCCGGGCCGCTGCTCTTCCCTCTCCTCTCTTCTCGGGTATTTCAGTGGCCAGTGGGAGTTCAGCGATCAGATGCGCAAGGATCTGAAGTCAAAGATGCGTAAAATGTCCCAAATAGTGGAATTTGAGGAGCAATTTTTTTTTTTCAATTATTTTTAGTTTCAGCTGCCCTGTAGGAAAGGGAGGATCTGGCCGTCTTTCGTGTCGTTAGGACGTCGCAAAGCACTTCTCAAGATGACAAATTACTTTCGAAGTGGTGGGAATTTGCGCGGGGTTCACAGTCGGGGGTAAAACCTATTTTTCCTCGTCTCCCTCAGGGTTCCCGAATGTGGGGAAGTCGTCTCTCATCAACGGCCTGGTGGGGAAGAAGGTGGTGAGCGTGTCCCGGACCCCGGGTCACACCAAGTACTTCCAGACCTACTTCCTGACTCCCACCGTTAAGCTCTGCGACTGCCCGGGTCTGATCTTCCCCTCACTCGTGGACCGTCAGCAACAGGTGAGTTAACTGAACTGAAGCGTGAGGCTGTGTGTGTGAGATGCAGGGGTAACGGGTGCGTTTCGTGACGGTGATAGCACTGCAACAAGAAAAACTTGCATTTATATAGCGCCTTTAATGTAGTAAAACATCCCAAGGCGCTTCACTGCAGCGATTATCAAACAAAATTTGACACCGAGCCACGCAAGGAGATATTAGGACAGGTGACCAAAAGCTTGGTCAAAGTAGATTTTAAGGAGCGTCTTAAAGGAGGAAAGAGAGGCGGAGAGGTTTAGGGAGCGAATTCCAGAGCTTAGGGCCTAGACGGCAGAAGGCACGGCCGCCAATGGAGGGGCGATTAAAATCGGCAATGCGGAAGGGGCAAGAATTGGAGGAGCGCAGAGATCTCGCAGGGTTGTAGGGCTGGAGGAGGTTAGAGAGAGAGGGAGGGGCGAGGCCATGGAGGGATTTGAAAACAAACTCTGGGAAGCAGTTTCCAGTATCAACCGTGTTTTGCAAAACTAATTTTTCTTTTCTGAATTTGACTGATTTCTGTTGACTTTTTAAATTTCTTTCCCTGCTGTCTGCTCTCCTGACTCTTGCTTCGTTACAATTCTGTGGGGTGGGGGGGGGGGGGGGCAGGGGAAACTGTTAGCCGGTATCTTCCTCAAGTGGCCATTTTTCATGCGTGAACCTGGATAGTAAATGTCAGCGAGCTGTTTGGCCATGAGGGTTCTCGCAGCTGAGTCCGTCACCCTTCTCTCTTGATGTCCACGCGCATGCATTTTCCAATAGGGGTCACTAGATGGCAGTCAGGAGCGGCAAGCCGGACTCGTTACCTTTTGGTCTCCAACCCAGGGTCACGGAGGCCAAATTAAGCGTCCTTACCGGAATTCTGACTGAGGTTAGCTAACTCAGCACAGACTGGGGATTGAGGCTGGGATCATCTTGGGCTGTGTGGTGCTCTGCTGCTTCAGGCTGTGCATTAGGAACATAGGAACAGGAGTAGGCCATTCAGCCCCTCGTGCCTGCTCCGCCATTTGATAAGATCATGGCCGATCTGTGATCTAACTCCATATACCTGCCTTTGGCCCATATCCCTTAATACCTTTGGTTGCCAAAAAGCTATCTATCTCAGATTTAAATTTAGCAATTGAGCTGGTATCGATTGCCGTTTGCGGAAGAGAGTTCCAAACTTCTACCACCCTTTGTGTGTAGAAATGTTTTCTAATCTCGCTCCTGAAAGGTCAGTTGACTTACTGAGCCACTGGGGTAAAAGAAAGAACTTGCATTTATATAGCGCCTTTCACAACCTTAACATGTCCCAAAGTTCTTTGCAGCCATTTAAGTACTTAAGTGTAGTCACTGTTGTAATGTAGGAAACGCAGCAACCAATTTACGCACAGCAAGCTCCCACAAACAGCATTGAGATAATGACCAGGTAATTTTTTTTTTAGTGATGTTGGTTGAGGGATAAATATTGGCCAGGACACCAGGGAGAACTCCCCCGCTTTGCTTCAAAATAGTGCCATAGGATCTTTCTCGTCCACCTGAGATGGCAGACGGGGCCTCGGTTTAACGTCCCATGCGAAACATGGCCCCTCCGACAGTGCAGCACTCCCTCGGTACTGCACGAGTGTCAGCCTAATTTTTGTGCTCAAATCTCTGGAGTGGGGCTTGAACCCACAACCTTCTGACTCAGAGGTGAGAGTGCTGCCCACTGAGCCGAGGCCGACACCTCAATGGGTAGGCCATCCACCCTCCACATCACTGTGTCACTTGTCTCATTTCTAAAGATTGCAATCTCGTCTCCCTCGCCCTCTAGATTCTGGCTGGGATTTACCCGATAGCGCAGATCCAAGATCCTTACACCTCCGTCGGCTACCTGGCCATGAGGATTCCCATACAGAAGCTGCTGAAGCTCAAGCATCCTAACGAGGAGGAGCAGCAGTCCGGGGAGCAGGCCGAGGCCAAGTTCACAGCCTGGGACATCTGTGAAGGTAACTGGATGACAAGATCTAGAGTCGGGGAGCTGTGGGCTGGGAGGAAGAGAAGAAAAGGCTGTTCTAGAAGAAACATTAACATCGGGTCGGGTAAATAGCCTCACCTGAAGACGCGTCCCAGGCAAAGGGGGTTACCACCCGTGCAGGTTTCTTTTCCCCACTTGTGGTACTGAGTATAACGTGGAGAATACAAGCACTATGCAGCACAAACTGCAACTGCAGCGAGAGCTTCCTCGACTCTGTTTCATCAATACTGCTACGGTCACAGACCGGTGAGGGCAGAGGTGGAAAATCCTAGCAATTATACCCCAGGGACGAGGGACGTCAGTTAATCTGGAGAGACTGGAGAAGCTGGGATTGTTCTCCTTAGAGCAGAGAAGGTTAAGGGGAGATTTGATAGAGGTGTTCAAAATCATGAAGGGTTTTGAAAGAGTAAATAAGGAGAAACTGTTTCCACTGTCTGGAGGGTCGGTAACAGAGGACACCGATTTAAGATAATTGACAAAAGAACCAGGAGGGGAGATGCAGAGAATTTTTTTACGCAGCGAGTTGTTATGATCTGGAATGCGCTGCCTGAAAGGGAGGTGGAAGCAGATTCAATAATAACTTTCAAAAGGGAATTGGATAAATACTTGAAATGAAAAAAATTGCAGGGCTATGGAGAAGGAGTGCGGGAGTGGGACTAATTGGTTAGCTGTTTCAAAAAGCCGGCACAGGAATGATGGACCGAATGGTCTACTTCTGTGTTGTGTTGTTAGATTCTATATTGTTTTTACAGAATTTCACTGTTACCTATAGAGGTGGGGTTATTGTCTGTTTTGCTTACAGGGCACTATCAGGAGTAGACTCTGGCACAATGAGTCTAATGTAAGAGCTATACATCCTGGTATAGTAACATTATACACTGCAGAATCAGAGTATTCTGGTTATGACATTGAAGGCCTGAGGGCAAGTAACTAGGAGAGCGCCTCGTGGGTGCAATATCCTGTCTGAGGGGGTTGAGTCATCGTTCTTGTGGTACCTGATGATCACTTGCATCTTCTCTATCAGTCTGCCCCTCTCTGTGCGTGATGTGGTAGGGGGAGGGTTGAGTGGCAGTGGATTGGATTTTATTGTGTTGGTTCCAGAACCAATCGTGATAATGTGTTTTTTTAAAAATGTGTGTAGGTAATGCACTTCTTGTCCTCGTTCCTCATTTCCTGTTACAATTTTTGCTCACGTTCTTGTGTCGACCTTTGCTATTATGAATTACTATGTCAACATTTCCCATTCAATTTTGCTGTGTCAACTGTCACAATCTAGTATACTTGGGAATACGAGGTATAATTTCAAAGTTTGCAGATGACACGAAACTCAGAAATATAGTTAACAATGTGGAGGATAGTAACAGCTTCAGGAGGACATAGACAGACTGGTGAAATGGGTAGACACATGGCAGGTGAAATTTAACACCGAGAAGTGTGAAGTGATACATTTTAGTAGGAAGAATGAGGAGAGGTAATATAAACTAAATGGTGCAATTTTAAAGGGAGCGCAGGAACAGAGAGACCTGGGGGTGTACACACACAAATCTTTGAAAGTGGCAGGACCAATTGAGAAGGCTGTTTTTTTAAAAAAAAAAGCATACAGGATCCTTGGCTTTATTAATAGAGGCATAGAGTATGGAAGCATGGAAGTTATGCTAAATCTTTATAAAACACTGGTTAGGCCTCAGCTGGAGTATTGTGTTCAATTCTGGGCACCACAGTTTAGGAAAGATGTCAAGACCTTGGAGAGGGTGCAGAAGAGAATTACCAGAATAGTACCAGGGATGAGGGACTTAAGTTATGTGGAGAGACTGGAGAAGCTGGGATTGTTCTCCTTGGAGCAGAGAAGGTTAAGGGGAGATTTGGTAGAGGTGTTCAAAATCATGAATGCTATTAAGGAGAAACTGTTTACAGTGGCAGACGCATCGGTAACCAGAGGACACAGATTTAAAGTGATTGGCAAAAGAACCAGAGGCGACATGAAGAAACATTTATTTACACAGCGCGCTGTTATAATCTGGAATGCACTGCCTGAAAGGCTGGTGGAAACAGATTCAATAATCTCTTTCAACTATTTATCCAATTCCCTTTTGAAAGGGAAAAAATTTACAGGGCTATGGGGAAAGAGCAGGGGAGTGGGGACTAATTGGGTAGCTCTACCAAAGAGCCAGCACAGGCACGGTGGGCCGAATGGCCGCCTTCTGTGCTGTACGATACTATACTAGCAGACTCGAGCCACAAGTTGGCACCATTGAGTGTGTTTCTGAATCTCCCAACTCTGTTGCTACCAGGTGACGACAGGTATTGCCACAAGTAATTTACTAGTTATACTTGAACAGTCTATTAGATGAAAAGCTTTTGCACTTGTGTTTTGTATTATTAACGAGCTCCGGGCAGGACCTGGGGTGAGAATCGAAATCTTTTTCAGATATGGTTCATCATTTGTCTCCTTGCAGCCTGGGCAGAGAAGAGGGGTTACAAGACCGCTAAAGCGGCTCGGAATGACGTGTACCGGGCAGCCAACAGCATCCTTCGACTGACCGTGGACGGGCGTCTGTGTCTGTGCATGCGACCCCCAGGCTACACCATGCAGAAAGGTACGGGCTCGGTCGACCTGCGTAGAGTAGATGGGGAGAAACTGATTCCACTGGCAGGAGGGTCGGTAACCAGAGGACACAGATTTAAGATCATTGGCAAAAAAGCCAGTGGGGAGATGATGATCTTGTTATGATCTGGAATGCACTGCCGGAGGGTTGGTGGAAGCAGATTCAATAGTAACTTTCAAAAGGAAATTGGATAAATACTTGAAAAGGAAAAATTTGCAGGGCTATGGGGAAAGAGCAGTGAGGGGGTGGGGGGGAAACAGTGGGACTAATCGAGTAACTCTTTCAATGAGCTGGCACGGGCTCGATGGGCCGAATGGCCCCCTTCTATGCTGTATGATTCTATGAAAAGAGCTGCCAATGACTAAGGAAAAGGGCACAGCTGGTTTGATGGCTTGTATCTGCATACCTAGCCGACTGCTGGATCTGAGACACTGGACACCCAAAATGGACGAGCGCAAAATTCACGATATAAGATCATGGCGGCAGGGGGGTTGCGAGGAGAGAAAGCGAAGAGGTGGAAGTAACTTCAGTTGTCTTTTTCTCCCTCTCTCTCTCCGTTTCCTACATTATAACAGCGACTACACTTCAAAAGTGCTTTGGGATGTCCTGAGGTCGTGAAAGATGCTGTATAAATGCAATTCCTTTCTTTTTTCTGTGTTCTTAGCGGACTGGCAGCAACACGTTGAGACGCTGGAGATCGCTGCTCTTCAGGAGGCGCACAGGCAGCAGAGCAAGCAGAGCTCCGACGACGAGGACGAGATTTCCAGCTCCGACCAGGAGGACGACGAGAAGGACCATGACGCCGACGAGGAAGAGGAGGAGGAAGAGGAGGTCGAAGATGAAGACGATGAGGTGGACGCGAGACCGAAGCAGTCAGCGCCAGCGAGTAAAGGGCACGTGGGCTCCTTCCTCAGCAAGAACAAATTTGCCCTGCTCAGAGAGGACGAGTGCTAACTTCCTGCTAGCCTGGATTGTGGGACTGGGGACCTTTTTAAAACGATGCATGTGCATCTTCCAGCAGCAGCGTCGCCCTGCTGCGTATCACTTCATTCCGGAGTGCATTGAGGAGACCCATTCCAAACCTTACCGTGAATGTATTGCTCTATTTCAATAAAGCTTTATTTACCTTAACCGTTGCAGGGAGCGGCTTGCCATTCACCATCTGTGGTTATCGGAGTCTGCGGACAGAAGTGGGGGGGGGGGGGGGGGGGGAGAGCTGGCGAGAGTGAGCAACTTCCTCATCTGACTTTACTGAGTAAAACGATTGCTATTTTTTTTGTTGAAATGGTTGTGATGTTATTGGGCCAGGTGGCCGGGAGGGGTTGGATAAACATCATTACAGATAGTCAGTGGCACATGGTGCTTGGAGGAAGGAGTTACTGAGTGTCCGTGTGAGGGAGTTGGATTTCACGTCAGTGCAGTTGCAGTTTAGATCAAAGCAGGCTTTGAAGACTTAACTTTCCGTGATCCTGCACCACTGATGGGGCTTTGCAGCAACAACAGGTTATCGGAAAGTTGCGGGTGTACTGCCCGTGAATTCTCAACCATTTAAAATAGAAAGAAAATCATGGGCACTCCATCTGTAACTTTCCAGTAGTTGCGTTTGAAGCCCCATCGGTGGCGAAGGGCCAAGGAAAATTCCACACAGGAATATTACATTTGAGGTGACGGGGGACCGGGGCCAATGCAGATCAGCAATCACCCTCGGGTACCTCATTAAATATCTGTTCTTCAGGTCTGAGTCTCAACAGCAAATGGCAGCAGACTATTCAACTGCAGGGAACATCACACAGGTCAAATCCTATCCTTACCCAATATAACCTTTTGGTCTTGGGTTCAGGGTCACTGACCACATAATCTAGGTGTCAGCCATGCCTCAGTGCGTAGCACTCTCGCCTCAGCAGGTCGTGGGTTCAAGTCCCACTCCAGAGACTTGAGCACAAAAATCTAGGTTAACACTCCAGTGCAGTACTGAGGGAGTGCTGCACTGTCGGAAGTGCCGTCTTTCAGATGAGACATTAAACCGAGGCCCCGTCTGCCCTCTCGGGTGGATGTAAAAGATCCCATGGCACTGTTTCGAAGAAGAGCAGGAGAGTTCAAACCAACATCAACTGGTCATTATCGCATTGCACTTTGTGGGACCCTGCTCTGCACAAATTGGCTGCCACGTTTCCTAAGTTATGACAGTGACTGCACTTCAGTACTTAGTTGGCTGTAAAGTGCTTTGGGACATCCGGAGGTCACGAAAGGCTCTATATAAATGTAAGTCTTTCTCCGATCCAGAGTGTTCCTTTTTCTGCCCATTATCCAGGTAAATAAGAGCAAGATCCAGACATCACAACAGATGACCCTTATTCTGTACACCAACCATTGGAATGTGTCATGTGCTTCCTTGTGGGTCTCTTCTCTTTAGAAGTGGTCTGAATATAAACTCTCACCAGACTGAGACACACTTTCAACCAAGTGATTATATTTCATAGAATCATAGAATCATAGAAGTTACAACATGGAAACAGGCCCTTCGGCCCAACATGTCCATGTCGCCCAGTTTATACCACTAAGCTAGTCCCAATTGCCTGCACTTGGCCCATATCCCTCGATACCCATCTTCCCCATGTAACTGTCCAAATGCTTTTTAAAAGACAAAATTGTACCCGCCTCTACTACTGCCTCTGGCAGCTCGTTCCAGACACTCACCACCCTTTGAGTGAAAAAATTGCCCCTCTGGATCCTTTTGTATCTCTCCCCTCTCACCTGAAATCTGTGCCCCCTCGTTATAGACTCCCCTACCTTTGGGAAAAGATTTTGACTATCGACCTTATCTATGCCCCTCATTATTTTATAGACTTCTATAAGATCACCCCTTAACCTCCTACTCTCCAGGGAATAAAGTCCCAGTCTGTCTAACCTCTCCCTGTAAGTCAAACCATCAAGTCCCGGTAGCATCCTAGTAAATCTTTTCTGCACTCTTTCTAGTTTAATAATATCCTTTCTATAATAGGGTGACCAGAACTGTACACAGTACTCCAAGTGTGGCCTCACCAATGCCCTGTACAACTTCAACAAGACATCCCAACTCCTGCATTCAATGTTCTGACCAATGAAACCAAGCATGCTGAATGCCTTCTTCACCACCCTATCCACCTGTGACTCCACTTTCAAGGAGCTATGAATCTGTACTCCTAGATCTCTTTGTTCTATAACTCTCCCCAACGCCCTACCATTAACTGAGTAGGTCCTGGCCCGATTCGATCTACCAAAATGCATCACCTCACATTTATCTAAATTAAACTCCATCTGCCATTCATCGGCCCACTGGCCCAATTTATCAAGATCCCGTTGCAATCCTAGATAACCTTCTTCACTGTCCACAATGCCACCAATCTTGGTGTCATCTGCAAACTTACTAACCATGCCTCCTAAATTCTCATCCAAATCATTAATATAAATAACAAATAACAGCGGACCCAGCACCGATCCCTGAGGCACACCGCTGGACACAGGCATCCAGTTTGAAAAACAACCCTCGACAACCACCCTCTGTCTTCTGTCGTCAAGCCAATTTTGTATCCAATTGGCTACCTCACCTTTATTTCCCCAAGTTCCCTAACATCCATGCCTTTCTCAACCGTAAATACCGATGTGAAATATTCATTCAGGATCTCACCCATCTCTTGTGGTTCCGCACATAGATGACCTTGTTGATCCTTAAGAGGCCCTACTCTCTCCCTAGTTACCCTTTTGCCCTTATGTATTTGTAGAAGCTCTTTGGATTCACCTTTGCCTGATCTGCCAAAGCAATCTCATATCCCCTTTTGCCCTCCTGATTTCTCTCTTAACTCTACTCCGGCAATCTCTATACTCTTCAAGGGATCCACTTGATCCCAGCTGCCTATGCATGTCATATGCCTCCTTCTTCTTTTTGACTAGTGCCTCAATCTCCCGAGTCATCCAAGGTTCCCTACTTCTACCAGCCTTGCCCTTCACTTTATAAGGAATGTGCTTACACTGAACCCTGGTTAACACACTTTTGAAAGCCTCCCACTTACCAGACGTCCCTTTGCCTGCCAACAGACTCTCCCAATCAACTTCTGAAAGTTCCTGTCTAATACCATCAAAATTGGCCTTTATATAAAACAGATGAATGAACAGTAAACAAAATAATAAAATGTATATTATTTTATGTATTGAGAAGGGTATAGTTAAAGATATAACACTCAACCATGGAGTTTAAAATATTACAGCACAGAAAAAGGCCATTCGCCCCAATAGGTCTGTGTTGGTGTTTATGCTCCACACAAGCCAAATATTGACTCACTTCCAACCCTGCAGAATGTATTACTGTTTGAAAGCCAGCCCAGCTATTCTCTCGGCTGGCCCAACACTTAAAAGAACACAGCCCTTTGGCTGCAGCTGCAGAACTCAAAACTATTCCCAGCAGAACTCAAAACTATTCCCCAGCAGACTATCTGTCAAGCTACAAGAGACCCACTGGGAGACCTCTGACCATCAGGGCCATTCATCAAAGTGGAATAAAGCAAATGCAATGTCCCTGTCCCCTTAAATGTCTAAGATGGAACTGTCGACCAAACTACTACCCTAGGTCAGTGTCCAATTCTTTGATCTGTGTCCAGGTGGTACAGGGCCACCTCTGCAATGACAAAGCGAGCAGACGATTGCTTGATCTAATGCAATTATGAGAGATGCAGCCATTAATCACGATAGAATTCCACTGTCAAAAGGTTCACTATCCAAAGATATTTATGATGAGCTTGACAGTCCTAGGTCAATTAAACAATTAATGTTTTAGACAAATCTGTGTTCGTCCTAGAAACTAAACCACCTTGTGGGGCCCTCTGTAGTCAAGTTATCTGGTCTGCACTGATCGCTTCTTGTTTTAAAAAAAAAACCCAGTGTGACCTTGGGTGTTGCATTCCATTTCCAGAAATATAAAATTCAAAAGTCAGGACATTTTGGTCAGCATTACGTGTACATAACCAAACCAAACCACACCACACGCAGTACAGCAAGCGTCATTGGATTGCAATCAGGACTGTGAGCCCTAGCCAGGGGCAACAAGGCACATCTTACTCACTTCTTGTTAAGTTTTTTATAGATATCATTAAATGCAGTCAGCTTGTATTTATTTTCATTGCATCCTTTGCAAGCATCATTGCACCTGCAAATTTAAACACAGCAACACTCAGCCAAATATAACTCGACCAACCGGCTGCACGAACACAAAACGAGCAAAGAAACAACTGTGAGCACCGAGGACCCACCTTTCACTTTCGTTGCTTGGTGTTATAATTGCATCTGGCCGGTGAGAAACTCGCCTGGTAAAACAATTGAAACAAAAACCTCCTGAAGGGAGTAGCTGCAGAACTCACGAGTAAACGTCCTCCCTACTGTTCCGATAGCCATCAACCGCTAATTTACCGAGAGGTGAGCGATAAACCCATTGCACCGTGCACGGGACCTTTGCTGTGGTTGATTTACCAGTACAAGGCAATTCGGCCTCCATTGATCACAGAACTGCAGTGGTGGCAGTTATGTTATCCCTCGAATTTCCATGATTTTTGAACAACTCTATTAAATCTCCCCTTAACCTTCTCTGCTCTGAGTAGAACAACCCAAGGAACTGCCCCACCTCCCAAGCCGCCAAGGCAGCTGAGGCTGGCGTGTCTCCACCTCTTCCCCCTCCCTCACCCTGGCATCGGCCCCGCTCCTCCCCTCCCGCCCTGCCCCCGCATCAGAAGGGAAGACTGCACGGTTGATGGCGGAGGCACCGACCAACACCGCCTCCGTCGGGGAGGGGGGGGAATGGGGACGACGGAGGGGGGAGTGTCCTGGCGGGTGCGGAGGAAGAAGAAGCACCTAGAGGCGGGACCCCTGGATACAGAGCGCGAGCCCGGGCCCACACCTGAACCTGTGCTCGAGCCCGTACTCTTTACAGGAGAGGAGGGTGTGGAGGTGGAGGCATGGAGGTCTCCGTCCCTCCGCACCCACCCGGCAAGAAGATAAGGTGGTGCCACTCCTGGGAAGCGAAGGTTCACCCCCTGCAAAGGAGGGTTCCTCCGGGAAACAGGAGCCGGGGCCTGGGCTGATTCTGTGGCCTCCCCCCACCGCCTTCCCCTTCACACCATCAATAGGGGCTGTCCTCTTGGGAGGGTGGGACAGATCCCACTGGCCAGCCTTTGCCTCCCGGGGTGGGGGAGGAGGAAGCCCTGCCCATAGCAGGGGCTGTAGATCATGATAACTTACCGAGACTTGTCACTAGGTTGAGCATCCTGGGTACTGGGGTGGGTGAGGCCACTAAGGCTGAACGCGCCCTGTTACCACCCGACATGGACCCGGAACGCTCCGGTCTCCCACGGAGCCTGTCATCGGTGGAGAAGCTGAGGGACCTGGTCGGGTCCCTCGACTTGGTGGATGTCTGGTGGAATCTCTATCCTGACTCCATCGCCTTCACTTTCGTGGGCACTGGAGGAGGGAGGACCAGAATTGACCGTCTTTACATTTCCCAGGTGTCCGTCTCCTGCGTTCCGTCATCTTCCATGCTGCCGGTGCTGAACTCGGACCATCGCCCGGTGCGGACGGAGCTCGGACCATCGCCCGGTGAGGACGGAGCTCGGACCATCGCCCGGTGCGGACGGAGCTCGGGCCATCGCCCGGTGAGGACGGAGCTCGGGCCATCGCCCGGTGCGGACGGAGCTCGGGCCATCGCCCGGTGCGGACGGAGCTCGGGCCATCGCCCGGTGCGGACGGAGCTCGGACCATCGCCCGGTGCGGATTGAGCTCGGACCATCGCCCGGTGCGGACGGAGCTCGGACCATCGCCCGGTGCGGACGGAGCTCGGGGCCATCGCCCGGTGCGGACGGAGCTCGGGCCATCGCCCGGTGCGGACGGAGCTCGGGCCATCGCCCGGTGCGGACGGAGCTCGGGCCATCGCCCGGTGCGGACGGAGCTCGGGCCATCGCCCGGTGCGGACGGAGCTCGGGCCATCGCCCGGTGCGGACGGAGCTCGCTCTACTCCGCGTTCTGGCACTTCAAAAATCTGCTGCTGGAGGATGAGCGGTTCCAGGAGTTGTTCCATCGCTTCTGGGTCCACTGGAGAAGGAATAAGAGTGGCATCTCTGAGGCTATGGTGGGATGCAGCAAGACCCATATCCGTCTCTTCTGTCAAGAGTACGTGAAGGGGTCGACTAAGAGGTGGGAGTCTGAGGTCAGGTGGTTGGAGTGGACGGGAGGTGCTTGACCTGAAGTCCCGTCTTGGTCAAGTGGTCGAGCATGTTTAGCTTTTTAAAGTTTTTTTTAGTTTCTGAAAGTGTGAGCTGATAACATCGCGGTGAGGGAAACAGGGCATCTGGGACCTTGGTGAACAGGGCAGGCATCTGTGTATCTCCTTAACCAATCAGATTGAAGGATTGTGAAATGAACAGCGCAAGGACTGAGAAGGAGGGTGTAAGTTAGAGTGGGTGAATTCAATGTCAAATCAGGTACAGAAAAAGAACTAAAGACAGGGAAAGAAAGATTGGATTAAGAGAGAGAGAGAGAAAAAAGAGACAAATGAAAATTTAAAAAAAAAATTTAAATTTGACATTTTAAAAATCTCTAACAATTAAAACCTGAAGGAATGAGGCTGCACATTTGTAATAGTTAATTTTCAGTGCCAGAGAGTTTGTTTGGAACAATTAACACTTATCACGTCATTAAAAGGGTACTTAGACTGAAATGGACAAGACTTAACTTTACAGCAACTTCACGCCGTTCAATGACTTTCAATGCTGAGGCAGACAGCGAGATGCCGTTTACGCAAAGCTAACAGCGGAGCGACGCATCTTTTGGATATCTGAGTTTAACCTTGCATCTGCCCCTCGCCTGAAGTTGCTGTTAGCAGCTGTGCATAAATAACGGCGAGCACCGTTAGCCTCACCGTTATTTTGACGGCAAAACCTTTACCTGAATTCAGCTGGCCTGGTGCCGGCTGCGTTCTGGACAGCCCAATTTTACAAATGGGCCTATTTATATATGCAAAGGGCCTAAAGCTTGTTCCAGGTGTGGTCCTGGACACCTCTTTTTCTGCCTTTACCAATATGGCGGATGAAACACCTACACCCCATCGAATTTCTAGGCCCACATGTTTCCCAGATGGACTCCATCACTCTCCTTAAGGATGTACAATTGGTATGTTCCAAAATACAATGCAGTTGATTTTAATCTTTATCGCTTGGGTGTTAAGCATTACTTGAGCAGAGCACAGAAATTAATTTTGGGTTCTGTTACCGGCATGTGATCCACCCGACCAGATTTTCCTTTCTTCTCCCCGCCCAGGCAATGCCTCATCCCGGAAGGTAACGACGAAAATCTACCCAATGTTGGACATGATGACAGAAATGGAACATTTTGCATGATTGCATTGCAAACACAATCTATGCAACAGAACAATTTATTTCAAATCAGCGTTGATCTCTCCTCTCCCCTCCTCCCTCTCCATTTTCCCAGCCTTAGTAAAATGCACGTTTGTCTCTCAGTCTGATCATGGGAGCACCCCGAAATGTCACAGACTGTCTTTTCTCTTTGTAACTGCGATACTATTTCATCCAGATGTGAACAGCACTTCTAGGGACTCTGGAGTGATCTCAGGCTGGGAGCCGGGGCTGGATCCACCCACAGAAACATGACCCCAGCAGTTTGAATCAGGAAGTACTGAAACTGATCATGGCTTCCAGACAGCAGGCAGAGAGTTTCACAGATGATCTAAATTGTCCAATTTGTCTTGAATTCTTCACCGATCCGGTTTCACTCGAGTGCGGGCACAACTTCTGCCGCTCCTGTATCGCACAGTGTTGGGATAAGAAGGAGATAAACTCCTGCCCGGAATGTAGAGAGGAGTTTCCGGAAAGAAACTTCAGGGCCAGTCGGGCCTTAGCGAGTCTGGCCGAGAAAGCTCGAAAGTTAAACCTGAATCCAAAAGAGAAGGAAAGTAAACTTCACTGTGAGGAACATCAGGAAGAACTGAAGCTGTTTTGTGAAACTGACAAGAAACTGATCTGTGTGATTTGTATCGATGCTCAGGAACACAGAGACCACCGCTTCATGCCGATTAAAGAAGCTGTAGAAATCTACAAGGTAAAAGGGAACAGATTTTATCACCTGATTGTTTTATCACATTTTCATAGTCTAGCCTTTTCATTCTGTGATTTTCTATCCCAATCTCAGGATCAGCTGAAATCTTCCTTAGAATTTCTCACAGAGAAGAAATTGGCGGTTCTAGAAACGGAATTAAAACAGAAACGGCAGATTTCCAAAGTTAGGGTACGGTCTCCCTGTGCTGATTCTCTGCGATCTTGGTTAGTTTTGTTCCCTTTATCGCGGTACATTATTATGTTTCACCTTTCATTTTGTAGGAACAGTCAAACAGTTTGCAGATCCGCATCACATCCGAGTTCGCTAAAATACACCAGATTCTCACTGAGAAAGAGCAGCGTTTGATCAGAGATCTCAGGGAACAAGAGGAGAGGATTCTGGAAACAATGGGGATAAACCTTGGAAAAATTCAAGAGAATTTAAATTCTATTCAGGAGAAGCTTTTAAAGTTGCAGAATCAGATGGAGCAAAAAGACGAACTGATATTTCTGAAGGTGAGGATTATATTGCAAGTTAGTGGCAAACATTGAATAGAATGGCCGTATGCTCTCTGGAGTTTAGATGAATAAGAGGTGATCTCATTGAAACATTTAAGAGTCTAGTAGGGCTTGACAGGGTAGATGCTGAGAGGATTCCCCTGGCTGGAGAGTCTAGAACTAGGGGATATAGTCTCAGGATAAGGGGTCAGACATTTAGGACTGAGCTAGCAAGAAAGACTTGCATTTATATAGCGCTTTTCATGACCTCAGGACGTCCCAAAGTGCTTTACAGCCAATGAAGTATTTTTGAAGTGTAGAAAACACACCAAGCTCCCACAAACAGCAACGTGATAATGACCAGATAATCTGTTTTTTTTAGTGATGTTGGTTGAGGGATAAATACTAGCCAGGACACCAGGGATAACTCCCCTGCTCTTCTTCGAAATTGTGCCTTGGGATCCTTCACCTGAGAGGGCAGACGGGGCCTCAGTTTAACGTCTCATCCGAAAGACGGCACCTCCAACAATGCAGCACTCCCTCAGTGCTGCACTGGAGTGTCAGCCTAGATTATGTGCTCAAGTCTCTGGATGGGACTTGAACCCATGACTGACTGACTCAGAGGCAAGAGTGCTACCAACCGAGCCACAGCTGACACAAGATGATGAGGAATTTCTTCACTCAGAGAGTCGTGAATATTTGGAATTCTCTACCCCAGAGGGCTGTGGATGCTCAGTCGTTGAGTATATTCAAGACTGAGATCAATAGATTTTTAGACTCTAAGGGAATCAAGGGATATGGGGATCGGGCGGGAAAGTGGAGTTGAGGTCAAAGATTAGCCATGATCTTGTTGAATGGCGGAGCAGGCTCGAGGGGCCGTATGGCCTACTCCTGCTCCTATTTCTTATGTTCCTAAATAACTGATGACAATGTTGAAATAAAAGCAGGATTTCCAAAATAATTCGAAACCGATTTAAGCCGATTGTTTTGTCTATTCCGGGCGGATCTGCTATTGTCACCGAGCTAACTGGCTTGTCCCTGCCTGCAGAATCCTGGGAATGAGTTGCCATGATCTTGATACTTAGTTTGTAATTATTTCTGTGTTCCCCAAGAGGTTAATATTCTCCTGGAGCTCACATTACAATCTAGTCACACTTACATTGTGTGAGTGCATGGAACGGAGCGGGGGGGGAGGGGGGGAGATTTTCGGGTGCGAAACCCGGAAGGTAAGTTGGCAGATCGCAACCTTAATGAGGTCAACAAATTTTACTTCTGAGCTTTGCGTCTAACAGCCAGTCTGATTGACAGGCTGGCTGGCTGTCGGGCAGGTAGGCCTTCGGTAGCGTGCCGCAGCCGGGGATTGGAGGGAGGGACGGAAGGATCATAGGCCAGAGAGGAGATCGGATGGACCGGGGAGGTCTTTGGAGGTCCACGGAGGACATCGGAGGGCCGGGACTTGGAGATTGGATGTCGCTGGAGATCAGGTGAAGTGTCAGAGGTAGGTGAGGGGCCACCATCCTGGGGGAGGGGTGGGGGGGTCACCATTGGGTTGGGGGGGGGTCCGATCACAGGGGTCCTGACAGCCAGGTGAGCTTGTTGGGCCTGGATTGAGCACTCATGCTCCTCCGGACCCACAAGCAGTGCAGTCATCTCATGGATCCAGCCCTTCCCGCCTGCTTTCACCTGGCCTGCGTTAAACCCAGAAGTGGGCGAGTTGGAGCTGGTGTGTAGTCCCGCTCCGAAAAAGTAGCATTTTCACTGGCCACCCCATTCTTGGAGGTTAAAATTTATCCCACTGTGACTGAGTGGGACTGATGTTGAATTCCAGAGCCTGACAACACAAATCAGATCTTTCAACTACATCCTCTATCAAATGCTTTTAATCATTTTTGGTGAAATCTTTGCTGTCTGGTTTTCAAATATATCCTCTTTCTATCTGTGTGGTCCCGGCAGGGAGAATTCTGAATTCTCAGCAGCTTTTAATAATTTGGATGTAATTTTGCTGTACGGATATAGACGGCCAGTGTCAACTCAGATTTGTGCTTTATTTATTTCAGGAGGAAACGTGTCAGAAGTGGAGGTAGGACATGCTCTTTACTGAAACCCTGCACAATTTAGTAAAATAACTGAGCAAAGTGTTTATGGTCAATTTATAACATTAACTGTTTAATATTTACAGGACTAGAGAGGACTATAATGGAGTATCATTAGCAGATGACAAGCTTTCGATCGGAAAGTTCTGTGGCCCATTACAATACACAGCGTGGAGAGAAATGATAGACGCCATTAACCCCGGTAAAACTCTTATATTCCTTTTCTTGATTTATAAATCCAGTTGAGAAGAGCCTAAACTGGCTCCCAGACCCTAGATTAAATGATCACTGACGTCTGAATCTAGTCTGGTTGTCAGGACCTTGGCCAATATTTTATAGTCAGCAGTAAGGAGTTTATATGATGACCATTTGTGGATCACCTTACTTTTCTTATGCATTGACATGATTGTGATGAATTTAAGAGTGTCTGGTCCTTTGTCTCCAGTACACAGTGTAGGAGGTTTAGTCAGAAGGGAGAAAGCTCCTGGATTATGACCTTGTAAAACTTGGTAGGATGGGCGTCAGTTGGTGTGGTTTTCCCAGATTGGAGCTCACCATCTGAGATGAGGGCACAGAGTGACTGTGTGCAATAGTTCTGTTGTGCATTTTCTACCTTAGGGTATATGTGAGGAGAAGAACTTCGCCCAGCGGTAGGCAGGAACTCTGAGTCATGTAGGAGGGCAGGTTTGAGGCTCCGACGTCTGAACGGAGGATAATTGGTGCAAGTCCTGTTTACCTCATATCACAACAGGTTAGGTGGGATATACGAGGTTGCTTCAGGAAGGAGTAATCTACCCTGGAGTGTGTCGTGTAGGCTCAAGTAGAAGATGAATTCCTTCTCTGTGGGGTGTGGGTCCACCACATTACTAGGCCTAGTGCTTGTCCTAGTGCCCTGTGTCCGCTGGGAGCTTGTCCCGTTGGGAGTGAAGTTTATATCACCACTCATGGTTACTGTGCTGTCCATACGTGGGGCGAGAGTGAGGAAAGCTGATGTGGGGAACGCGGAGACTCCTCATTCGGGACACAGAACTGAAGCGACCTATTAATCAAATTTCATTATGATGGAGTGGCCTCCTTCTCCAGCAATGTGTATCTCCAGAGTAATGGGAAGGTTCCTGTTTATTAGTGTGACTACCCTCTGCTTTTGGCTGAGTAGAAGGCGGCCAGCATTTGTCCCACCCACTCACTCATAAATTTGGTGTGTTCTGAGGAGGGTGAGAAGGGTCTCTTGCAGAAATGCTGCTTCCACCTGTGCTTTTATGTAGATCAGTTTTGTTTTGCCTGATTATGTGTTGTAGTCTATTGAGATTTATGGATATGATTATGTCGGTTTGCTGCGTCCAGGCTGATTGTTTTGTGCTGTGTCTCTGAATCTGGGGCTACCCGGTTGTCCCAGTTTTTCTTGTGTTCCTGGTCAGGTTGTTGGACAGATCGACAGGCCTCAGCCTCCTTGTCCACTTCTTTATTCTCTTGCTTCCACCTTCCTAATTTTCTCTCCTTGAATTCTTTATCTCTTCTTTCTCTTTCCCTCCACTGGAGTTCCTTTCCGCCCTTCCTCTGCTGAATCTCCTCTTTCTTTTCCTCTGCTGAATTTTTTTTAAATAAAGTTAGTTTCTCTCCTCCTCTTGGTTCTCTCTTCCCCTCTGCAGCAGTTCCCCTCCTTAATCTTTTTTACCCTTTGTTTTTCCTTCCTTTCTCTCTTTCCACCTCTTGCATTTTGAAGCCAAGCCGTAGCCTCTGGCGCCGATTCCTTGTGTAGTTTTAAAGACCCATGGGTCACTCTACAGGCACTGAGAACAGCAGGGGACTGCGGGCTGCAGAGTTCCTGACAACTGGTCGGGATTGCAGTGACCAGCAGAGGTCAGAGCGGTCCCAGGAGTGTGAACCCCTGGGTGGGAGCAGATTCCAGTAACAGAACCTGGAGACCTTTAAAAACACCAGAGGTCCCAGGAATCTCCCGAATGGCCACTTTCTAAAGGAAAGTGTTTGAATAAATCATAGCAACAAACTAAATCACTGACATTTTATTTTAACTTTGCCCCAGCTCCAGCCTCTCTGACTCTGGATCCGAACACAGCCCATCGCTGGCTCATCGTGTCTAAGGACCGGACCAGTGTGAGACTTGGAGACAAACGGCAGCCGCTCCCTGGCACCCCGGAGAGGTTTGATCTCTGGCTCTTTGTCCTGGGATCGGAGGGATTCATATCAGGGAGACACTACTGGGAGGTGGAGGTGGGGGACAAGACTCGGTGGCGTGTGGGAGTGGCCCGAGAGTCTGCCGAGAGGAAAGGGGAGATTGACCTGAGACCTGAGACCGGATACTGGACCGTGAGGCTGGGAATCGGAAGTGACTATTTTGCCCCCACCTCCCCCTCTGAGACCCCCTTCACCCCGAGTGAGAAGCCCCGGAAGATCGGGGTGTACCTGGACTATGAGGGTGGACAGGTGTCATTTTACAATGCGGACAACATGTCCCATCTCCACACTTTCACCCACACTTTCACTGAGAGAATCTTTCCGATCTTCAATCCGGGATCGAATGACGGGAAAAATTCAGCACCGCTGACAATCTGTGGGGTTAAAGGTCACTAACTGGTCCATCCCATAATTCCACACCGCCTACCTGCCTCCTGCCAGCTGCAAATTGCTGGGCTTCGGTCTCAGTCACAGGTAGTGCGGATGGTCCAAATGTCACCTGAGGTCAGGGCGGGTACAACCGAGTGACAATGTCTTGTCGGTGATATTTGTTTGTTTAATCGGTGCAGTGGAACAAACTCATGCCAAATGCTCCAGAGAATCCTGTAAAATTAAATAAAAAAACCCCAAAAGCATTGAGAATCATCGGGGCGCAGAGAAAGAGGGGAATTAAAACATGGGCAGTGCTCTCTCAGTCCTGCAGTGAAGTGTCAGCCTGGATGATGTGCTCAAGTCTGTGGAGTGGAAGAGAGGCAAGAGTTCCCACTGAGTGAAACCTGTCAGTGAGTCAAGGCACACTCTGTGAATGGTGCTGAAATCCTGAGGAGAAAGCTGAAAGAGACCTAGGAGAGTAAACGCAATGCTAATTATGGCCAAACAACGCAGAGCATCAATCAACAAGCTAATAGGAGGTTGAACTACCCGATGCCTAGAGGGGGCAACCAGAGCGGCTGCAGCAAAGGCTGGTTTTGGGGAGTCTGGAGGAGCACTCCTGCTCCTCCTGGTCCCACAGTAATGAAGGGTAACTTTCCTTTGGGATACCCTTTGGCCGGTCTGTCAGCTGATAGTGCTCGGAGTGTGCACAGTGCACGCTCTGCCCAGTTCAGGCAAAAAATGTTAATCGAGGTTGTGTGTACGGGTTGTTCTCCTTACAGCAGAGCAGGTTAAGGGGAGATTTAATAGAGGTGTTCAAAATCATGAAGGACTTTGATAGAGTAAATAAGGAGAAACTGGTTTTCAGTGGCAGGAGGATCAGTAACCACAGGTCACAGATTTAAGGTAATTGTCAAAAGTACCAGAGGCGATGAGAAGAATTTTTTAATGCAGTGAGATGCAATGGAATGCACTGCCTGAAAGGGCGGTGGAAGCAGATTTAATAACAACTTTCAAAATGGAATTGGATAAATAGTTGAAGGGGAAAAATTTGCGGGACTATGGGGAAAGACCAGGGGAGTGGGACTAATTGGATAGCTCTTTCAAAGAGCCGGCACAGGCACGATGGGCTGAGTGGCCTCCTATGCTCTCTGATTCAATGATTCTATATGACCCTGATTTGTATTTTAAATGGGCCAACCACCTGACTCGGGACTGCACCACCCGACCAGTAGTCGGTTGTGGGAAATATTGCCCTGGCCACAGTAACGAGGAGGTATGTCACTGCCCACCACTTTTGAGGGCACTACCACCTTGTTTCCACCAGCGGGAGGCCTGAAAATTCATCCCAAAAAATCATCAACATGTGGAGTGACAATCCAGATAGAGTAATGGAGACAAAAACCCTGAAAGCATTTAAGAAACAATTTGATGCTACAATAGGAGGATGTTAAGATCTCTCTGGATGGGTGGATCGAGCTGGGCAGAATAGCCTTCCTTGTCTGTAACTTTTTTGGAATCTTGTTTTGGTTCCCATGGGTGTTTCCAAATGTCAGTGGGACTAATTTCATGTCAATGTCCATAACTACACAGAAATGTAACTTTTCAAAATGTATTGTGTTTCTGTCATTGTCCCAACGAGAATATCGAGGAGTTGATACTTTTGCAATCATTTTGGTATGATTGACCTTGCTACCACTGGCCTGACAATCTATTAAGCACAGAACACTCTCAGTGTGAGTGAAGTTTATTAGATTGGAAAGCAGTTTATCAGAACCGGAGGTAATCCATGCTCTTTGCATAAGTTTTAATAATTTACCGAAATGTTTATTTTCCCATTCTATTATGCCAACTATGTCATATTAATAAAGTTAGTGACCATGACTATATGTTGTCATTAGTCTGCCCTTTGTAAGAGCTTGGAAAATAAAACTTTAAATCCCAGATATTCAAAAAGGTCTACGTTTCTCCACAAGGGCCATCAGTTTGGCTTATTCAAGCTGCCTGAACACCACCTGTGATGTAACGTCTGGTGAACTGCAAAGTCCTGTATGTTGTAATGCTTTAACGTCCTGCATATTGTAATATCCAATGCACCGCAGGGGCGTTAGCAGGGCGGAACAGGCTCGAAGGGCCAAATGGCCCACTCCTGCTCCTATCTCTTATGTTCAGGGAGGGAGCCTGTTCAGGCTGTTCAAACACCCCTGAAATTTCTGTTTTTTTGGGGAATTGGACCACTCCTTCTTCGGAAGGAACGTGCCTTAGGTCACTTGATAGAACACAGAAACAAGCGTCCAGCGCTGGTCAGTTCTGCAATTTGACCAGGGGAAACCCATTAGTTGGACTCTAAAACCTTGAGGACCCTGGTTGGAGGCAAATTCATTAAGAAGAAAAAAATACCAATGAAGGCATTCTGGGGGTGAAATTGGTCTTGGAAAATTTACTTCAATGGAAAAGAAGATTGGGCGGGTGTAAAATGGGCGGCTGATTCACGATCGCCTGTTTTGCGCTCCCGCCCGAGACCAATTTCACCCCCGTTGAGTCTGATTTCCTGGGAACGATATGAACCTGAGGTGAAATTTCCGGAGGTCCCTCTCACCAGTGGGGCCTCACATGCAGCGCCCGGCTGATCACAGCATTGCGGGCGCACTGCCCTCGATTCTCCGCCCACTCACATCACTTGATGAAAAACCGCGGGCAACGAAAGCGCAGTTTTCCAATAAGCTGCCCGCACGATGTGAGGCTGCTCTTCCAGTTACACACGGCCTCGTTAAAATTCCACCCTGGCTCTTTACACCTCCGGTGACATCCTTAATTTCCAGTAAAATATGTACCTGGCCAAACATAAAAATACATGGGACATCAACAGAGGAAAATAAAAATAAAATAAGTGATCTGGGATAAATTCTGAGGACAGTTCCAACTGTGAAAAGCAGCCTTTTGGTAAGTCAATTTCCTCACTTTATTTACTTCGCTAAAAATGATTATCATGCTCTTTTTGGATAAAATTGTTATTGTTGGTGAACTGGAGGCCAGTAAACATGAAATTAATAACCATTTCCCTGAACCAGAGTGATAGAAAAATAAAAGCAAACAGCTGGAAATCTGATGGACAAATGTTGGAAATACACAGGTCGGTCATCACCTGTGCAGAGAGAAGACAGGTTAACATTTCGGATATACACCCTGCATCGGAACTGGGAACTGAAAGATCAGCAAGGGCCTCTGTAGGGCTGGGGGAAAAGGAAGGGGAAAGAAGAAACAAATGGTAAGAGGAATAAGGAGGCCACACATTGCTCGGAAAATAAGAGTCTAAATGGGGTAGTTGAGCAAAGGGATCTGGGGGTACAGATTCACGTATCATTAAAAGTAGCAACGCAAGTTAATAAGGCCATAAAAAATCAAACAAAGCACTGGGTTCATTTCTAGAGGGATAGAATTGAAAAGCAGGGAAGTTACGTTAAACTTGTATAGAACCTTGGTTTGACCACACTTGGAGTACTGTGCACAGTTCTGGCCTCCATATTATAAAAAGGGTATAGAGGCATTGGAGAAGGTGATATTAGAACTGAGAGGTTATACCTATCAGGAAAGATTGAACAGGCCGGGGCTCTTTTCTCCAGAGAAGAGAAGACTGAGAGGTGATCTGATAGAAGTTTTTACAATTATGGAGGGGTTTGATAGGGTAGATGTAGAGAAGGATATGTAGATAAGGTTAGATGAAGTAGGGTGGGAGGAGGCTCGTGTGGAGCATAAAACTCGGTATAGATCAGTTGGGCTGAATGGCCTGTTTCTGTGCTGTAAGTTCTATGTAAATCTATGTAAAAAGAAATAGATGGTCAATTGTAAAGAGGAAGTTACTGGGTAGAATGAGGTGTGAAGTGCAGGAACCTGGTGACCTTCCTGTCTGTAATGTTGTTCCACAGGTGGACGGTGGCCTTACATCGCCGTGTTTGAGATGGACTCCAGCTGTCCTGGTCTTCACTTCCGTTTCATCTTTCGCCTCATTCGGCAATTTAACAAAAACAACTTTTAGTTTCTTCCTTCCATGTGTCGAGGACCACGAGCTTCACCTGCTTTTAGACCAGGGGGTATCTAACAGCCAGTTTCATCGCCATCTGATTCCACCGTGATATCTTCACCCATTACCCGTCTTTCCCCTTCACTGGAGCTGGTTTCTCCACCATGGCAATTCCCCAATGGGCTGCCACCTTCAATCACTCTTAGCTCAGGGGGTGTCCACGTACAGTCTGCGGGCCCGATCCCCGCCCCTGGAACAGTCTCATCCAGCCCGGGGAACTTGGAACAGTGGCAATTTCTAAAGGCAATCTTTCCCGTGGCTCGGAGGCGTTTTCCGGGTCCCTCTCCCCCTCCTCCTCCTCCATCACTCCTCATCCCCTCCCCACTCCTCCTCCTCCCCATCCCCCACTCCTCCTCCTCCATCACTCCTCCCCTCCCCACTCCTCCTCTCTGCCCCTCCCCACTCCTATTCCCCACTCCACCTCCCCTCCCCACCCCTCCTCCATTCCTCCCCTTCCCACTCCTCCTCTCTGCCCCTCCCCACTCCTCTTCCCCACTCCACCTCCACTCCCCACTCCTCCTCCATTCCTCCCCTTCCCACTCCTCCTCCTCCCCTTCCCCCACTCCTCCTCCTCCATCACTCCTCCTCTCCCCACTCCTCCTCTCTGCCCCGCCCCACTCCACCTCCACTCCCCACTCTTCCTCCATTCCTCCCCTTCCCACTCCTCCTCCTCCCCATCCCCCACTCCTCCCCTTCCCCCACTCCTCCTCCTCCATCACTCCTCCTCTCCCCACTCCTCCTCTCTGCCCCTCCCCACTCCTCTTCCCCACTCCACCTCCACTCCCCACTCCTCCTCCATTCCTCCCCTTCCCACTCCTCCTCCTCCCCACCCCCACTCCTCCACCTCCATCACTCCTCCCCTCCCCACTCCTCTTCCCCACTCCACCTCCACTCCCCACTCCTCCTCCATTCCTCCCATTCCCACGCCTCCTCCTCCCCATCCCCCACTCCCCCCTTCCCCCACTCCTCCTCCTCTCCCCACTCCTCCTCTCTGACCCCCCCACTCCTCTTCTCCACTCCACCTCCACTCCCCCTCCATTCCTCCCCTTCCCACTCCTCCCCTTTCCCCACTCCTCCTCTCCCCACTCCTCCTCTCTGCCCCACCCCCCACTCCTCTTCCCCACTCCACCTCCACTCCCAACCCCCCTCCTCCATCCCTCCCCCTCCTCCCTACCACTCCTCCTGCACGCCGCTGAGCTCCGTACACATCGCATGCTCACTGATCCTCCAATCACAGCCTCAATTTTTTCCCGCCCTCTCCGGCACCTCGCGCTTCCCCCCGGCTCGTGCACGCTCGTCCTCCAATCACCGCTTCCTCTGTCGGGCCGCTCGCGCTTTGGCGGTTGGGTTTTGACGCTGCGCTCGCGCCCGTCCTTCAGCCGCCTTCACTCGCTCCCTGCAGCCGGGCGTCGCGCCTCTCAGCTTTGCGGGTAAACCACGCCTTCAAATTAGACACGTCTTGATAGCAGGGAAAGGGAAAAAACAGAGGGGGTTCGACCGGGGACAGGTCCCGCTTCGGCCCGGCATTAAAAGGAGCAAAACACGAAGGCTGGAGAAGGAAAGAGCTGAGAAAAAGATCAAAAGCTGGTTGAGTGAAGCGGACTGGGAGGAGGAGGTGGTGACAGTGAACGTCCTCTCGGAGACCAAATCCAGCGTCCATTTACACCGTGAGACCAAATCCAGGGACCACTTACACCGCGAGACCAAATTCAGAGACCGGATGCACCATGAGACCAATTCCATGGAGCACTTACACGGAGAGACCAAATTCAGAGACCGGATATACCGTGAGACCAAATTCAGAGACCGGATATACCGTGAGACCAAATCCGTGGACCACTTACACCGAGAGACCAAATTCAGAGAACGGATAAACCGTGAGACCAAATCCATGGACCACTTACACCGATAGACCAAATTCAGAGACCGGGTACACCATGAGACCAATTCCATGGAGCACTTACACCAAGAGACCAAATCCATGGACCACTTACACCGGAGAGACCAAATTCAGGGAACGGATAAACCGTGAGACCAAATCCATAGACCACTTACACCACAAGACCAATTCCATGGAGCACTTACACCGAGAGACCATATTCAGAGACTGGATAAACCGTGAGACCAATTCCATGGAGCACTTAACACCACAAGACCAAATCCATGGAGCACTTACACCGCGAGACCAAATCCAGGGACCACTTATACCAAGAGTCCAAATGGAGGACCACTCACACCGAAAGACCAAATCCAGGGACCACTTGCACTGAGTCTATAAAATGGAAATCAGAGTGCCTCAGTGTGGGGAATGGACATGGTGGAGAAACCAGCTCGAGTGAAGCTGAAAGGCAGGTAATGGGTGAAGATATGACGGTGGAATCAGATGGTGACTGGTGGGACCCGGTGACAGGTTATTGTCAGAAACCCTTTGCAAGCAGCCTGATGATTGGATGTAACCAGCGCAACGGCTGGACCCACCTGTTCTGCTGCCAAAATCCTAAAGGCTAACGTGCCTGATGTCTTTTTCTGTAAGAAATGTAGAAATGTGGAATAAGATCAGTCTTGGACCAGAAGAAGGCTCCTTAAATGAACAATTCATGAGCATGTTCTGTGGCTTTTCTGCGTCAGGTAAAAACATGAAATGAGAAAGGACGTGTCTAGTGACAATGGCATTGTCAATAGTGGATTCTAACCCTAATCCTAACTCCTAAGCCTAACACCCTAACCAATAACCACTAACCCTAAACTGTGCAGTGTCAATAGCGAGATGCAGGGGCGCGTTGTGGTGTCGATAGTCATTGCAATGTCACCTATGATTCAGGTTTTCAAAAGTCACTCCTAGTCGGAAAAGGGTCATCCAAAGAAACTTTGAAAAAAGCCCAAAGGGAGATACCTTATTTGAACAGTAAAGGTTACAGAGTAAAGCTCACAGATTGCCACGGGAAGGGCACCACATTTCCCCTCTTATTGCAGTTTTCCACCTCACTGTGGAGGACTCAGAGATAGTGCTTACAAGGTATGTGCAACAGAGAGTGTTCTGTGCTTGTGGTTTATAGCTAATAATCACGAAGGCAGCCAGTTGTGGTTGTATAACAGATTAGGAGTACAGGAAGTCAAACAAGAAAGGTGTATTCCTGATCAGAAAGGTAGGTGGCTCAGTCTCAGGCCCATTCTGACTTTGTGCCCTTTCTGTTAGGACTCATCCTTCTCATATTCAACACATACTCCAGGGCGATATGATAGAAATGTTTGAAATGATGAAAGATGGGATGGGATAGATACAAGCTGACTGTTTCCAGCGATTGAGGGGTGAAGACGAGGAGCCATAGATAGAAGATTAAATATATATATTTAGAACTGTGATCTAGAGAAACTCCTTTACACAGAGAGTTGTGAAGCTGTGGAATTCACTTCCAGGTTTAGTGTTTGTGCACAAAGTTCTGTAGTGACAAGTGATCCTAATGTTTTTATCCAAGACAGGCCTCAGCCCAGTCATTTGCTCCAAATGTTGATGCAGTGGTTCAAGCTAAGAGGTGCCAGGTATCAGGGAGCAGCAGGAGCAGTAAATAAAATCGAAAATGTAAGTACCAATATGGTTTATCTACATCTATAGTATTTCTGTTTTAATAACTTCTGCTGAATGTGGCCCACGCCAAGTGCCAGGATATCGGATCACCGTAGAAAAATAATTTGACACCCCTGCTCTAAGGCAAATCAGAAGAGAATCATCCTTTCCCTTACAGTGGATATGGAGTAATGTGCAGACTCGCCCATGCCTTTTTGGAACTGGCTGCAGGTTCCCCCTTTAAATAAAATCTCCCACCTGTGCTGAATTTCAAGATTCTTGGCTTCGGTAGAGGAGGGGTAAAAATTGAAGGTAAGGAACAAAGAAACCCCTTGTAAGATGTAGAACTTTGGAAGATGATTAAGGGAATGTGCTATTTCCAAATACAGTGATAATGCTTAACGTGCAAACAGAATTCCTTTTCTATCCTACACCACCTAAATTTATATTATGGTGGATCTCATTATAACCCTTAAAGGGTCACTTCTTTTATACAGGGAAAAGTCTATTTTTTGGAGTTTCAACAGGTATTTGCGCATAGGTTTAATAAGTGTACATTGTGTTCACTTGTGAATTAAAGCTAAAACTGCACAGCTCGCCAACATACTTAATAGCACAGAGCACTGCTGTACTGGCCAATGTTTGTCCAACAAGGATCACCTTACCCATTGCAAGGTTATCTAGAGCTGAGTTGGTGGGAAGAGTCCCAGACCCAATGACAAATCTACCACTCCAGGTCCATTTTAATGAGTCAGGCTGTCTGGTCAATCATCAGCAGAGCCCTATGGGTCTGCGAACTGCCTCCTATTGCCAAGTTGGACACAGAGGATCGACTTGGTTCCAATCTCCCATTGCATGACATTCCATCTTGTGGCAATGGAATGTTGATATCTTCCAGATGTGCATAGATTGTGCTGGTTGGTTGTATGTGCTAGGGTGGCATTGTTCAAGAGAAGGTCAGGCAAGTTGTTAGCTGTGGCTCTGGTGAGGTCACGATGCCATAATGGGATGGGCTGTCTTTCTCTGGGCATCTCCCCCACCTTTCGCTGCACTAGTGCTGAGAGTGCTACCCACTGAGCCACAGCTGACACTAGGATTAAGCAGAGGATCCTGTGCTAGTGCCCTTTGGACTAATGCAGCCCAGTACACAATCACTACAATGCCGTTAACACTCTCCAGTGTATATTTACTGCACGCACCCTTTTTAACTTTCTCCAATCTATATAATCTCCAATATAACCTATCCCTTGCTGCAATAAAACCTAATACCCATAACCAGTAATGTGCTATGCTCCTATTGCAATACGGCCATTGCTATAATGTATCATCTCACCGGTAATATGCACTCATCACTGTAATTCACCTCCATGTGCATCATCTCTAGGATATGACACTCCTTGCTGTAACACTGTCTAATGTCCACCATGCATCCTCCTCCCCCCTACCCCCACCCGACTGAAGTTGTCAAGGTATTTATTACGATTAATCTCAAGTCCTTTATGAATCTGGCTATCTGTTTTTATTTTTGCAAATCGTAAACAATTTTCCCAGGAAAATTGACGTTTGACTGCAGCCAAGCTGTGGTACATGTGACCTGCAAAGCCATCCTGTGGCGAAGAACCATTGATTCATCGAATGATACAGTGCAGAAGGAGGCCATTCAGCTCATCATTCCTGTGCTGGTTCTTTTAAAGCACTATCCACTTAGTTCAATTCCCCTGCTCTTTCCCCATAGGCATGCAAATTTTTCCCCTTCAAATATTTATCCAATTCCCTTTTGAAAGTTATTATTGGATCTTGCTTCCACCACTCTTTCAGAAAGTGCATTCCTGATCACAACAACATGCTGTGTAAAAAAAATTCTCCTCATCTCACCTCTGGTTCTTTTGCCAATTACCTTAAATCTGTGTCCTCAGGTTATCGACCCTTCTGCCACTGGAAACAGTTTCTCCCTATTCTATCAAAACCCTTCGTGAGTTTGAACACCTCTATTAAATCTACCCATAACCTTCTCTGCTGTAAGGAGAACAACTCCAGCTTCTCCCCGTAACTGAAGTCTCACATCTCTGGTATCATTCTAGTAAAATCTCCTCTGCACCCTCTCCAAGACCATGCTAATAGTTTTGTGTAAAGACTCTGTGAACATGACGCAGTTACCGATTCTGTACTTCCAGACTTGGACAGGGTCGCCAATCCTCCAGGATTGTCCTAGAGTCTCCAGGAATTAAAGACTGTCCAATCTCTCGACATAATTGAAGTCCTGCATTCCTGGTACCATCTTTTACATCCACCTGAGAGGGCCAACAGGGCCTCAGTTTAACCTCTCATCCTGAAAGACTGCACCTCCGACAATGCAGCACTCCCTCAGTACTGCACTGAGGTACCAGCCTAGATTCTGTGCTCAAGTCCCTGGACTCAGAAGCGACAGTGCTACCCACTGGTTTTGCAACTTCACTTATGTTCATAATGTCGCTAACACGTTGCTGCCAGAGAAAATCATACCCTGTATTATTGAGCCCACGATTCAGACCCTCGAGCTGAGCTGTGTGTTATTAATCAGTACATCACTACAGCAAAAACTAAAAGCTACTGTAATAGAATATACAGAAACATTTTATTATAAATATGTCCGTACCAATTACATTGAGCGGGGTGTTAAAGCCATCCATGCATCTGGAGTTATCAAATCCTAATCGGTTTGTGCAATCTACAACGTGTAATGATCACCATTCACTTTCCAATATAACAGAACAATATGGGTTTGTTCAATCCACTACAACGCTCTAAAGTAACGGTTGGTACAATCTGACACGACATGAGTCAAGAAGCTAATAAGACTCTTTCGGAACGATACAGATGAGACGGTCAATAATCTAAAATCAAAATGAATTGGGTGATAATGGATTGAGTTCCCCTCCGTAATAGGGCAACGGGTCTGTGCAGATCAGGAACAGCAGAGAGGAGCAACGGAACTGTGATGGCTGCACCTCTGACCTTTTGTTCAAAAGACCATGGGGGGTAAAATTGGGTGTGGGCAGGGGACACACAAAGCAGGCGGAATTGCTTTTGTCACCTGTTATACCACATGCCGGATATTAAGTCCTATTGATGATAATGGGACTGAATATCCGGCCAGGCGTATAACGGGCGACTGATGCGATGTCGTCTATTTTGCATCCCCGCCCATGTTCCAATTCACCCCCCCCCCCCACAGCTGGATGTTACGCAAGGGGTTCAAATAACCTCTGCACAGTTCTTAAGACCCATGCGGCATTAGCAATTGATTCTCTCCGCACGTTAACATTTTCATTGGATAATCCCCCAGCAGAGGCACCTTTGATGACGGGGTCATTAATAAAATTCCACTGAATGATCCTTAAACGCTGGAAGACTCGGCACAAAGACCCTGTGGAGAAGGACAATGCTCACACCAGCCCAGCTATGAGAACTCGAGTCTGCATCTGTCTGGACTAAAACACTCAGGTTATTTGTAAGGTGTCCAAGGTAACAATAGACTAACAGGAGAGCGGGGGCGGGTGGTGGATTTTCTAAATGTGGCAATATCAGAAACCCCTTCATTCTTTCCTCTGGTCCGAGTGAATTCCTAAATACATTTTGTTTTGAAGATGATTACAATTCCGATTGAAATACAGACTTAACAGTATCTTCTGCGGCCCATTTATGATATCACAACAGAGCAATGCTACACCCCTCCCAGATATCAATGGAGAAGTTGGGGCTGAAACTGGATCAAGACCAGCCACAATCGAGCGAGCTCCTAAATCCTTCCTTTGCCGCAAAATTAACAGCAATGTCAAGGAGCTAGAACACTCAACAGAGTTAGAACAAATGGCCTTTAACTGGGGCGAGAGATTTTCTGCCTCTTGTCCATGTCGTGTATTATTTACTAAATGGCTTCTGGGGAATCACCTCAAAAATTAAATCTTTCTTTGATGGATGTGGGTGGGGACAAGAATCTTAATAACTGGGGGTGGGAAGAAAGATTTTATCTGGATTCGTCACATCGTAAACACTGAGGAAGATTCCCCCAGTTGTGTGGATTTGTTATATTGTAAATACAGGGAAAGATTCCCCCTGCTTGCTGTGGATTTGTGACATCGTAAATTGGAATAAAACATTCCATTTGGAACAAAACGTAAAAGCATTTTAAAGGAACAAGCTTACTCTCTCACTACTAACAGCAATAGTGCAAGAGGGAATCCTCTATCTTACTGTCCGAATAAATCAACAATGCAATTACTTGGTGCTCAAAAAAGGTTGTGTTTTCGTGGCCACGACACGTCCAAGAAGTAGACTATTTTGTTGTATATTTGGCTGGTGTTTTTGCTACAGTTCTGAGGGAGTAGGTGACGAAGGGTTTATTCATTATCAGGACTGGCCAGATGGACCGAGAGGCCTTTCCTGGGTCCTGTGGTCTCTGGCGTTCGTATTGAGTTCGCTCAGTTGAAGGATGTCGTTAACAAAGAGGACCGCATTACCCGAGTCCCTGCTTTGGCCGACCGCTGACACCGTCATTTGTTAAGCAGGTGGACCCTGCTGCCATCGCAGTTGTTCCTGCCTAGTTTGTCGGTCTGCTCAGATGTGACCAGGCACTTCACCAGGGGCAGATTGGGCTGGTAAAGGGACGAGACGGTCCCTGGGGAGGAGTTGCTGTAGTGGTTGTCCGTCAAGTTCTCCTTGGCGGGGTTGGAGGGACGTCTCCGGGATCTCAGCTGCTGTCTCTCGCAGAGCTGCTGGCGGAGCTCAGAGATACGCTCTTCCTTCTGCGGGCAGGCGCAACAAAAGAAAACAAAACAGGAGAGGCAGTTAGAGCGAGATGGTGCGTGTGGTCTGGCACCAGTCAGTGCATCGGGAATATATTCCACCGTTGGGAGCGTGTGTCAAGAAATCACTGAGACCGTGATTCTCCAGCCGTGGGATAGAAATTTATCTAGGCGGTGGCATTAAACAGGAGGGGTCGCATCGGGCGCCCATTACACGTCCCACTTGATATTCAATTCTACTGAAGGCAATGGGACCGAATATCCGGGGTGGAGGGGGGGGATAATGGGACAAGATATCGGGGGGGAGGAGAATAACGAGACTGAATATCAGGGAGAGAATAATGGGACTGAATATTGGAGGAAGAATAACGGGACTGAATATCGGGGAGGGAGAATAACGGGACTGAATATCGGGGGGAGAATAATGGGACTGAATATCGGGGAGGGAGAATAACGGGACTGAATATCGGGGGGGGGGGGGAATAACGGGACTGAATATAGTGGGGGAGAATAAAGGGACCGAATATCAGGGGGAAGAATACCGGGACGAATATCCGGTGGTGGTGGGGGGAGAGAATAATGGGACCGAATATCGGAGGGCGGGGAAGAATAACAGGAACGAATATAAGGGGGGAGAATAACGGGACCAAATATCGGTGGGGGGGGGAGAATAACGGGACTGAATATCGGGGAGAATAACGGGACTGAATATCAAAACCAAATATCAGAGAATAATGGGACTGAATATCGGGGGTGGGATGGGGAGAATAACGGGACTGAATATTGTGGGGGTGGGGGGGAGTAACGGGCAGCAGATGCGATACCACCTAAGACTAATTTCTACCCCTAACCTGCCCTTCCCGCTGGGAGTCTCCCACCGCAGAATCAGCCTGATCCCAAAACATGAGGCACGAGGGGGGTTATTGTCTCAACATCGTTCATCCTGGGATATGAGAAAAACAACGGAACCCCATCAGATGTTTCCTATAAAGTATTCTCAGTACTAATCACATAACATGATGATTTGCTTTGGTGAAAATATTAATCTACAAGGAAAACTAAAACTAAATCAAGGGAGGAACTTACTAGATTTAATATGTTAAAAAATGTTAATGGAGAAAATAATGGGACCAGAGATAGATAAATCTCCAGGACCTGATGGTTTCCACCCCAGGGAATGAAAAGAAGTTGGTGAGGAAAGTGTAGATGGTCTGGTCATAATCTTCCAAAACTCTCTTGGTTCAGGAATTGTCCCCTTGGATTGGAAAATTGCCATTGTCACTCCATTATTTAAGAAGAGTAGGAGAGATAAACTAAGAAATTAGAGACCTATTAATCTAACGTCTGTTGTGGGGAAGTTACTAGAATCTATTATTAGGGACAGAGTGACTGAGCACTTGGACAAACATGAACTGATCAGAGAGAGCCAACATGGATTTGTAAAGGGTAAGACATGTCTAACGAATCTAGTTGAATTTTTTGAGGCGGTAACTAAGGAACTAAGGTGGTAGATAAGGGAGTGTCTATGGATGTTATTCACATGGACTTCCAGAAGGCATTCTATAAGGTTCCACACGAGAGGCTGTTAACAAAAATGAGCACGCATGGAATTGGAGGCAAGCTATTGACATGGGTAGGGAATTGGTGAGGAGGTACCCCATCTGGGCACCGCACCTCAGGAAAGATATACTGGGCTTGGAGGGAGTGCAGAGCAGGTTCACCAGAATGGTACTTGGGCTAAGAGGATTAAATTATGAGGACATGTGTAGACTAGGCTTATATGCCTTCGATTGTAGAAAATTAAGGGGTGATCTAATTGAGGTGTTTAAGATGATTAAAGGATTTGATATGGTAGATAGAGAGAAACTATTTCCTCTGGTGTGGGGAGTCCAGAACAAGGGGGCATAACCTTAAAATTAGAGCTAGGTCTTTCAGGGGTGATGTCAGGAAGCATTTCTTCAAACAAAGGGTAGTGGAAATCTGGAACTCTCATCCCCCAAAAAGCTGTTGAGGCTGGGGTCAATTGAAAATTTCAAAATTGAGATAGATAGGTTTTTGTTTGGCAAGGTATTAAGGGTTATGGAACCAAAATTGGGTAAATGGAGTTAAGCAGCAGATCAGCCATGATGGGACAGGATGGAAAGGCTGATTGGCCTCCTCCAGTTCCCATGAATGATGTTTTTTGAATTCCTGCCTAACACTGTGGGTTGGATAAACCTCAGCAATGATCTTCTCCAGCTCTCTGTTCTCCTTTTCCAGTTGTCGAGATTTCTCCTCATCGTTGTTGTTTGTGGAGGACCCCGTCTTCATGGTGTCCTGCTGCTCGGACTGCCACTCCCCTCGTGTTATCAATCTCCGCATCTGTCATAGAGTCACAGGCACACATCTTAGTGACCGTTTCTCACTCGTCTGCCCAGCTACCAAGTGCTGGTAGAAAGAAAGAACTTGCACTTATGTAGCACTCGTCAATGTCAGCTGTGGCTCAGTGGGCAGCACGCTCGCCTGTCAGAAGGTTGTGGGTTCGAGTCCCACTCCTGATACGTGAACACATAATCTAGGCTGACACTCCCAGTGAAGTACTGAGGGAGTGCTGCACTATTAGAGGTGCCGTCTTTCGGATGAGATGTTAAATTGAGGCCCCGTCTGCCCTCTCAGGTGGATGTTTGTTTATTTAATGTCTCTCCCCCATGACTTACATTCCTTTCCCGTGGAAACCTTTCATGGTCTTATTTTTAACATGGATTCCTCCTCTAGAGTGACCAGTTCACATCCACTTGAGGGCAATTTTAAGTTAACCTAACCCGCCCATTGGGAAACTGATGGGATCAGGTGCAATGCTGGTTTTACACCCCGCCCGATTTCACTCTCCGTTCAATTCAGTGAATGTTAGGCGGGATGTAAAACTGGCATTCCACCCGATCCCGTGAGATTCCCGCCTGGCGAGTTAGATTAAAACTCCCCCCCACAGCCTGTAAACCATGGCATCTTGCTCCTTGTACTCCTTTACCTACATCACAATAGTGACTGCACTTCGGAAAAAAGAAAGTAATTCATTGGCCGTGAAGCGCTTTGGGATGCACTGAAGCAGTGAGCGGGTGCGGTGTCAATGCAAGTCCTTTCTTTCACACACAATAAAGATTATAGATTTTCACCATTGCTGCCTGGGGGTGGTGGGAAGGCGAAGAAAGGAAAATCGGGGCGAGGGAGGATGGCAGGTCAATAACGGAACCCTCTGAATTTCCCTTCCTTTGAAATTAATGGGAGGGGAAGTCCTGCAGGATCTTTAAGGGGCAAAAATCTACCCCGTAGAATTTTACAGCAGAGGGAGGCCACTCCACCCATCGCACCTGTGCTAGCTCCCTGAAAGAAGACTCTGCTCAGTCCCGTTTCCCTGCCCTTATTCCCTTACTCTTTCAAAAATGTTCTCTTTCCAATATTTATCCACTTGCCTTTTAAAAGCTATTATGGATTCTGCTTCCATCATTGTTTCTGGTAGGGCATTTCCTCCTAATAATCCTCTGCATAAAAAAAAATTCTCCTAACTCTCCCTTCATTCTTTTGGTGATGATCTTAAATTAATGCCCTTTAAAGAGGATGCAGGAACAGAGAGATCTGGAGGTTCACATACACAAATCTTTGATAATGGCAGGACAAGTTGAAAAGGCTGTTAAGGCATACTGGATCATTGATTTATAGAAAGAGGCATAGAGCACAAAAGCAAGGAAGTTATCTCCAATCTGGTTAAGCCTCAGCTGGAGTATTATGTCTAATTCTAGGCACCACACTTTAGGAAGGATGTTAAGGCCTTGGAGAGGGTGCAGAGGAGATTTACCAGGGATGAGGCACTTCAGCTTTGTGGAGAGGCGAGAGAAGCTGGGATTGTTCTCCTTAGAGATGAGAAGGTTAAGGGGAGATTTAAAAGTGGTGTTCAAAATTATGAAGGGTTTTGATAGAGTAAATATGGAGAAACTGTTTCCAGTGGCAGAGGGTCAGTAACCAGAGGACACAGATTTATGATAATTGGCAAAAGAACCAGGGGGGAGATGAGAATTTTTTATGCACTGAGTTGCTATGATCTGGAATAAGCTGCCTGAAAGGGTGGAGGAAGCAGATTCAATAGTAACTTTCAAAAGGGAATTGGATATATACTTGAAAAGGAAAATAATTTAGGGCTATGGGGAAAAAGCAGGCAGGCACGATGGGCTGAATGGCCTCCTTCTGTCCTATCTCTGTAACCTCCACCAGGCCTACAATGCTCCGAGAAACATAGAAAATAGGAGCAGGAGTAGGCCATTCGGCCTTTCGAGCCTGCTCTGCCATTCAATATGATCATGGCTGATCCTCTATTTCAATACCATATTCCTGCTCTCTCCCCATACCTCTTGATTCCTTTTGTGTCTAGAAATCTATCTAGCTCCTTCTTAAATATATTCAGTGACTTGGCCTCCACCGCCTTCTGTGGTAGAGAATTCCACAGGTTCACCACCCTCTGAGTGAAGAAATTTCTCCTCATCTCGGTCCTAAATGTCCTACCCCATATCCTGAGACTGTGACCCCTCGTTTTGGACCCCCCAGCCAGGGGAAACATCCTCTCTGTATCCAGTCTGTCTAGCCCTGTCAGAATTTTATATGTTTCAATGAGATCCCCTCTCATTCTTCTAAACTCGAGTGAATACAGGCCAAGTCGACCCAATCTCGTCATATGACAGTCCTGCCATCCCGGGGTTCAATCTGGTGAACCTTTGCTGCGCTCCCTCTATGGCAAGTATATCCTTTCTTAGGTAAGGAGACCAAAACTGCACACAATACTCCAGGTATGGTCTCACCAAGGCCCTCTATAACTGCAGTAAGACATCCTTGCTCCTATACTCAAATCCTCAACCATGTGTTCTTCCAACTCTGACTTCTTATGCATAGGTAACGGAAAAGGGAGTAGGTAAATACTTGAAGGGGAAAAATTTGCAGGGCTACGGGGGAAGAGCAGAGGAGGGGGACTAATTGGATAGCTCTTTCAGAGAGACGGCACAGGCATGATGGGCCGGATGGCCTCCTTCTGTGCTGTATGATTCTGTGATTCTATTATTATTGTGAGCAGACCCAAGGGAGATTTAATATATATGTATATAAAACCTTGAGTCTTTATGTAGCTGCCACACCTAAAGAACTCACACTTCAGATGTCACCATTCAAAGTATTGAGTATTAAAAAAAAGCTAAGGAGAGCTAGGGATCTCTTACTGGTTTTTCCGACCTCGATGACCCGGCCTGTTTCCCAGGACAGGTGCCAGGATTTACAAGCAGCTGCCAATCTAGAGAAAATTCCTTCCCCCCTGCAGCAGATAACCTCTAAGTGACCTCGGAAGCTAGTCGCGATTTCAAAAAACACGGTTCCATCTTAGCAGCTGAAAATGGCAGCCACGCTCCAGGCTACCCATCAGCACCCACTGCCAAGAGATCTGCTGCTACAAGTAAGTTACGCTGAACGTTCGTCTGACGCTCCATGCTTTACGTTTATCAGTAAAGAGAAGGGGAGCGTCACCAACCTTTGGGACAAAGAGAACTACCAGGGTGATGTAGACGGAGAAGACGACAGCGAGAGAGGCGAAGGCGAAGGCAGCGTCCTGCTGACTACTGACTATCATGGTCACCGGTGCAGTGATCATACAGAGCACCTGGAGCAGTGAGAGAGAGAGAGAGATTGGATCAGGGAATAAACCACACGCCGCATCGAAATACAAGGGCAGCTTTCACACAGACAGGAAGAACGTGCATTTATATACAGCGTACATTTATATACAGTAAAATTAGACTAAGAGGTAAGTTTTAAGGAGCATCTTAAAGGAGGAGAGAAGGGTAGAGAGGTTTAGGAAAGAATTTCAGAGCCTAGGTAGGGGTTGCCAACCATCCAGGATTGTCACAATATTTATTAACGACTTAGATGAAGGCATAGAAAGTCTCATATCTAAGTTTGCCGATGACGCAAAGATTGGTGGCATTGTAAGCAGTGTAGATGAAAACATAAAATTACAAAGCGATATTGATAGATTAGGTGAATGGGCAAAACTGTGGCAAATGGAATTCAATATAGACAAATGTGAGGTCATCCACTTTGGATCAAAAAAGGATAGAACAGGGTACTTTCTAAATGATAAAAAGTTAAAAACAGTGGATGTCCAAAGGGACTTAGGGGTTCAGGTACATAGATCATTGAAGTGTCACAAACAGGTGCAGAAAATAATCAAGAAGGCAAATGGAATGTTGGCCTTTATATCTAGAGGACTAGAGTACAAGGGGGCAGAAGTAATGCTGCAGCTATACAAAACCCTGGTTAGACCGCACCTGGAGTACTGTGAGCAGTTCTGAGCACCACACCTTCGGAAGGACATATTGGCCTTGGAGGGAGTGCAGCGTAGGTTTACTAGAATGATACCCGGACTTCAAGGGTTAAGTTACGAGGAGAGATTACACAAATTGGGGTTGTATTCTCTAGAGTTTTGAAGGTTAAGGGGTGATCTGATTGACGTTTATAAGATATTAAGGGGAACAGATAGGGTGGATAGAGAGAAACTATTTCCGCTGGTTGGGGATTTTAGGAGTAGGGGGGCACAGTCTAAAAATTAGAGCCAGACCTTTCAGGAGCGAGATTAGAAAACATTTCTACACACAAAGGGTTGTAGAAGTTTGGAACTCTCTTCCGCAAACGGCAATTGATACTAGCTCAATTGCTAAATTTAAATCTGAGATAGATAGCTTTTTGGCAACCAAAGATATTAAGGGATATGGGCCAAAGGCAGGTATATGGAGTTAGATCACAGATCAGCCATGATCTTATCAAATGGCGAAGCAGGCACGAGGGGCTGAATGGCCTACTCCTGTTCCTATGTTCCTATGTCCTGGAGTCCCTGGGATTTAAAGATTAATCTCTAGGACACTCTTGCGAGCAACACCCAGGAGAAACATCACTGGGGCATTAAAATAAATGGTGTTTATTTTTAATTGCTTTAAACACGTTTGTTTATTAGTTATAAAAATATTGGAGATGGGAATAAAGGCTATTTGACTGACAGTCGAGAATCATCCAATCGGGTAACGAAGAGTTTATTCGCTGTCCAGTTGACCATGGAAAGACCGTGTGCCATGAGAATGGGCGTGTTGGGCGACCAATGGTGGAAGAGTGGGACGGGGCGGTTGGAGGCAGCAGGTCATGTGATGAAACCTCCTGGAATACGTCCAACCAGAGTTGGTAACCCGAAGCCTGGGGCCTTAAAAAAACAGGTTGGGAGGAGAGAGAACACAGGATCTCCACACTGCTCACAGCTACGTTATAAATGGCCATCCCCACAGCTCGATGGTCGTTGATCTTCTCTGTGGAAACGCTCTTTGTCTCATAGGCCAGGAATATCCCCAGTAGCAGCAACAGGCCCTTATATCCGTAAACAATCCCTGAAGGGATAAGCAAAAGAAGAGATAAGGATAGGAGTCGCGGGGGACAATCAATGCGAGCCGCAATGTGTACGCTGCCTCCAGTAGGTTTATAAAGGAGGCGCTCATCTCCCGATCAAGATACTTCTCCCTGTGGAGAGACCAACACTGCGGCCTGGATTACTGTCAGTGATAGTAACAGGCGACTGCTTGACACCTCCTCTGTCTGCTGTTTTAACAGAGGAACAGTCAGACTGAAAAAAGACCAAGGTCCATCTAGTTCGCCTTCTACCATCCTGATAGTCTGAAGATACAACATTGACTAATCATAGCAATCAATCTCTATCAATTAATCTACAACAGACCCAGACATGGGGCAAGGAAAACTCCCAGTGGTAGGAAGCTTTGGGAACACTAGGTCCGTATATTGAAATGGCTCCATCCCCGTGATTTAGGACAGGGTCAGTTGGCAGAGGTTCCCAACGGCCGCACGCCCACGGGCAAAATAACCACTGTGGTGGGGCGGTTTCTACCCTTATCTTTTGTTCTGCAGTTTGCTCCCCCACTCCCTCTCCTGAAGGCGCTGACTCTCTCTGGGATGTCCTCCAGTTCCCTGCCCAAAGTGACCGACCCATTCTTAATGTGAGCCTAGACACCGAGGGGGTAATTTTAACCCAACATTCAGTTTCCCGATAGGCAGGTTAGGTTAAAATCGCTCCCTCGAGATTCACAGCCTAATCCCGATCCCAACTTCACCCAGTGTCCGTACACACATACTTTATGCCGGGTCACTGGGTAACGATCAGGAGCGGGAACCCAGGCTGATTCCTCTCTCCATAACTCCATAATCAGAGTGCCCCTCCCCCTCCCACCCAACTGAGCCTAGCTGATTTGGCACAAACCAGGGATCAGACTGTGAGGCTCTACGTTTACCCACTTGGGCCATCAAGGGAGTCAAGTCCACGTTATATCAGTGCGCTTCGTTCTAGTGAATGAAATCCTGCTCCCATTGATGGTGTGTTTGACCTGACGACCCATCACTGACCCACAGTTGTGTTTCAGACTCGGGGAGGGGGAGGGGAGCACCTACCGAGCCAGGTGTTCATCTTGTTCGAACTGCAGTGCTCCAGCTGAGGCAGGATCAGGACATCCTGGTCCCCTTCCGGTGCCTCCTTGGTGAACTCCTGGGGAAAGAGCAGATTATCAACATCACAATCATTCTCATTGCTGATTTTGGAATTGTTGCTTTGTACATTCTGATGTTTATTTCCAGCCTAGAATTTCCTTCCCTCCTTCTCAAATTCATTTTCATTTCTTGGTAAATGTCTGTTGTTCTGCTTCAGACCCCACTCTCTCTCCTTTCTCAGACCCAGTTGCCCTCTCCTCGTTAGGACCTTGTTCCCCCTTCCCTGCTCAGACCCTGTTGCCCTCTCCCTGTTAGGACCTCGTTCCCCTTTTCCTGCTCGGACTCCATTGCCCTTTCCTTGTTAGGACCTCGTTCTCCTTTACCTGTTCGGACTCCATTGCCCTTTCCTTGTTAGGACCTCGTTCTCCTTTACCTGCTCGGACTCCATTGCCCTTTCCCTGTTAGGACCTCACTCCCCTTTCCTTGCTCAGACTCGACTGCCCTCTCCCTGTTAGGACCTTATTCCCCTCTCCTTGCTCAGACCCTGTTGCCCTCTGCCTGTTAGGACCTCATTCCCCTTTTCCTGCTCGGAGTCCATTGCCCTCTCCCTGTTGGGACCTTGTTCCCATTTCTCTGCTCAGACCATGTTGCTCTTTTCTCACTTGAGAGCTAGTTTCTAGGATCAGCAAATTTGCAGAATCATTCATAGCTCCCTGGGTAGCTTTCACCTTTTGTAGGGAATTAGGCGAACGGATTAAAGGGATGCTGCCTCGTAAAAGGCAAGTGGACACATAAGAGAGGGTGCAAAGGAAATTTACCAGAATGGTACCAGGGATGAGGGACTTCAGTTATGTGGACAGATGAGAGAAACTGGGATTGTTCTCCTTAGAATAGAGAAGGTTAAGTAGAGATTTAATAGAGGTGTTCAAAATCATGAATGAGTTTTGATGAAGTTGATAAGGGAGAAACTATTTCCACTGGCAGGAGGGTTGGTAACCAGAGAACACAGATTTAAGATCATTGGCAAAAGAACTAGAGGGGAAATGAGAATTTTTTTAATGCAACGAGTTGTTATGATCTGGAATGCACTGCCTGAAAAGTTGGTGGAAGCAGATTCAATAATAACTTTCAAAAGGGAATTGGAGGGGAAAAATTTTCAGGGCTATGGGGAAAGAGCGGGGGGGGGGGTGGGGGCAGGAGGAGAGTGAGACTAATTGGATAGCTCTTTCAAAGAGCCGACATAGGCATGATGGGCCGAATGACTTCCTTCTGTGCTGTACGATTCTATGAGGAGAAAACATTCCTAGAGCTTTTTCAAAGACTCGCTCTTTAGCAACACACGGGAAGGATGGAGCAGAAGGAGTGCAATCAGCACCAGTGGAACCCAGTCCCAACCCAGAGGGCAGCTCCTGCGGTGGTGGGAAGGAGGGGAGATAACTGGAGGGACATTTTATTTGAAAGGTTGGTCCCTCACCTCGATGGTGCGTTGAAGCGGGTCGACCATCTGCCAGACGGCCAGCGTGAGGACGTCGATGGCGAGCAGCACGCTAACTGTGGCGTACAGCTTCCAGGGCTCCAGGTGCTGTGGAAGAGCAGAGTAAATCCAGATTAGTTTGGCTGACGCTTCAGTCCTTCAAACAGGCGGTTCATTCTCAGCATTGTGGTCTGTCTGCATGGTGGAGTGAAAGGAGGAGAGGGTTTCTACGGCCCAGAAGAAGATGATATTGGTCACAAAAAACACCATTTAAATTAGACATGTGGGTCACACACAGTCCTTTTCCCCTCTGGGACTGGGTGGTGCAGTGGGTCAGACGCTGTCCTTTCCCCTCTAGGACTGGGCGATGGGGGAGTGGCTCGAATATCTTCTGGGGGTGGAGCTGAGACACATTTCTGGGTCAGAGTACGAGGTAAATTGGGGAGTGGGGGGTGGGGGGGAGGAGAGAGAGGCATTACTCAAGTTTGAGCTGTATCTGAGCTGGGATGGCTTGATGCTGACATGGGGTGAAAAGACAGGGGAAAGGTTTCAGTCTCCAGCACTCATTGTCCTCACCTTGAGGAGCAAATAAAACAAATAATTCATCAAAACAAAAAAGTTCTCACTGAATAATAACCCAACAAGGACACAAACTTTGCTCTCGAATTCAGCGCATTCCATTTTGGTGTTAGTCACATGGCCGAAGCATTTCTTGAGGATTTGAATAACCTGTAGCAATATTGAGGACCCACCTGCAGTTACGTCGCAGGCTGGTGTCTGTAGAATGTGATGTGCAGATAGCTGACCTGAGTTATACTGCCTGCTGCCCCTCACATTGAAGCTAGCGAACTCCCAACGCGGGGATAGTACGGGTTGTGGGAGCCCCTAAAACCCTCCCGCTATATAGGACTAACCACCCTTATCAGCTGGTATAAAAATAGTTACGGCCATGGAAGGAGCATTCACGTCGCGGCCTGTCAGACTGTTAATCAGCCTGCGAATCCTTCACACTGTTCTCCAAGGGAAGAGTGCGGAGATAGAAAATAACAACAACGCCTCCCTCTCAGACTGTGAATCAGCCTGCGAATCCTTCCCGTTACTTCACACCGGTCTCCAAGGGAAGAGTGCGGAGTTACGAAAATAACAACAATGCCACCCTGTCAGACTGATAATCATTCTGCGAATCCTTCCCGCTACTTCACACCGTTCTTCAAGGGAAGAGTTGAAGATACAAAACCAACATAAGAGAGATGGAGGGTGGGGTGAAAGGGACAGTTGAAGAATATATTGTTTTATTTTAAATTGAGGTACAGCTACATCCTGTGCTGTTTATATTCAGAGCCACACACTATTTCTGTCACCATTGTGCTGTCAGCTAGCATCTGTAAAAAAGGGGTTGCCATTCCACATTCAGCCACGAGGTGATGATGTTCCATTACTTTCCACTGATTTTGAAGGATTGGATATTCATAAATAAGCCCTTAATTATACAGCACATCAAAAACATCTCAAGCACCTAAGATAATAAATTACCTTTTGGACTGCAGGTGACTATTGTTACGTTGACATAAATGCAGTAGTTATTCTGCGCCAGAAATGTTCCACAAACAGCAACAAGACCAGAGAGACCAGTTAAAGGGAAAATTCTGCGGATACTGGAAATCTGAAACAGAAACAGAAAATGCTGGAAACACTTGGCAGGTCAGGCAGCGCCTGCGGCGAGAGAGAGGTCCAGCCGGCATTTCAGGTAGGGATCCCTTTCTCGGGACGAGAAGTACTTGTGTTCACTCGACAGATACTGCCTGACCTGCTGAGTGTCTCCAACAGCTTCTGCTTTCTGTTTCAATGACCAGTTAACCTGGCCTTTTTTTAGTGATGCCGGTTGAGGGAGGAATGTTGTCTGGGACACCGGGAGAACTCCCCGGCTCTTCTTCAGATAGTGGAGTGGGATCTTCAACGTCCACTCGAAGCACCAGCACAGGCAGGTGAGCAAGAGAGTTCTCTCTGGTGCCCTGGGCTAATATTTATCCCTCAACCAACATCACTTAGAAACAGATTATCTGGTCATTTAACTCATTGCTGTTTGTGGGGCCTTGCTGTGTGCAAATTGGCTGCCGCGTTTCTTACATTACAACAGTGACTACGCTTCAAAAAAAGTACTTCATTGGCTGTAAAGCGCTTTGGGAGGTCCTGAGGTCATGAAAGGCGCTGTATAAATGCAAGTCTTTCTTAATTTGCTCTGGCAGTGCGTTGGTTAACAGGCTGCTGTAAAATTCCACTGCATGCTATCTTAATATTAACATATTACTGATGGTGTTTAATAACACACAAAGGAACTTTGGGGAAATTTTGAATGTGATAGTGTAAAACGGGAATCAGCAGCCCATTTTACACCTTTCCTGATTTACATCCCTCCCGATTTACATCCCTCCCGATTTATATCTCTCCCGATTTACATGCCTCCCGATTTACATCCCTCCCGATTTACATCTCTCCACATTTTACATCCCTCCCGATTTACATCTCTCCACATTTTACATCCCTCCCGATTTACATCCCTCCCGATTTACATCTCTCCACATTTTACATCTCTCCCGATTTACATCTCTCCATATTTTACATCTCTCCCGATTTACATCCCTCCCGATTTACATCTCTCCACATTTTACATCTCTCCCGATTTACATGACTCCCGATTTACATCTCTCCACATTTTACATCTCTCCTGATTTACATCCCTCCTGATTTACATCTCTCCACATTTTACATCTCTCCCGATTTACATCTCTCCACATTTTACATCTCTCCCGATTTACATCTCTCCACATTTTACATCTCTCCTGATTTACATCCCTCCCGATTTACATCCCTCCCGATTTACATCTCTCCACATTTTACATCTCTCCTGATTTACATCCCTCCCGATTTACATCCCTCCCGATTTACATCTCTCCATATTTTACATCTCTCCCGATTTACATCCCTCCCGATTTACATGCCTCCCGATTTACATCTCTCCACATTTTACATCTCTCCCGATTTACATCCCTCCTGATTTACATCTCTCCACATTTTACATCTCTCCCGATTTACATCTCTCCACATTTTACATCTCTCCCGATTTACATCTCTCCACATTTTACATCTCTCCCGATTTACATCTCTCCACATTTTACATCTCTCCTGATTTACATCCCTCCCGATTTACATCTCTCCATATTTTACATCTCTCCCGATTTACATGCCTCCACATTTTACATCTCTCCCGATTTACATCCCTCCTGATTTACATCTCTCCACATTTTACATCTCTCCCGATTTACATCTCTCCACATTTTACATCTCTCCCAATTTACATCTCTCCACATTTTACATCTCTCCCGATTTACATCTCTCCACATTTTACATCTCTCCCGATTTACATCTCTCCACATTTTACATCTCTCCCGATTTACATCTCTCCACATTTTACATCTCTCCCGATTTACATCTCTCCACATTTTACATCTCTCCACATTTTACATCCCTCCTGATTTACATCTCTCCCGATTTACATCCCTCCCGATTTACATCTCTCCACATTTTACATCTCTCCACATTTTACATCTCTCCTGATTTACATCTCTCCCGATTTACATCCCTCCCGATTTACATCTCTCCATATTTTACATCCCTCCCGATTTACATCTCTCCACATTTTACATCCCTCCCGATTTACATCTCTCCACATTTTACATCTCTCCCGATTTACATCTCTCCATATTTTACATCCCTCCCGATTTACATCTCTCCACATTTTACATCTCTCCCGATTTACATCCCTCCACATTTTACATCTCTCCACATTTTACATCTCTCCCGATTTCTATTGACCAACGTAAAACAGAGATGTAAAACAGGCTGCCCATTCACTATCACCAGTTTTACAACACGGCCTGATCATTTACCCAGGGACTGCGGCTGGAGTGTGAGGAGACGGGCCAGGGACTGATACTCACACGTGGCGGGGGTGCGGGAGGGCACTGGTGTCAGGTACCAGAAACCAGCCAGTGCTCATCATACTGTAACCCAGATCAAGGAGGGGAGGGGATGGGGGGGAAACTGGGGAAATAAAGATAAAGGGTTTTGGGGGGGCAAGTGCATTGAATAATCGATATTTCATTAACGCCCACTGCTGCAGCTGATTCACTGGGCGACGTGGAGAGAGACTGATAGAGAAAGAGACAGAGAGAGAAAGAGACAGAGAGGGAGAGACAGAAAGGGAAGACAAAGAAAGAGAGGAGAGGCAGGATAAAAGAAAGAAGTGTGTTTCTGTAGCATCTTTATGTCCTCAGGACGTTCTTGAGGGAGAGAGAAGAAACAAACTGATGGGTGTCCCATCTGTCCCAGTGGATCATGTGCATTGAAACAGTAAGAAAAGGAATCAACAAATCATTAACCAAACTGAGTGATGGGGTGGATGTGTGGCTGAGAACAGCACCCTCCACGTGTTAGTGAAGATACTTGTCTGTGAGTGACGGACACTATCTGCTCCAGTAAAGTCGCCCCATTTTTCTCTTATTTCAGTTGAATAATTTTCCGTTATGTTCTAGAGTAAGGTCTGCCCGCACTCAGATATTGTACCTTCCGTTTCTCCTTCTTCTCCTCCTTCTTGGTAAACACAGTGTGAACCCACCAGATCTTGGTGAACATACTGCCGTAGGCTAAGCTGAAGCCCAGGCCTAGCAGCCACACTCGAGCCTGTGGGAAAGAAAAATATTTATTTACAAATGTACTCAGGCCTAGGGACCGCGGTAGGGCCTTTGAGAAAAGTTGGCACTGGGATTTTTGAGTTTCCCTACAGTGTAAACCAGCCTAGCAAATGTACCCGGACCTGTGAAGAAAAAATCGAGTAGGGCTCTCGGTTTCTAAACAGGTCAGTAGGCTGCAACAAGGCCTGTGGGAGGGATCAAAGGGAATGTTTGTTTCTACAATGTAATATGTGGCCCACAGCCATAGTTACTGTGCCTGAAAGAAAGACTTGTGCTCGCTGACCTACATTGGCTTCCGGTCAGGGAACACCTCGATTTTAAATTCTCATCCTTGCTTTCAAATCCCTCCATAGCGAAGCTCCTCCCTATCTCTGTATCCCTCCTCCAGTCCTACAACCCTCTGAGATCTCTGCGCTCCTCCAATTCGTGCCTCTTGCGCATCCCCGATTTTAATCACTCCACCATTGGCGGCTGTGCCTTCAGCTGCATAAGCCCTAAGCTCTGGAATTCCCTCCCTGAACCTCTCTGCCTCACTACCTCTCTCTCCTTTAAGACGCTCCTTAAAACCTACCTCTGACCAAGCTTTTGGTCACCTGACCTAATAACTCCTTACGTGGCTCAAACAATTTTGTTTGATAATCCTCCTGTGAAGCGCCTTAGGATGTTTTACTACATTAAAGGTGCTATATTAATGCAAGTTGTTGTCATATAACGCCTTTCACGACCTCAGAATGTCCCAAAACACTTCACAACCAATGAAGTACTTATTAAGTGTAGTCACTGTTGTAATGTAGGGAACAGTGACTACACTTAAAAAGTGTAGACTCCGGTGTTGGCCATGGCTCGGTAGGTAGCACTCTCGCCTCCGAGTCAGAAGATCATGGGTACAAGTTCCACTCCAGAGACTTGAGCATGTGATCTAATCTGACACTCCCAGTGCAGTACTGAGGGACAGCTGCACTGTTGGAGGTGCCGTCTTTCGGATGAGACGTTAAACCAACTTCCTCTGACTTGTATTGCATGGTTTTTTCGACGAGATTCTTCATCGTTCTATCGGGAGCTCCCAATCATGAAAATCCCCCCCTCGCCCCCATCCGCTCCCGCTTTCCTTTCCTCCATCTGCTATTTTTCTGCTCGCTGCCATCTTACTTCCAGCAATTAATGGGTTAACAGCCACATTAAAGTAATGCAGACGGCAATGCGATGCGAACGAATTAACAAGGGCACTAAAAATAGCGCAGAGGCAATCAAACCGCATAGCAACCACACTCAGGCCTATGGGAAGACCTGTCAGAATGTTTCAGTTGGTTGCGGCCCACAGCCCCAGTGAAGGGTTTTGATGAAGGGGCTTCAGGTCCCTCAGTGTCCTATAGTTATGAGTGGGTTCGCAGGTGCGGTGGAAGACTGACAACCTAGAACTCAGGAGTTCAGAATCTCACCACAGCCCTGATATGAAATAAATCCGGCCATTTCTGGCCAACAAAATGATATGATAAATGAAAGCTGCCAGATTGTTGTTAATTAAAAAAAAGCTCACCTGGTTCATTAATGTCCTTCAGGGAAGGGAACCTATCGCCCTTACCCGGTCTGGCCTGTTTTTACTTCTCTCTCAGGATATCGGTGTCACTTGCCAGGTCGCGAGAAGGGCCCGTGGGATTCAAACATGGAGATGGTTGCAGGAAAAGTTTCAATGCTACATGAGGTGAAATTGCACATGGGACGGGGACACAAAACTGGCTGAATCACATTTGCTGCCCGTTATACCACATGCCCGATAGCAAATTGGCTGTCCCGTTTCCTACATTACAACTACAACAACAACGTGCATTTATATAGCGCCTTTAAAGTAGAAAAACATCCCAAGGCGCTTCACAGGAGCGATTATCAAACAAAATTTGACATCGAGCCACATAAGGAGATATTAGGACAGGTGACCAAAAGCTTGGTCAAAGAGGTAGGTTTTAAGGAGCGTCTTAAATGAGAAGAGAGAGGTAGGAAGGTGGAGCGGTTTAGGGAAGGAACTCCAGAGTTTAGGGCCTTGGCAGCTGAAGGCACGACTACCAATGGTGGAGCGATTAAAATCGGGGATGCTCAAGAGGCAAGAATTGGAGGAGCACAGAAATCTTGGAGGGTTGTAGGGCTGGAGGAGGTTACAGAGATAGGGAGTGGGGAGGCCTTAGAAGGATTTGAAAACAAGGATGAGAATTTGAAAATCGAGGTGTCAAAAAGTACTTAATTGGTTGTAAAGCGCTTTGGGACATCCTGAGGTCATGAAAGGAGCTATATAAATGCAAGTTCTTTCTTTCTTGATGACCTACCTGGCAGACGAAGGGGAAATGCCACTTGCGGATATGGTAACCATCCAGCCCGAGTGGGAATACGGCCGCTAGGGCCAGCGTGCAGCCCACTGCTGTCATGTTGTTCAAGTAGGGCTGGGAGTTCTGAATGTACCTGGAACAAGGTAAAGATGAGGCAGTTACAACAGGCATGCAGGCATCTACAGGCACAGCAACCCACATATACGCTGAGGAGATACAGGCACAGCTACCCACATATACACTAAAGAGATGCAGACACAGTTACCCAAATATACACTGAGAAGGTACAGTAAGTGTGACGAGTCCTGATCTGAACACAGTCAGGATTCAGGGAGGAGACGCTGTCTGGGGAAGAGTTCTATCGGCCATTGCATTAGTGGGCCAGTGTTGATGGGCTGACCAAGGAAATGGACCAAAAAAAACGGTGATTTTTTTTCTCCAGAAGTCTGGTTTCTTCATCGCAATCAATGGCAGTGGAGAATCCCCGGCCTTGAACAACATGGCAGCTCCTGACACCCTCAGCAATGCTGGACGGGCAGCCACTAATATGTGGTGGGAGGGGCTCACCGTTCGCTGGCCACAAATAGCCCAGAAATTTCGACGGACGGGAAAAGGAGGCAAGGACTCAGTGTAATGGATCCTGCCCTTAACAACGGTGTTCTCACTGAGCCCTACCCTGTCCAGTCGTCAACCTCTGGCCCAATTTGAAAGCCTCCCACTGCCAGGTGACCAATAAATATAACATGAGTGAAGAGAGGCCAGTTGAATTGGGACATCTCTGGTTGAATTTGGCCATCTCTTTGGTTGAATTTGGCCATCTCTTTGGTTGAATTTGGCCATCTCTTTGGTTGAATTTGGCCATCTCTTTGGTTGAATTTGGCCATCTCTTTGGTTGAATTTGGCCATCTCTTTGGTTGAATTGGGTCATCTCTTTGGTTGAATTGGGTCATCTCTTTGGTTGAATTGGGCCATCTCTTTGCAGCAAGGCTGGCGGTTTATTTTTTTGAGATTCCCCGAGGACCCTGCAGTTAAAGTCTAAACCCCTTCGACTCGTTTCTACTTACCGCACGTTGCTATTGTAGATGTTGAAGGTGAGGCAGATGATTCCCAGTAAAATACCGAGCCCAGCCAGGACCGAGACTGACACAAAGAGCTTCTGGGATAAGTACCGGAACGTCGGGATAACTTTCGTGTGGTCAGCGGGCGGAACCCCACCTGCGAACACAAGACAAGGATGGTCAAGGGAATAGGCGTTGGGTTCATCGTTGCTCTTTGCATGAAAGAACGAAAGAAAGAAAGGAAAAGTGGAAAGAAGGAAGTTGCATTGATATAACGCCTTTTATGACCTCAGGACGTCCAAAAGCGCTTTACAGCCAATGAAGCACTTTTTGAAGTGCAGTCACTGTTGTAATATAGTATCATTGTATCATAGTATGATACAGCACAGGAGGAGGCCATCCGGCCCATCGTGCCTGTGCCGGCTCTTTGAAAGAGCTATCCAATTAGTCCCATTCTCCTGCTCTTTCCCCGTAGCCCTGTAAATTTTTTCTCTTCAAGTATTTATCCAATTCCCTTTTGAAAGCTACTGTTGAATCTGCTTCCACTGCCCTTCCAGGCAGCGCATTCCAGATCACAGTAACTCGCTGCGTAAAAAAAATGTTTCCTCATGTCGCCTCTGGCTGTTTTGCCGATCACCTTAAATCTGTGTCCTCTGGTTACTGACCCTTCTGCCACTGTAAACAGTTTCTCCTTATTTATTCTATCAAAACTGTTCATGATTTTGAACACCTCTATCAAATCTCTCCTTAACCTTCTCTATTCTAAGGAGAACAATCCCAGCTTCTCCAGCTCATCCTTGGCACCATTCTAGTAAATCTCTTCTCATCCTTTCTAAGGCCTTGACATCTTTCCTAAAGTGTGGTGCCCAGAATTAAACACAGTACTCCAGCTGCAGCCTAACCAGTGTTTTATAAAGGTTTAGCATAACATCTTTACTCTTGTACTCTATGCCTCTATTAATAAAGCCCAGGATCCCATATGCTTTTTTAACAGCCTTTTCAACTTGTCCTGCCACCACATACACCCCCAGGTCTCTCTGTTCCTGCGATTCCTTTAAAATTGTAATGTGGGAAACCCAGCAGCCAATTTATGCACAGCAATCTCCCACAAATAGCAATGTGATAATGACCTGATAATCTGTTTTAGTGATGTTGGTTGAGGGATAAATATTGGCCAGGAGACCGGGGGGAACTCACCTGCTCTTCTTCAACATAGTGCCGTGGGATCTTTTACGTCCACCTGAACAGGCAGATGGGGCCTCAGTTTATTATCCAGGTATCCATTATTCTATATATAAACCATCTGTACCCCTCAATTAGATTCCAGCCTGCAACTCACTCCCAGGTATCTATTATTCTATATACAAACCATCTGTAACCCTCGATTAGATTCCAGCCTGCAACTCACTCCCAGGTATCCATTATTCTATATATAAACCATCTGAACCTCTCGATTAGATTCCAGTCTGTAACTCACTCCCAGGTATACATTATTCAACGTATAAACCAGCTGAACCCCTCGATTAGATTCCAGCCTGTAACTCACCCGTGGATGCCTGTTATATTTAGTGATTAATTCATAGTATTAATGATTGTTCATTGAACAGGCTGCCCAGTGTCTGACTGTGAATGGGGAGAGGTGGGTGAAAGGGTTAATCCCCACTGCTGGGAACAGGCTGCCCAGTGTCTGACTGTGAATGGGGAGAGGTGGGTGAGAGGGTTTTCTTATCAGACAGTTTGGAGTGAGCCTAGGTTGCAGGAACTGCTGAGAACGATGTCAGCTCTGTCACTTTATCCTGTTGCTTTCAAGGAGAAATCAATATAGAGCACAGCTCTCAGACGCTCTCCAGCTTTGATTTCTCCATGGAAACAGCTCTCAGAGCCACTGCGGCAATCCACCAGGTTGCTATGGTGACCTAGATGAGAGGACTGCAAGTGTCGGAGAGGCTCCAACGGTTTCTATAGAAACGGAAGGACAGAACGTTGCCATAAAAAGCTTTCCTTCCCCCACTCCAAGGCTTCCAGCAATGCCTCATAACTGGAGTCCTGTACAGGAGCTGTTTGGGGTATTACTAGTCCCACTGCAGATTGAGGTTCCTCCTTTATACCTGCAATGTCTCGCTGATGCTACTGAGGACGAATTATCACCTTGCTATCCTTGAATTTTCAGCAGAGTGAAAATATCACCGTAGCACTCTACTGCCTAATGCCTCCTTTTACTTACAAAGCAATGGATACCAGGGAGTGAGTTACAGGCTGAAATCTAATCGAGGGGTTCAGATGGTTTATATATAGAATAATGGATACCTGGGAGTGAGTTACAGTCTGGAATCTAATTGAGGGGTTCAGATGGTTTATATATAGAATAATAGATACCTGGGAGTGAGTTACAGGTTGGGATCTAATCGAGGGGTTCAGAGAGTTTTTGTATAGAATAATTCTGGGAGTGGGTTACAGACTGGAATCTAATTGACGAGTTCAACTTGCTTTCAAAAGTAGAACTTAGAAAAACGAAATGTAAATGAGACAAATCTGAAATTAACGATGTAATTGTCAGGGATTGGTGGTGTGTTCCAGCACTGCAGGCCAGTATCTCACAGCAGGAGTCCCTGCTAAATTATTATAATATCAGGTTTGCCTGGCTGAGGAAATACTGTGCTCTGGGACGTCGACAGCACAACAGGCTGGAGCCCACTGTGGGGCTAAGGCTGCGCTGCTGATGGTTTGCTAAAGTATGCACGCCTGCTCTTTCTTTCCTTCCTGGGTAAGAACATAAGAAATAGGAGCAGGAGTAGGTCATGCAGCCCCAAGAGCCTGCTCCACCATTCAATAAGATCATGGCTGATCTTCTACCTCAACTCCACATTCCCGCCCGATCCCCATATTCATTGATTCCCTTAGTATCCAAAAATCTATCGATCTCAACCTTGAATATACTCAACGACTGAGCATCCACAGCCCTATGACGTAGAGAATTCCAAAGATTCACGACCCTCTGAGTGAAGAAATATTTCCTCATCTCGGTCCTAAATGGCCGATCCCTTATCTTGAGACTATGACCCCTAGTTCTAGACTCTCCAGCCTCTCAGCATCTACCCCTGTCAAGCCCTCTAAGAATTTTATACATTTCAATGAGATCACCTCTCATTCTTCTAAACTCCAGAGAATATAGGCCCATTCTACTCAATCTCTCCTCATAGGACAACCCTCTCATCCCAGGAATCAATCTAGTGAACCTACATTGCACCCCCTCTAAGGCAAGTATATCCTTCCTTAGGTAAGGAGACCAAAATTGTACACAGTATTCCAGGTGTGGTCTCACCAGAGTCCTATACACCAATCCCCTTGCAATATATACATTCCATTTGCCTTCCTAATTGCTTGCTGTACCTGCATGTTAACTTTCTGATTCTTGTACAAGGACACCCAAATCCCTCTGACTACCAACATTTCTTAGTCTCACCTTTTAAAAAATATTCTGCTTTTCTATTCTTCCTACCAAAGTGGATAATTTCACATTTCCCCACATTATACTCTGTCTGCCACCTTCTTGCCCAGTCACTTAACCTCTCTATATCCCATTGCAGTCTCTGTACGCTCCTCACAGCTTACTTTCCCTCCTAGCTTTGTATCGTCAGCAAACTTGGATGCATTACACTTGGTCCCCTCATCTAAGTCATTGATATGTATTGTAAACCGCTGAGGCCCAAGCATTGATCTTTGCGGCACCCCACTAGTTACAACCTGCCAACCTAAAAATGGCCCATTTATTCCTACTCTCTGTTTCCTGTCCGTTAACCAATCCTCAATCAATGCTAATATGTTACCCCCAATCCCATGAGCCCTAATCTTGTGTAACAGACTCTTGTATAGCACCTTATCGAATTCCTTTTGAAAATCCAATATATTAGATCCACTGGTTCCCCCTTATCTACCCTGCTAGTTACACCCTCAAAAAAACTCTAATAGATTTGTCAAACACGATTTCCCTTTCATAAAACTGTGTTTACGCTGTCTAATCATATTATGATTTTCTAAGTGCCCTGTTACTACATCCTTAATAATGGATTCCAGCATTTTCCCTACAACTGATGTCAGGCTAATTGGCCTATAGTTCGCTGTTTTCTCTCTCCCTCCTTTCTTGAATAGTGGGGTTACATTTGCTACCTTCCAATCCATGGGAACCGTTCTAGAATCTAGGCCATTCTGGAAGATCAAAACCAATGCATTCACTATCTCTGCAGCCACCTCTTTTAAAACCTTAGGATGTGGACCATCAGGTCCAGGTGATTGTTGGCTTTTAGTTCCATTAATTTCTCCAGTACTTTTTCTTTACTAATCTTAATTACTTTAAGTTCCTCACTCTCATTAGCCCCTTGGTTCCCCACTATTACTGGTATGTTTTTTCTGTCTCTACTGTGAAGACAGATACAAAATATTTGTCATTTCCTTATTCCTCATTATAATTTCTCCTCTCTCTGCCCTCTAAGGGACCCACATTTACTTTCGCTAATCTCTAGGGGATCCACATTTACTTTCGCTAACCTCTAGGGGACCCATGTTTACTTTGACTAAGATGTCCAAGCTCCTGGCCACACACAGCGATGTACTCAGTGATAGTGTGTGTCCAACTAAAGATACTGAGTAATGATTTAAATGGCTTGAGTAGCGACTTAGTGCACAGCAGGGGTTAGGATCAATGGGTCAAATATCTTCCTGTTCCTTCATGTTCCCATTGTACAGAATCACAATGGGTCAAATAACTTCCTGTACCTTCATATTCCCATTGTACAGAATCACAATGGGTCAGATATCTTCCTGTACCTTCATATTCCCATTGTACAGAATCACAATGGAGCAAATACCTTCCTCTACCTTCATATTCTAAGTTTGGACACGTAGACTTTCAGTATATTTTCTCTTGTGATCAAATCACCAGGGCTTAATCATTATTTTAAATGATGCATGAGGCTGTCATAAGTATTTAAAATAAGGTTTGTACCACTGTGGGACACCTCCATGGACCCTCGGTCTCATTATAGACCAGCAGACAGATAATAGTTTCGTAAGAGGAAAAATTATTAACATTCAACGTGCTTACTCATAGCAGTAGATCTCTCGGCAGTGGGTGCTGGTGGGTAGCCTGGAGCGCGACCTCCATTTTCAGCTGCTAAGATGGAGCCGTGTTTTTTGATGTCTCCTGTCCCTTTAAGGCTGTCGATCATGTAACTCTTGCGGTCTAGCTCAGTAACCCCAGCGGTTAGCCTCCGAGGTTACTTAGAGGTTAATTGATGTGGAGGGGGGGAAGGTGGGAAGTTCCTCCAGATTGGTAGCTGCTTGTAAATCCCTAGCTCCGGTCCTTGGGAAGGAGGCCAAGTCATCAAGGTCGGAAAAACCAGAATGAGATTCTTGGCTTTCCTTTTCTTTTTTTTAATACTGGACACTTTGAAATGTGACGTCTGAAGTGTGAGTTCTTTAGTGTGGCAGCTACAGAATAGACCCAAGGGAATAGATTTTGACTTTATGTGATAGTGTAAAACGGGTGATAGCAAGTCAACAGCTTGTTTTACATCTCTTCCGATTTCCATTGAAGTCAACGGAAATAAAAATGGGAAATAAAAACAGGAGGCCGACTCACTATCGCCCGTTTTGCACTATCGCACAAAGTCAAAATCACTGTAAGGCTTTATGTACATATGTGTGTTTATATATATACACCTGATGCAGGGAGTGTCTGGTCGCCTGATGCAGGCTGTGTCTAATCTCCTGATGCAGGCTGTGTCTGGTCGCCTGATGCAGGCTGTGTCTGGTCGCCTGATGCAGGCTGTGTCTGGTCGCCTGATGCAGGCTGTGTCTGGTCGCCTGATGCAGGCTGTGTCTGGTCGCCTGATGCAGGCTGTGTCTGGTCGCCTGATGCAGGCTGTGTCTGGTCGCCTGATGCAGGCTGTGTCTGGTCGCCTGATGCAGGCTGTGTCTGGTCGCCTGATGCAGGCTGTGTCTGGTCGCCTGATGCAGGCTGTGTCTGGTCGCCTGATGCAGGCTGTGTCTGGTCTCCTGATGCAGGCTGTGTCTGGTCTCCTGATGCAGGCTGTGTCTGGTCTCCTGATGCAGGCTGTGTCTGGTCTCCTGATGCAGGCTGTGTCTGGTCTCCTGATGCAGGCTGTGTCTGGTCTCCTGATGCAGGCTGTGTCTGGTCTCCTGATGCAGGCTGTGTCTGGTCTCCTGATGCAGGCTGTGTCTGGTCTCCTGATGCAGGCTGTGTCTGGTCTCCTGATGCAGGCTGTGTCTGGTCTCCTGATGCAGGCTGTGTCTGGTCTCCTGATGCAGGCTGTGTCTGGTCTCCTGATGCAGGCTGTGTCTGGTCTCCTGATGCAGGCTGTGTCTGGTCTCCTGATGCAGGCTGTGTCTGGTCTCCTGATGCAGGCTGTGTCTGGTCTCCTGATGCAGGCTGTGTCTGGTCTCCTGATGCAGGCTGTGTCTGGTCTCCTGATGCAGGCTGTGTCTGGTCTCCTGATGCAGGCTGTGTCTGGTCTCCTGATGCAGGCTGTGTCTGGTCTCCTGATGCAGGCTGTGTCTGGTCTCCTGATGCAGGCTGTGTCTGGTCTCCTGATGCAGGCTGTGTCTGGTCTCCTGATGCAGGCTGTGTCTGGTCTCCTGATGCAGGCTGTGTCTGGTCTCCTGATGCAGGCTGTGTCTGGTCTCCTGATGCAGGCTGTGTCTGGTCTCCTGATGCAGGCTGTGTCTGGTCTCCTGATGCAGGCTGTGTCTGGTCTCCTGATGCAGGCTGTGTCTGGTCTCCTGATGCAGGGAGGGTCGGATCTCCTGATGTAGGGAGGGTCGGGTCTCCTGATGCAGGCTATGTTTGATCTCCCGATGCCGGCTGTGTCTGGTCTCCTGATACAGGCTGTGCCTTTTCCAGTTCTCTTCACACTGTGTAGCTCTATTTTCTCCACTTCCCGCTGTCTTTTTTCACTTTCGACACTGCATGACTAATGTGATTAATTTCTACCCAGTCAGCTCGAGTTGCGAGCACAAACTGTTGAGATTCAGCAACTGTCCTGTGATGTGTTAACTCCTCATCTACCTGCAACTGTAACTCATTCGCTCCAAAGTGTTACTTCTTTTTAACTTTTGTTTTTTCATCGCCAATCTTCTCAACACAACTTGCATTTATATAGCACCTTTAACGTAGTAAAACGTCCCAAGGTGCATCACAGGAATGATTATCAGACAAAATTTGACACTGAGCCACATAAGGAGATATTAGGGCAGGTGACCAAAGGCTTGATCAAAGAGGTACGTTTTAAGGAGCATTTTAAAAGAGAAGGGAGAGGTAGAGAGGCGGAAAGAATTCCAGAGCTTAGGGCCTAGGCAGCTGAAGGTACGTCCACCAATGGTGGAGCGATTAAAATCAGGGATGGCCAAATGGCCAGAATTGAAGGAGGGCAGAGATCTTGGAGGTTGCAGAGATAGGGAGGGGTGAGGTCACGGAGGGAATTGAAAACAAAGATGAGAATTTTAAAATCGAGGCGTTTCCAGACCAGCAGCCAGTGTAGGTCAGCAAGCACAGGGGTGATGGGTGAATGGAACTTGGTGCAGGTTAGGATACGGACAGCAGAGTTTTGGATGAGCCGAAGTTTACGGAGGGTGGAAGGTGGGAAGCCAGCCAGGAGAGCAGTCCCCCAATTCCTGCACTCTTCCCCTCCCATCCTGACTCTTGCTGGACAAGGTTCCATGACCTCCACCCAGACGACTATTTTTCATGGTACGGCTTTAAATAATGAGCGATAGAAACCTATTCCACCAGTGGGGGCATCACATCCAAGCCTGTCCTCACCCGAAGAACACATAAACACGGGGTCACGACCGGGAGCGGGGCTTCTGATCCCAAGGGCATTGAGGCCAATTGCAATGTCCCCCTTTTAAAATATTCATTCTGGGGATATGGGCGTCGCTGGCAACCCCGGCCATCTCTAGTTATTGAATCATAGAAAGTTACGGCACAGAAGGAGGCTATTCGGCCCATCGGGTCCGTGCCGGCTGAAAAAGAGCTATCCAGCTTAATCCCGCTTTCCAGCACTTGGTCCATAGCCCTGTAGGTTACTGCACTTCAAGTGCACATCCAAGTACTTTTTAAATGAGTTGAGGGTTTCTGCCTCTACCACCCTTTCAGGCAGTGAGTTCCAGATCCCCACCACCCTCTGGGTGAAAAAATTTCTCCTCAGCTCCCCTCTAATCCTTCTACCAATTACTTTAAATCTATGCCCCCTAGTCACTGACCCCTCTGCTAAGGGAAATAGGTCCTTCCTATCCACTCTTTTTAGGCCCCTCATAATTTTATACACCTCAATTAAATCTCCCCTCAGCCTCCTTTGTTCCAAAGAAAACAACCCCAGCCTATCCTATCCAATCTTTCCTTATAGCTAAAATTCTCCAGTCCTGGCAACATCCTCGTAAATCACCTCTGTACCCTCTCTAGTGCAATCACATCTTTCCTGTAATGTGGTGACCAGAACTGTACGCAGTACTGAAGTTGTGGCCCAACCAATGTTTTATACAAAAGCAAAATACTGCGGATGCTGGAAATTTGAAATAAAAACAAGTCAGCAAGTCAGGCAGCATCTGTGGAGAAAGAAACAGAGTTAACGTTTCAGGTCAAAGACCTTTCGTCAGAAAGTGTTAACATCTTCCAGTTCTGACGAAAGGTCTTCGACCTGAATCGTTAACTCATTTCTTTCTCCACAGATGCTGCCTGACTTGCTGAGCTTCTCCAGCATTTTCTGTTTTTATTTCAATGTTTTATACAGTTCCAGCATGACCTCCCTGCTCTTATATTCTATGCCTCGGCTAATAAAGAAAGGTATCCCGTATGCCTTTTTAACCACCTTATCTACCCGTTCTGCCAGCTTCAGGGATCTGCGGTCATACACTCCAAGGTCCCTGTGTTCCTCTACATCTCTCAGTATCCTCCCATTTATTGTGCACTCCCTTGCCTTCTTTGCCCTCCCCAAGTTGCCCTTGAGAAGGTGGTGGTGAGACTTCTGCTTGAACCACTGCAGTCCGCGTGGTGAAGGTGCCCCTACAATGCTGGTACAGGCTTCCAGGATTTTGACCCAGCAACGATGAAGGAATGGCCGAAAAATGTCCAAATCGGGATGGTGTGTGACTTGGGGGGGAACCTGGAAGTGATGGCGTTCCCATGCACCTGTTGCCCTTGTCCTTCAAGGTGGTGGAGGTCATGGATTTGGGAGGCGCTGTCGAAGAAGCCTTGGCGATTTGTTGCAGTACATCCTGTTCACCTGTCACCCCCTGTGCTCGCTGACCTACATCTTCCGGTCCGGCAATGCCTCGATTTTAAAATTCTCATCTTTGTTTTCAAATCCCTCCAAGGCCTCGCCCTATCTCTGTAACCTCCTACAACCCTCCGAGATCTCTGTGCTCCTCCAGTTCTGGCCTCTTGCACATCCCTGATTTTAATCGCTCCACCATTGGCGGCCGTGCCTTCAGCTGCCTAGGTCCCAAGCACTGGAATTCCCTCCCTAAACCTCTCCACCTCTCTACCTCTCTCTTCTCCTTTAAGACGCTCCTTAAAACCTATCACTTTGACCAAGCCTTTGGTCACCTGTCCTAATATCTCATGTGTCTCGGTATCAAATTTTGTTTGAGAATCGCTCCTGTGAAGCACCTTGGGACATTTTACCATGTTAAAGAGTAGATTGAGTAGAATGGGCCTATATTCTGGAGTTTAAAAGAATGAGAGGTGATCTCATTGAAACAAATTCTTAGAGGGCTTGACAGGGTAGAAGCTGAAAGGCTGTTTCCCCTGTCTGGAGAGTCTAGAACTAAGGGACATAGTCTCAGGATATGAGGCCGGACATTTAGGACTGAAATGAGGAGAAATTTCTTCACTCAGAGGGTTGTGAATCTTTGGAATTCTCTACCTCAGAGGGCTGTGGATGCCCAGCCGTTAAGTATATTCAAGGCTGAGATCAATAGATTTTTGGACTCTCAGGGAATAAAGGGATATGGGGATCGGATGGGAAAGTGGAGTTGAGGTCGACGATCAGCCATGGTCTTATTTAAAGGCGGAGCAGGCCTCGAGGGGCCGTATGGCCTACTCCTTCTCCTATTTCTTTCTTATGTTCATAAAGGTGCTGCAGTGCGCCAGTGGAAGAGGGACTGGATGAAAAGGTTAATCCCCTCCACTGGGAACAGGCTGCCAATCGTAGTGCCCCTACCGCGGACCCGGCTGAGATCAGCTAACGAAGCACGTATTGGGGATCAAACCTGATGTATGACTTTAATGCGACATCCCAGAGAATCATCAGGTCAGCTCCAATGCTCGGAGAGGCCACAGGGTGGTGGTGGGGGGGGAGCTGATGGCGGGCACTCCTGCCAACAATGTTTTGGTCCCTCACATGTCTGGCCATCAATGCTCAATGCGGCTGGATTTACGGTTCGTGGAGAATAGAAGTCAACCGCGGGGGGTTCAGTGTGACCCCGCACTCCGGCACGATGTCAGCGCCTATCACAGGAAGGCGAGGGGAAAACCGGAAGGACGCAAAAAACGGGCAAAGTCGTGACGATGCAAGACCGAGCATCAGGGGACAGGCATGAAGCAGAAGTTCACAATACGGAACAGAGTGCGCACTCTCAATCAGGCCTGATTAGGTTTTATAATGCCTGAGTGGGTGGGGGATGGTAGGCAAGGTGAGGGGAGGGGCGGGGAGAGGAAGGGCAGAGAGAGGAAGATAGGCGAGGAGTGGGGAGGGGAGGAGAGGTGAGGGGAGGGGACGTTAGACGAGGGGCGGGGATGGGAGGGGCGGCGAGACGAGGGGTGGGGAGGAAGGGTGGGGAGGCGAGGGGCGGGGAGATGAGGCGAGGGGCAGGGAGAGGAGGGTAGGCGGGGAGCGAGGAGGCAAGGGGTGCGGAGGGGAGGCGAGGGATGCAGAGGGGAGGTGAGGGAAGGGGAAAGGATGGTAGACAAGGGGCGGAGAGGGGCGGCGATGAGCAGCAAGTGGCGGGTATACAAGGGGTGGGGATGGGGCAGCTCCAGGTGCTGAGGCCTTCTATCCTGTAGAATCATCCTCAAAAAAGAAAGAAATTACGTTTATTTAGCACCTTCCACGACCTCAGGATATCCCAAAGCGTTTTACAGCCAATAAAATATTTTTGAAGTGTAGTCACTGTTGTGCTGTAGGAAATGTGGCAGCCAATTTGCGCACAGCAAGATCCCACAAACAGCAATATGATAATAACCAGAAAATCTGTTTTTTAGTGATGTTGGTTGAGGGATAAATATTGGCCAGAACACCGGGGAGAACACCCTGCTTTTCTTCAAAATAGTGCCATGGAATCTTTTACATCCACCTGAGAGGGCACATGGGGCCACGGTTTCATGTCTCATCCGAAAGACGCCACCTCCAACAGTTCAGCGCTCCCTCAGTACGGCACTGGGAATGTCGGCCTAGATTATGTGCTCAAGTCTCTGGAATGGGGCTTGAACCCACGGCCTTCTGACTCGGAGATGAGAGTGCTACCAACCGGTTCAGCGGATGCTGCGGCTATCAGAACAAAATAGAACCACTGTCATTCACGTTCTGCGAGACGCAATTACCTGTTCCTGAAGCTTATGTATCGAGTCATCAGGCAGTGAGTCTGAGCAATGAGTAAAGGTCACTCACCAATCCAGCGGTCAGTGCCAAAGTAAGACATGTTGTCATTAGTGCTGTCATAGTAACCGATCTTCACATATTTCGCATCTGTGGGGAAAGAACAAGTCATTTTATTACAGAACCATTCGAGACATCATGAGGTAAACATTCACCAGCCTCATCTCAACAACCCAACAAACTTCACCCACCTCTCCCATTCACAGTCAGACACTGGGCAGCCTGTTCCCACTAGAGAGGATTAACCCTCCCCACCCGATATACTCCCCACCCGATATATCCCCCACCTGATATACTCCCTGCCCGATATAATCCTCCCCCCGCCCAATATACTCTCCGCCCGATCTAAGTTCCATTGACTTCAATCGGTACACTAGCATCCTAGACGCATTTCTACCCCGAGTATGCAGCACAGAGATAATTGCAGCACACTGATGTACGCACCTTGTAATTGCTCAACCATTGTCCAGGCCATTCGAGAGCCGCTGGCATCGAACACCACGGGACCCTGGAGGAGATATAGGTGGATCAATACACGTCAATGTTCAGGGAAAGACTTCAGCACTAAGTGGGGGATTGAGGGAGACACAAATGTCAGACTGATGGCAGCGTCACTCCTAAAACCTCAAAGCTGCAAGAATCATAATGTTCCCTCACAGGTTCTTGCACAGATCCCACTGCAAAAATGCACCAGGACAGACACAAGCGCACACACACACCAACACACACACACATCAACACACACCAACATACACACCCCCCCCAATACACATCAACACACACACAAACACATATACACACAAACCAACACATACAACAACACATATACAAACAAACAAACACCAATACTCACACACACTAATACTCACACACCCACAAACACATATACACACACACACTCACCAACACTCATACACAGCAACGCATTCACACCAGCACTCACACACTTTATTGCTTTAACTGAAATTTGCTTGAAAAGCAAAATGTTTGGGAGAGGGGTAGCATTTTTCATTAAGGAGTGTGTTTCAGACAATATTCCTTAAATAATAGATTTCTCAATGCAGTGGAGAAGCAAAAGGACCTAGATATGCTGATACATAAATCCTTAGAAGTAGGGGGTGGACAGGCAAAATAATTAATAAGAAGGCAAATTGGACTTGGGGGGTTTATATCGAGAGGGTTTGAATATAAAAGCAGAGATCATGATGATTGTACAAAACCATGGTCATGTCTCAAATACCGAGTGTAGTTTTGGGCTTCTCATTACAGGAGAGATATAATAATCTCGGAGAAAGTGCAATACAGATGCCAGGATCGAGGGCTCTAAATTATGAGGAAAGTCTCGAGCCATATTCTCTCAAACTTAGACTACTGAGGAGGAATTTGATAAGAGATGTTCAAAAATCATAAAAGGAATAGACTAGGTATCAGCTGTGGCTCAGTGGGTAGCAATCTTGCTTATGGGTCAGAAGGTTTCTGGGTTCAAACCCTGCTCCAGAGACTTGAGTACAAAATCTACACTGACACTCCCAGTGCAGTACTGAGGGGAGTGCTGCACTGTCAGATGTGTACCGTCTTTCGGATGAGATGTTAAACCATATGTTCTCTCAGATGGCTGCAAAAGATCCCATGGCACTGTTTCAAAGAAGAGCAGCTGAGTTTGTCCTGGTTAATCAACATCACTAAAAATACAGATAATCTGGTAATTATCTCGTTGCTATTTGAGGGACCTTGCAGTGCATAAATTGGCTGCTGTGTTTCCCTGCATTAGAACATACACACACTAACTTCAAAAGTAATCTATTGGCTGTGAAATGGTTCAGGATATCCAGAGGTCATGAAAGGCAGGTGACAAGAAGCTGTGATCTCAAAATACACAAACCAGAGATCAGAATAAAGTTTCTCACGCAGTGTTATTGGGATGTGGAATGCTTTGCCACAAGTGATGAGCAATGCTGAATGCATTACAGTCTTCAAAAATCATCTGGATATATACTGACAGAAGAATATAAAAACTAAAGCAAAATACTGAGGACGCTGGAAATCTGAAATAAAAACAGAAAATGTTGGCAAACACTCAGCAGATCAGGCAGCATCTATGGAGAGAGAAACAGACTCAATGTTTCAGGTCGATGACCGTTCGTCAGCAGTGACCTTTTATCAGAACTCATGAAAGGTCATCGACTTGAAAAGTTAACTCTATTCCTCTCTCTGCAGATGCTGCTCTGACCTGAAGAATATATAACGGTTTGGCGAGAAAACAGGAAAAGGAGAGTGTGCAAAATCAGCCCCGAGACGGGTCTAAATTCAGCGCAGGCTACAAGGGATGAATGGCCTCCTCCTGTGCTAAAATGTCTTTGTTTTCATACACAGACTGATGGATACAATATATGCACACACACTAACTTATGTACACATACAATAACTTACAGACATACACACACATACCGAGACCCCATCGAAGGAGGAGGAGTTCATGGCTTTGTAAAGCTCATCAGTGATGTCCCTGTTCTGGCTGCGATAATTGAACTGCTCCAAACGCATCTGTTTCTTCTCCAGCTCCTGGGCGGTTTTGTTCAGGGCCAGAGCCAGTGCCCAGATGGCATCGTAAGCCAACGGGGCCTCTTGGTATCCCCCAGTCTCCTCGGGTGACTTGTTGATTACTGTCTGCAGTTTCTCCAAGAACTCTTGAGAGGTCTGAGGGTGGAGTCGGAGCAGCAAAGAGACATGGGTTACTTCACACTGCAGCCAACTCATCAACTTTACACTTTTATTTCAATATGTGCCTTTCACACATTACTATGCCAAGCAACACTCACCCCTCCCCACTCACCCCTTCCTAGCCCCTCTTTGCCAGCCTCACTCCCAACTCACCCCTCCCAAGTCGCTCCCTCTCTCCCGTCTGGTTGACGGCCTGCACTCTGTGGAGCTTTGCTGCACCCACAGAGAGGGGAAACTACCTTCATTCACACCAGAGAGGGAATGTTCTAATAAAGATCAGGCATGATCTCATTGAATGGTGGAACAGGCTTGAGGGGCTGAATGGCCTCCTCCTGTTCCTATGTTTCTGTGTCCCTTCCTATGTTCTGTTCCTGATCAATATTGAATGAGGTGCCAAAAGGCTGGTGGTACCAGTGGAACCGTCCCCCACATTCACCCTGTGCCCCCGCCCCATTCCCATGGCCCGCCCCTTCCCGAACATGAGTCCAACAGCTTCAGGAATAGAAGGGAAACAGGGGAAATGAATTTTAAACGAAATAACAAATGTGCTCGAACCCATCCAGGACAAAGCAGTCCACTTGATTGGCAGCCCATTCACCAGCTTAAACATCCACTCGCTCCACCACTGACGTACCATGGCTGCAGGATGTTCTGCAGCAACTCGCCAAGGTATCTTCGGCAGCACCTCCCAAACCCACCACCTCCACCACCTAGAAGGAAAGGGCAGCAGGTGCATGGGAATACCATCGCCTCCAGTTGCCCCTCCAAGTCACACACTATCCCGACTTGGAAATATATTGGCAGTTCCTTCATGGTCACTGGGTCAAAATCCTGGGACTTCCTCCCTAACAGCACTATGGGGGCACCTTCACCACACGGACTGCAGCGGTTTAAGAATAAGGCCCACCACCACCTTCTCAAGGGCAACTAGGGATGGGCTATAAATGCCGGCCTTGCCAGTGACACTCGTATCCCCAGAATGACTAAAAAATAACTAGCCCCACTCACGTCAAAGAGTCCTCACCATTTTGGAGATTCCTCTGGTGTTGGTGGGATTCACCATGAGGATTTCGGTGGTCAGATGACCCTCGACAGCCTCAGTCATGTTCTGCACCGTGCAGTTGATGTTGTTGTCCTGAATCTTGAACCAGCTGTCAGCATACCACCCGATCAGGAACCAGACGTACTTCTTACCGTACAGCTTCTCCTTGAACACCTGCAGCAGGGAGGGAGACTCAGACATCGTGGGGGAAGCACTGCGGAATTAACTGGGAGAGTTATTAGCAGGGTGCATCATAGCAGCGTGATATAGAGAGGATCATGTTATGGTGAGGGGTGTGTTATAGTGAGCAGTGTGTTATAGTGAGGGGAGTGTTATAGAGAGGGGAGTGTTATAGAGAGGGTTGTGTTATAGTGACAGGTGTTTTATAGTGAAGGGCGTGTTATAGAGAGGGGTGTGTTATAGAGAGAGGCGAGCTATAGTGAGTGGCATGTTATAGTGAGGGGCGTGTTATAGAGAGAGGTGTGTTATCGTGAGCGGCGTGTTATAGTGAGGGGTGTGTTATAGTGAGGAGTGTGTTATAGTGAGGGGCTGTCGTAGTGAGGGGTGTGTTATAGACAGGGGTGTGTTAAAGTGAGCAAGTTATAGAGAGGGGCGTGTTATTGTGAGTGGTGTGTTATCATGAGCGGCGTATTATAGTGACTGTTGTGTTTTGAGGGGTGTGTTACAGTGAGTGGTGTGTTATAGTGAGGGGTGTGTTATAGTGACGGGTGTGTTATAGTGACGGGCGTGTTATAGAGAGAGGTGTGTTATCGTGAGCAGCGTGTTATAGTGAGGGGTGTGTTATAGTGAGGGGCTGTCATAGTGAGGGATGTGTTATAGACAGGGGTGTGTTATAGTGAGCAAGTTATAGAGAGGGGCGAGTTATTGTGAGTGGTGCGTTATCGTGAGCAGCGTATTATAGTGACTGGTGTGTTTTGAGTGGTGTGTTATCGTGAGGTGTTGTTATAATGAGGGGCGTGTTATAGAGGGGCGAGCTACAGAGAGGGGGGTGTTAAAGCGAGGGGCGAGTTATAGTGAGGGGAGTGTTATAGCGAGGGGTGTGTTATTGTGGGGCGTATTATAGCGAGGGATGTGTTATATCGGAGTGTTACAGTTAGACGTGTGTTATATCAGAGAATGTTACAGTGAGGGATGTGTTATATCAAACAATGTTTCAGTGAGGGGTGTGTTATATCAGTGTGTTACAGCGAGGGGTATGTTATATCAGTGTGTTACAGCGAGGGGTGTGTTATATCAAAGTGCTCGAGTGAGAGGTGTGTTATATCAGAGCTTTAGAATGAGTGGTATGTTATATCCTGTGCCGTACCTGACCTGGGAGTGTTTGTTGGGGCAGTTTAGAAATTAGAAAGAAACAACACTTGTATTTAAATAGCACCTCACCACATCTTACTACACTACAACCATCATACAGTGTTTCAGGTACAGTGAATTATTTTGAAGTGCGGTGACACTTGTTATGTGGGTAAACACGGAGGCCATTTTGCACACAAATCATAAATGACGAGGTAATCTGTTGGTTGAGGGAGAAATGTGTTGGCCGGCATATTGGGAGAACTCCTTGCTCTTCTTTGAATAGAGTCATGGGGTCTTTAGTGTCCACCTGCCAAAGAACGGCACCTCTGACAATGCAGCAGTCCCTGCACTGATGGATTCACATGTACAGACCATCCACTCTCTGTGCACCCAGCTGATCCACTGCAAATCTACATATAAAACCAGGAGATCGACACATCATGTTGAGTGTCACTTATTGGGAATGTTGCAACAGGTTGGAATTTCCCAGTCGGGATCCATGAAGACACGGATGGAAAATCAGGGCTTCCGCAGAGGCAGCTGCTTCCGAGATCCGCGTCCCATATAATGTGATGTCAGGATGGTGAGGCTGTGCCATCAGGTGTCAGCTGTGGCTCAGTGGGTAACACTCTGGCCTCTGATATCAGAAGTTGTGGGTTCCAGTCCCACGTCCTGAGACTTGAGCACATGATCTAGGCTGACACTGCTAGTGCCAGTACTGAGGGAGTGCTGCACTGTCGGAGGTGCCATCTTTCTGATGAAACGTTAAACTGAGGCCACGTCTGCCCTCTCAGGCGGATGTAAACGATCCCATGGCACTTTTTCAAAAAAGAGCAGCGAGGTTCTCCCCATGTCCTGGGCAATATTTATCCCTCAACCAACATCACTAAAACAAATTATCTGGTCATCATCTCATTGTTATTTATGGGACCTTGCGGTGCGCAAATTGGCTGCCGTGTTTCCTACATAACAACAGTGACGGCACTTCAAAAGTACTCTGGGACATTCCGAGGATGGGAAAGGTGCTATATAAATGCAAGTTCCTTTTTCTCAATGAGCTCATACCTCACAGAAGACTTTCCTTGCCTCAGTTTCGTAGAATAACCCAACAATAATACGGGCATCTTGTCTCTGCAAAAAAGGGAAAAAGTAATCCATTAGGTTATAAACCCATTCAACTCTTTCCCTGCCTCCACAGCACAACACATTTAGGGTATTAAGGAATTATTCACTCCTGTCTGGGATCGGTCTGCCCTTGTAAAAAGGGAAAGTTTCACTCCGTTTGGTACATGTGTGTCTCAGTGTCAGCTCCTGTACATGTACAGTACACACCAAGCAAAAGGGAACAATTCACTCCCGTCCGGTACTGTACGGCCCGTGTGAGTCTCAGTGTCAGCTCCTGTACATGTACAGCACACACTAAGTAAAAGGGAACAATTCACTCCCGTCTGGTATGGTACAGCCCGTGTATGTCTCAGTATCAGCTCCTGTACATGTACAGCACACACTAAGTAAAAAGGCGGAGGGAGCGTCCGATAAAAGGCGGAATTTCAGAGCGCTGAGAGGAGCCGAGCCGAGCGGAGGGAGCGTCCGATAAAAGGCGGGATTTCAGAGCGCTGAGAACAGCTGAGAGGAGCCGAGCCGAGCGGAGGGAGCGTCCGATAAAAGGCGGGATTTCAGAGCGCTGAGAGGAGCCGAGCCGAGCGGAGGGAGCGTCCGATAAAAGGCGGGATTTCAGAGCGCTGAGAACAGCTGAGAGGAGCCGAGCCGAGCGGAGGGAGCGTCCGATAAAAGGCGGGATTTCAGAGCGCTGAGAGGAGCCGAGCCGAGCGGAGGGAGCGTCCGATAAAAGGCGGGATTTCAGAGCGCTGAGAACAGCTGAGAGGAGCCGAGCCGAGCGGAGGGAGCGTCCGATAAAAGGCGGGATTTCAGAGCGCTGAGAGGAGCCGAGCTGAGCGGAGGGAGCGTCCGATAAAAGGCGGGATTTCAGAGCGCTGAGAACAGCTGAGAGGAGCCGAGCCGAGCGGAGGGAGCGTCCGATAAAAGGCGGGATTTCAGAGCGCTGAGAGGAGCCGAGCCGAGCGGAGGGAGCGTCCGATAAAAGGCGGGATTTCAGAGCGCTGAGAACAGCTGAGAGGAGCCGAGCCGAGCGGAGGGAGCGTCCGATAAAAGGCGGGATTTCAGAGCGCTGAGAACAGCTGAGAGGAGCCGAGCCGAGCGGAGGGAGCGTCCGATAAAAGGCGGGATTTCAGAGCGCTGAGAACAGCTGAGAGGAGCCGAGCGGAGCTGCGACCGAGTTCGAAGTGACGTCAGGAATCAGATCGGGACGCGACACAGGGGAGGCACCTGATTGGTGAGTAGGTTCAGGTGAGTATTTCTACTTATCGACAGTAACTGAAGTAAAAAGAAAGGGAAGGTCTGCAGGTCTTATAGGAAGTAGCGTTTATTTTTTAGTCAATCAAGGTCCCTCGTGTAGTTAACATTCTCTAAATTGAGAACAATTTAAAGGAGTAAACTCCTTAAAGTTAGTGGTAAGTAGTTTTTCTTTCCTTTTTTTTCCTCTTGACTTTGGAGTTGTTCTTAAGCTAATTTAAGGGTTAAGTCATGGCAGGAGATCCCAGGGCCGTGTCATGTTCCTCTTGTGGGATGTGGGAATTCAGGGCTCCTTCCTGTATCCCTGATTCCTTCACCTGCGGGAAGTGTGTCCAGCTGCAGCTATTGTTTGACCGCTTGACGGCTCTGGAGCTGCGGATGGACTCACTTTGGAGCATCCGCGATGCTGAGAAAGTCGTGGATAGCACGTTCAGTGAGTTGGTCACACCGCAGATAAAAATTACTGAGGGAGATAGTGAATGGGTGACCAACCGACAGAGGAAGAGTAGGAAGGCAGTGCAGGGGTCCCCTGCGGTCATCTCCCTCCAAAACAGGTATACCGTTTTGGATACTGTTGGGGGAGATGGCTCACCAGGGGAAGGTGGCAGTGGCCAGGTTCATGGCACCGTGGCTGGCTCTGCTGCACAGGAGGGCAGGAAAAAGAGTGGCAGAGCTATAGTGATAGGGGACTCGATTGTAAGGGGAATAGACAGGCGTTTCTGCGGACGCAACCGAGACTCCAGGATGGTATGTTGCCTCCCTGGTGCAAGGGTCAAGGATGTCTCGGAGCGGCTGCAGGACATTCTGGAGGGGGAGGGTGAACAGCCAGTTGTCGTGGTGCATATAGGCACCAATGATATAGGTAAAAAACAGGATGAGGTCCTACAAGCTGAATTTAGGGAGTTAGGAGTTAAACTAAAGAGTAGGACCTCAAAGGTAGTAATCTCAGGATTGCTACCAGTGCCACGGGTTAGTCAGAGTAGGAATGACAGGATAGCTAAGATGAATACGTGGCTTGAGAGATGGTGCAAGAGGGAGGGATTCAAATTCCTGGGCCATTGGAACCGGTTCTGGGGGAGGTGGGACCAGTACAAATTGGACGGTCTGCATCTGGGCAGGACTGGAACCAATGTCCTAGGGGGAGTGTTTGCCAGTGCTGTTGGGGAGGGTTTAAACTAATGTGGCAGGGGGATGGGAACCGATGCAGGAAGTCAGTGGGAAATAAAGTGGTGACAGAAACAAAAGGCAGTAAGGGAGAGTGCACAGAACATGACCGGACAGATGGTCTGAGAAAGCAGGGCAAAGACCAAGGGAAGTCTAGATTAAACTGCATTTATTTCAATGCAAGAAGTCTGATGGGCAAGGCAGATGAACTCAGGGCATGGATGGGTACATGGGACTGGGATGTTATAGCTATTACTGAAACATGGATAAGGGAGGGGCAGGACTGGCAGCTCAATGTTCCAGGGTACAGATGCTATAGGAAAGATAGAGCAGGAGGTAAGAGAGGAGGGGGAGTTGCGTTCTTGATTAGGGAGAACATCACGGCAGTAGTGAGAGGGGATATATCCGAGGGTTCGCCCACTGAGTCTATATGGGTAGAACTGAAAAATAAGAAGGGAGAGATCACTTTGATCGGATTGTACTACAGACCCCCAAATAGTCAACGGGAAATTGAGGAGCAAATATGTAAGGAGATTACAGACAGCTGCAAGAAAAATAGGGTGGTAATAGTAGGGGACTTTAACTTTCCCAACATTGACTGGGACAGCCATAGCATTAGGGGCTTGGATGGAGAGAAATTTGTTGAGTGTATTCAGGAGGAATTTCTCATTCAGTATGTGGATGGCCCGACTAGAGAGGGGGCAAAACTTGACCTCCTCTTGGGAAATAAGGAAGGGCAGGTGACAGAAGTGTTAGTGAGGGATCACTTTGGGACCAGTGATCATAATTCCATTAGTTTCAAGATAGCTATGGAGAAGGATAGGTCTGGCCCAAAAGTTAAAATTCTAAATTGGGGAAAGGCCAATTTTGATGGTATTAGACAGGAACTTTCAGAAGTTGATTGGGAGAGTCTGTTGGCAGGCAAAGGGACGTCTGGTAAGTGGGAGGCTTTCAAAAGTGTGTTAACCAGGGTTCAGGGTAAGCACATTCCTTATAAAGTGAAGGGCAAGGCTGGTAGAAGTAGGGAACCTTGGATGACTCGGGAGATTGAGGCACTAGTCAAAAAGAAGAAGGAGGCATATGACATGCATAGGCAGCTGGGATCAAGTGGATCCCTTGAAGAGTATAGAGATTGCCGGAGTAGAGTTAAGAGAGAAATCAGGAGGGCAAAAAGGGGATATGAGATCGCTTTGGCAGATCAGGCAAAGGTGAATCCAAAGAGCTTCTACAAATACATAAAGGGCAAAAGGGTAACTAGGGAGAGAGTAGGGCCTCTTAAGGATCAACAAGGTCATCTATGTGCGGAACCACAAGAGATGGGTGAGATCCTGAATGAATATTTCACATCGGTATTTACGGTTGAGAAAGGCATGGATGTTAGGGAACTTGGGGAAATAAATAGTGATGTCTTGAGGAGTGTACATATTACAGAGAGGGAGGTGCTGGAAGTCTTAACGCGCATCAAGGTAGATAAATCTCCGGGACCTGATGAAATGTATCCCAGGACGTTATGGGAGGTTAGGGAGGAAATTGCGGGTCCCCTAGCAGAGATATTTGAATCATCCACCGCTACAGGTGAGGTGCCTGAAGATTGGAGGGTAGCAAATGTTGTGCCTTTGTTTAAGAAGGGCGGCAGGGAAAAGCCTGGGAACTACAGACCAGTGAGCCTGACATCTGTAGTGGGTAAGTTGTTAGAGGGTATTCTGAGGGACAGGATCTACAGGCATTTGGAGAGGCAGGGACTGATTAGGAACAGTCAGCATGGTTTTGTGAGAGGAAAATCATGTCTCACGAATTTGATTGAGTTTTTTGAAGGGGTAACCAAGAAGATAGATGAGGGCTGTGCAGTAGACGTGGTCTACATGGACTTCAGCAAAGCATTTGACAAGGTACCGCAAGGTAGGTTGTTACATAAGGTTAAATCTCATGGGATCCAAGGTGAGGTAGCCAATTGGATACAAAATTGGCTTGACGACAGAAGACAGAGGGTGGTTGTAGAGGGTTGTTTTTCAAACTGGATGCCTGTGTCCAGCGGTGTGCCTCAGGGATCGGTGCTGGGTCCGCTGTTATTTGTTATTTATATTAATGATTTGGATGAGAATTTAGGAGGCATGGTTAGTAAGTTTGCAGATGACACCAAGATTGGTGGCATTGTGGACAGTGAAGAAGGTTATCTAGGATTGCAACGGGATCTTGATAAATTGGGCCAGTGGGCCGATGAATGGCAGATGGAGTTTAATTTAGATAAATGTGAGGTGCTGCATTTTGGTAGATCGAATCGGGCCAGGACCTACTCCGTTAATGGTAGGGCGTTGGGGAGAGTTATAGAACAAAGAGATCTGGGAGTACAGATTCATAGCTCCTTGAAAGTGGAGTCACAGGTGGATAGGGTGGTGAAGAAGGCATTCAGCATGCTTGGTTTCATTGGTCAGAACATTGAATGCAGGAGTTGGGATGTCTTGTTGAAGTTGTACAGGGCATTGGTGAGGCCACACTTGGAGTACTGTGTACAGTTCTGGTCACCCTATTATAGAAAGGATATTATTAAACTAGAAAGAGTGCAGAAAAGATTTACGAGGATGCTACCGGGACTTGATGGTTTGACTTACAGGGAGAGGTTAGACAGACTGGGACTTTTTTCCCTGGAGAGTAGGAGGTTAAGGGGATATCTTATAGAAGTCTATAAAATAATGAGGGGCATAGATAAGGTCGATAGTCAAAATCTTTTCCCAAAGGTAGGGGAGTCTATAACGAGGGGGCACAGATTTAAGGTGAGAGGGGAGAGATACAAAAGGGTCCAGAGGGGCAATTTTTTCACTCAAAGGGTGGTGAGTGTCTGGAACGAGCTGCCAGAGGCAGTAGTAGAGGCGGGTACAATTTTGTCTTTTAAAAAGCATTTGGACAGTTACATGGGTAAGATGGGTATCGAGGGATATGGGCCAAGTGCAGGCAATTGGGACTAGCTTAGTGGTATAAACTGGGCGACATGGACATGTTGGGCCGAAGGGCCTGTTTCCATGTTGTAACTTCTATGATTCTATGATTCTATGATTCTATGATTCATTCCCATCTGGTACTGTACAGCCTGTATGTCTGGTATTGCGCAAGGGTGTCAAAGTAAATGATAAGTCCTCACTTCGGCCTGTGTATTCCGATGGCTCTGACGTTACCTTGAGGTTTTTGACAGCGACCCCGGGGTCTGTCAGGAAGCTCTGCCTCACACTGATCTCAATCCCGGCCTCCTTCACGCGCTGCTCCAAATCATCTAAAGTCTGCAGGGGTAACAGAGAAAAGGATCAGGATCCTCTGGGTCTGTCTAACAATTCAGGAACGGCAGTTGAGTCTAATTGGGCGTTCGGGCTGGGGAGAGCTGAACTCCAAACTCATCTCAGATCCGTCTGTCGGGATAATCCCGAAACAACTCACAGAGTTCAGAATCTCCCACATCCAAATTCCAATTGGTGAAAATACGGCAAGAGGGTGAGGTTGGAAGGAGAAATGAGATCAGGAGCAAATGAAGAGGCAGAGGGAGCAGGAGATTGGCCGGGCAACCAAGGGTTGTTGAAGCTTGCAGCCCTCGCTATCCGAAAGGAATTTTAAAATAAGAGTTTCTTTGTTGAAGAGTTGGATGATAATATGGAACAGGGCAGCTCTGAAATAAAGCGAGATGGTGGGCTGAAGAGAAAGGTTGAGAGCATACACAATGGAGAGGGTGGATTTCATGAAGCAGTAAGAGCAGCAGTTTCAATACAGACTAAACCAGTAAGGTACGATGGTGTAGTGATTATGTTACTGGACCAGTAATCCAGAGACCTGGACTAATAATCCAGGGAACCCATGAGTTCAGATCCCACCCCAGGCAATTTAAGAATTGGAATTTAGTTGTACATAAAGAGCTGGTACCAGTAAAAGTGATCATGAAGCCATCGGATTGTCATAATAAACCCAACCAGTTCACAAGGAAATATACCCATCAGGGTCTATGTGTGACTCCAGTCCCACACCAACATGGTTGACTCGTAAGTGGCCTAGCAACCTGCTCAGTTGCACTGCCACCTTCTCAAGGTCAACTGGGTGTGGGCAATAAATGCTGGTCTTGCCCACATCCCGAGAATGAATTAAAAACAAACGCAACGCTTCATCCCGCCCACTCTTGATGCCAGTCTACACATGACTAGGCTTGTATTCCCTCGAGTATAGAAGATTAAGGGCTGATCTAATTGAGGTGTTTAAGATGATTAAGGGAGTTGATAGGGTAGATAGAGAGAAACTATTTCCTCTGGTGGGGGTGAGGAGTCCAGAACAAGGGGGCATAACCTTAAAATTAGAGCTAGGCCATTCAGGGGTGATGTCAGGAAGCATTTCTTCACACAAAGGGTAGTGGAAATCTGGAACTCTCTCCCCTAAAAAGCTGTTGAGGCTGGGTGTTGATTGAAAATTTCAAAACTGAGATTGATAGATTTTTGTAAGGCAAAGAGTACTAAGGGACATGGAATCAAGGCGGGTAAATGGAGTTAAGATACAGATCAGCCGTGATCTAATTCAATGGCAGAACAAGCTTGAGTGGTAGAATGGCCTCCTCCTGTTCCTGTGTTCCTATGATGGCCCTTCGAAACGAATATTTGGTGCCAATCCTCCTTCTAGGTCCCGGAGCCGGGAAGTGTGTTCTCCCCACCGCTGGCAAGGCACGGGCGCGATCATTGGTGGTACTTACCGAGGTGAAGACCTCCGTGGTCTGCTGGATGGTGGCGATCTTTGTCCAGCCCCACCTCTTGAAGAGCTTGACCCGGGTGGGATTGTGGAGCGTGGCGGACGGGTGTGTCCGGAAGAAGGTGGGGAAGCGTTGTCGGTTGGAGAGAGCCGGAGAGCTGGAGCCGTACGAGAGCTGTGGGAGAGGAAGCAGAGGGTCATGGGCGTGCTCGGTAACACAAGCCCCTACCAAACTGGGTGGCGTGGCGGTGGTGGGGGGGGGGGGGTGGGAGAGGGGGTTGTGGGATGTAAGGGCTGCACCAGCTCAGGATTGTCCTCACACAAGTTCTTAGTATGAGGGGGAGGGGCTTCATACTGTTTCACGCAAGGGCTTTGCACTGTGCAATACAAGAGTCCCAGACCATGGGGGTTTCACATTGTGCAATACAAGGGTCCCAGACCATGGGGGGCTTCACACTGTGCAATACAAAGGTCTCAGAACCTGGGGGCTCCACACTGCGCAATACAAGCTGCCTATATCCTTGCTCGCACCAAGTCCCGTTCACCCATCACCCCTGTGCTCGCTGACCTACATTAGTTCCCAGTCCAGCAACGCCTCAATTTTAAAATTCTCAACCTTTTGTTCAAATCGCATCATGATCTCACCTCCTCCCTATCTCTCTAACCGCAACCAGCCCTACAACCCTCCGAGATCTCTGCGCTCCTCCAACTTTGGCCTCTTACGCATCCCCGATTTTAATCGCTCCACCATTGGCAGCTGTGCCTTCAGCTGTCTAGGCCCCAAGCTCTGGAATTCCTTCCCTAAACTTCTCCGCCTCTCTATCTCTCTCTCCTCATTTAAGACGCTCCTTAAAGCCTACCTCTTTGACCAAGCTTTTGGTCACCTGTCCTAATATCTCCTTATGTGTCAAATTTTGTCTGATAATCGCTCCTGTGAAGCGCCTTGGGGACATTTTACTATGTTAAAGGCACAATATAAATACAAGTTTTTGTTATTGTCTCAGACCCTGGGGAGCACCACACTGTGCCATACAAGGCTCTTACCACAAATAGGTGGGGGGGGGGTGAGCAAGAGGCTTCACACTGTGTCTACTCTCCATGGTAACAAGGTCTTGCTGCAAAAGGTGAGGAAATTCAAGGCTTCCATTTACAGAATAGCCCGGCTCAGCTAATCAGCATCTTGGTAGAGGAATTGCTGCCAAGCACCCAGTGTTGCTAAGCAACGGTGCATCAAAGAGTGGCAAGTTAGTGAGAGCGCGCTCGCCCTGTGCAAATTGGATGAGAGCTGCTCGGCACTGTGACCCCTAATGGTCTCAAAGTTCTTCCAATTATTCAAGGTGAGGACCAGCTTCAATCAGAAACAACCAGCAGAAAGCTGGAGCCAGCTGGCAACTCTCCCACGGCTCATCTCTCCCTCTCTCTGCCCCTCAGTTCCTCTCTCTCTCTGTCCCTGCCTCTCTATCTTTCTGTCTCTCTTTCTCTCCGTGTCTCTCTCTCCATTTCTGTCTCTCTTTCTCTCTCTTCTCTCTCTGCTCCTGTGTCTCTTTCTCTCTGCTCCATTTCTGTCTCTCTTTCTTTCTCTTCCTCTCTGCCCTTGTGCCACTGATCCTCTCTCTATCCCTCTGTCTCTCTTCTACTCTGTCTCTTCCTTTTCTCTCTCTCTCATATATCTCTGCCTCTCTCCATCTCTCCCATTCTGTCCCCTCTCTCTGTTCCTGTCATCTACCCCGGTGACGTTCTCCCCTCTGTCGCTCTCTCTGTCTCTCTCTCTCTGTCGCTCTCTCTCTGCCGCTCTCTCTCTGCCGCTCTCTCTCTGCCGCTCTCTCTCTGCCGCTCTCTCTCTCTGTCGCTCTCTCTCTCTGTCGCTCTCTCTCTCTGTCGCTCTCTCTCTATCGCTCTCTCTCTGTCACTCTCTCTCTGTCACTCTCGCTCTCTCCCTGTCACTCTCTCCCTGTCACTCTCGCTCACTCCCTGTCTCTCTCTGTCGCTTTCACTCTGTCTCTCTCTCTCTCCCTATCTTTCTCTCTCTCTGACTCTCTGTCTCTGTCGCTCTCTCTCTCTGTCTCTCTCTCTCTTTCGCTCTCACTCTGTCCATGTCTCTCTCTATTATTCTGTCTCTGTTTCTCTCTTTGCCCCTGTATCTCCGTCTCTCTCATTCTATCACTCTATATTTCTACCCCTGCCCCATCTGTCTTTCTCTCTATCACTTTATTTCTCTCTGCCCCATATCTGTCTCTTTGTCCGTCTATCTTTGCTCTTGTGCTTCTGTCCCTGTCTCTCTCTTAGCCCCTGTCTCTCTCTCTCTCTTGGCCTCTGTGTGTCTCTCTCTGCCCCTATGTCTCTCTCTCGGCGCCCTGTCTCTACCTCTCTGCCCCATATCTCTGGCCCTCTCTCTGTCTCTACGCCCCTCTCGCTCTGCCCCTCTGTGTGTCTATGTCCCTCTCTCTCTGCCCTTCTGTCTGTGTCTCAGTACCTCTCTCTCTTCCCCTGTGTCTCTGCCCCTCTGTCTCTGTCCCTCTCTCCCTTCCACTGTGTCTCTGCCCTTCTGTCTCTGTCCCTCCCCCTGCCCCTCTCTCTCTGTCCCTCTCCCTGCCCCTTTCCTCTGTTTCTCGCTCTCTGATCCTCTCTCTGCGTATCTCGGTCTCTGTACCTCTCTCTCTGTCACTCCCTCTTTGTCCCCCCCTCTCTGTCCCTCCCTCTTTGTCCTCCTCTCTCTGCCCCTTCCTCTCTGTCCCTCTCTATCTCCCCATATCTCTGTATTTCCGATGAAGCATCTATACCCCTAACAATAACATGTCTTTTTCCTTTTACAGACCCTACCGGATCTGCTGTATATTTTTTTTGCTTGTCTTATAATTCTTTTGATTTTTTTTATATAACATTTGTGAAATAGAAAGAAACAAAACATAGTTTGCAGCTATCTCCGCTGTGAAAAGCATCAACAAACCCCTCCCGTGATCACTCAAAATTAAAATTCTAGTTTATAAAGGGTCCCTGTTTTTGGATGCCACATTCTAGGAGTTGCCCCTCTCTGGGCCCCATTACCGCTTTAACATAGCTTCCTGACTTCGCAGAATGCACTGGTAGTTCAGCCTGGGCCATCTTGAACCTTTTTCAGATCCTTTGTTGACTGATTCTGGTCGACAGGTTTAAAATTCGTATTTTCTCCGTTCCCTCCCCTGTGGCCCAGGAGAATAAATCACCGCCCAGCGTGGTACTGAGTCACATGGGCCGGCAAGATCCTAGATTTGATTCCCAGGCTGATCTCAACTGGGGTGGCCCTAGGGGCACTGCAATCAGCCACCGTGCCTCTGGGCCAGGAGTGGAGAAAATCAGCCGGGCTTCCCACTCCTGATCGCAGGAACCTGCAGGAATCTGGATGTGGCGTACGGGCGGGATTGGGTACAGCTGTGATGACTCATGCAGTCGAATATCTTACTAACGCCTGCCACCCAAGCTCACCCGCGAAGGATAGCCATTTGGGCAAGGTAGGGGAGAGTTAACCGTGCCCAGTTCTCCAGGATGAGACCGCGCGCACGCCTGGGCCCCTTGCACAAGGGGTTAACACATGTGCATCATTTGTTCCTATTCTCTCACTGCATTTCTGGGTCGAGCGCCACAGGACTGTTGCCTTGGCAACGACGTGTGCTCCTCACGTTGCTCTATCTTTTATTAACCATCTGGAGAACTTGGCAAGGGAATCAAAATTAAGCCAGTGGGAGGGGATGGAATAGAGGAAGGATCCCGAGCGCAAAGGAGGGTTGGGATGGTAGTCCGGAGATTCTCGTCCTGCTCTCCCCTTGTGCGGAAACTCCTGGCTGACACCCCACAACTGTTACAATTCGGTGCCCCTGAGTTCAGAACTCTCACTGAGGGACTGAGCTAGCAACAGCTGGATATACAGGGGACAACAGGACAGCCATTTTAACTTTGGGCAATGGTGTAAAATGGCCGATATTGAATTGACCACCCCCCTCCCCCCCCCCCCGATATTCCATTCCGTCAGCTTCAATGGAAAAGAAAAATCGGGGGCGGTGTATAATAGACGGCTAATTTGATATTGGCCAGTAAAGACGGCCATCTTTAGAAAAACCTTTCCAGATAAAACTGGCCTTGCTCCCCCTCCCTCCACTCCTGAAGGAGCCCGATTCTCGCTGTAGTTCTGCAGGCGCTGGCTGCCCTCCAGTCCCAAGTGGCCATTCTTCATGTGTGACCTTGCACAATCTATTCAGCCATGGTGGGGGTTTCAGATCATGGGGAGGTGGGAATTGGCACACGGTGGGGGGGGCTGCAAAATGGGCAGAATCACAATGGTCGCCCGTTACATGTCCGGCCAGATAACCAGTCCCAATGACTTCAATGACACTGAATATTGGGCCTGTTGTCAAACAAGCGGCAAAAGCAACTCCGCCTGTTTTGCGTCCCCCGCCCCAAGTCCAATTTCACCCCCAATATCTTCACCTGGTGCCCACATAAGCAGGAGGCCCGGATTGATTTATTTTTCCTTCTCTCTCCTTCCTGAGCTGGGAAGCGAACAGGCCGATTGGAGCAGCCTTACTACCACTTACGGTGACGATCAGTTAACCTAGCACAGGCTTTCCAGATCGGCATGGCTCAACAACAAGAACTTGCATTTATATAGCGCCTTTAACGTAGTAAAAAACCTCCCCAAGGCGCTTCACAGGAGCGATTATCAAACAAAATTTGACACCAAGCCACATAAGGAGATATTAGGACAGTTTAGGAGCAAAAGCTTGGTCAAAGAGGTAGGTTTTAAGGAGCATCTTAAAGGAGGTTGGAGAGGTGGAAAAGTTTAGGGAGGGAATTCCAGAGCTTAGGGCTTAGACAGCTGAAGGCACGGCCACCAATGGTGGAGCAATTAAAATCGGGGATGCGCAAGAGGCCAAAATTGGAGGAGCCTAGAGATCGCAGAGGGTTGTAGGGCTGGAAACAAGCTGAAGATGCTGTTCCTCACAGTGTGCGCACCTGCACATCTTCTATTTTAATTCATTCCCTCCCGCCTCCCCCACCCCCTCAAAGAAAAGATATTGTGGCTGATTCTTACAAAAAAAATGAAAGCAGATCATGGAGTTAGAAATGACAGAGACAGCTACAACTGTCACTGAACACATAAGACATGGGTTTAATCACAGCTGACAGCGAAGGTAAAAAAACAGACGAGAGATGAGTGGTTTACTCTTGTCACAAATCCCTCCGGAATCTTCAATCATGATCTGAACAACAGGGTCAAATGGCAATCTGCACTCACTCACAACTGCTTTAATACTTTGTGTGTCGGAGCTCCCCTGTGTTTTCTCTATGGAGATTTATGGAGGAGATTCTGTCAATTAATGGCAGTAGCATTCCCATTTTTTTTAAAGGAATCTCATGTTCATTGATCAGAATACTGGAATAGAACACTGTTCATTTCCACTTGCAGTGTGTCAGTGCTCCCAGAACAATTCTCACCAGATATTCTCTTGGGTTCAGCATCGGTCATTCTCATTAAGGGGTCCCCGCATCCCTTAAGATCCACAGCGTAACCTTTAACTGCCTGATATCTAGTCAATTATAGCAGGACCCCGTAGATCTCAACAGAGAACCCTTGCTTCGTACACCAGCTGCTGAAATATCACACACGTTGCCATGTGAATTCGCCTTTCTTTATGAAAGGTGACCTGGAAAGCACTTTATTAATACAGATACAGCTTCAAACCAGCCCCCTTTTCATTTTCCGTAAGCGTTCGCAGTGAGAGCAGGAAATTTCCTGTACTCCTCATTTACAGAAAACTAACAAAAGATCCACCTTACTATCCGTCACGATGTAGGCCCACTTTTCTAGCTAAGCTATTTCAAAGCTATCTGGTCTGGTTTTTCTGTTACTGCCTGCTGGGGTGCACGTAGATTGTGCGATAGTGTAAAATGGGTGATAGCGATTGATTTTAATGGAGTATAAAATTGGGCGGGGTGTAAAATGGGTATCCCACACAAAACCATTCTGTTTCCGCCGGGAGAGTTAGGTTAAAATTACCCACGCCCCCCCCTGAGAGTTGGAAACGGAGGAGATAAGGAGAGAGACACAGATAAACGCACTTAGAAAGAGACAAACAGAAAGACGGACATGCAGACAGAGGAAGAGAGACGGAGACGGAGAAAGATGGAGAGAAGGACATGGAGAGAGACAGAGGGAGAGAGACGGAGACAGAGGGAGTGAGAGAGGGAGTGAGACGGAGACAGAGGGAAAGAGACATGGAGAGAGACGGAGAGGGAGAGAGATGGAGAGAGACAGAGACGGAGGGAAAGAAACGGAGACAGAGGGAGAGAGATGGAGAGAGAGGAAGCGAGATGGAGACGGGGGAGCAAGACGGAGTTAGAGGGAGAGAGACAGGGAGCGAGAGAGAGACAGAGGGAGAGAGACATGGAGAGAGTTCATATCAAATGACAGAGCAGGCTCGAGGGGTCGAATGGCCTACTCCTGCTCATAATTCGTATGTTCGTATGAGATGGAGACAGAGGGAGAGAAATGGAAAGAGGGAGACTGACGTTGACAGAGGCAGAGGGAGACCGGCAGAGAGAGGGAGACAGAGGGAGAGAAACAGAGAGAGAGAGAGAGAGAGAGACGAAGACAGAAGGACAGAGAGGAAGATAGATAGAGAGGGACAGAGACAGAGGGAGAGGGAGAGAGGCAGGGGGAGACACATTGAAAAGTGGAGACAGGGAGAGAATCGGAGGGAGAGGAAGAGAGATGAAGAGAGAGATAGGGAGCCAGACAGAGAGAGATGGAGACAGAGGGAGAGAGATGGAAAGTTAGGGAGAAAGACGGAGACAGAGGGACAGAGATAGAAAGAGACGGAGAGGGAGGGAGACGGAGACGGAGAGGTGTTCCGTGGGTCCTCACTCATGCCTGGGCTGTGCTACTCACCACGATCAAATTCCACATGCGGGCTGCCTCTGCCACCAGTGTCGAGACCCCACTGCACCCCGGCAAGAGGACGATCTTCATCGGCTCGTTGTAGAGCAGCTCGTACAGATACTTGGTGGATTTCCCCGGGTCGCACTGGGAAAGAAACAGAATTGATCAGGCAGTGAAACAGCCTTAGAGCCCAGGGTTCGGTCCTGGGTATCCGGGGTTTGATGGGCTGTCATTACACATTGATTATGGATGCCAGTGATTACCATAGCCCAGGGATTTCTGCTGGTGACATCAACGGGTGAGTGTTTCATGTGTTTTTGCAACATTCCTCCTATATTTTAGCAGAGGTGGCAGCATGTTCGTTTTGTCAGCCGTGGCTCAGTGGGTAACACTCTCTCGCCTCTGAGTCAGAAGGTCGTGGGTTCAAGTCCCACTCCAGAGACTTGAGCGCAAGATCCAGGCTGACACTCCCAGTGCAGTACTGAGGGAGTGCTGCACTGTTGGAGGTGCCATCTTTGGATAAGACGTTAAACCGAGGCCCCATCTGCCCTCTCAGATGGATGTAAAAGACTATTCCAAGAAGTGCACTTGAGTTCTCCTGTTTATCCCTCTACCAACCCCTCCAAAGACAGATTAACTGATCATTTATTTCATTGCTGTCTGTGGGATCTTGCTGTGTGCAAATTGGCTGCTGCATTTCCTACATTACAACAGTGACTACACTTCATATATACTTCAATAGCTGTAAAGTGCTTTGGGACGTCCTGAGGATGGGAATGGTGCTGTACAAATATAAGCCCATCTCTGTTACAATACCAGACAGAGGAATGTCACATCAACATGTTCCCTAATCATAGAATCTTATAGCACAGAAGGAGGCCATTCGGCCCATCGTGTCTGTTCTGGCTTTTTGAGAGAGTTATCCAGTTAATCCAACTCCCCTGCTCTTTTCCCGTAACCTGGAAAATTTTTCCTTTTCAGTATTTATCCAATCCCCTTTTTAATGTTATACAATCTGCGTCCACCACCCTTTCAGCCAGTGCATTCCAGATCATAACAACTCGCTGCGTAAAAACAATTCTCCTCATCTCCCCCCTGGTTCTTTTGCCAATTATCTTAAATCTGTGTCTCTGTGTCCTCTGGTTACTGACCCTCTTGCCAGTGGAAACAGTTTCTCCCCATCTACTCTATCAAAACACTTCATAATTATGAACACCTTTATTAAATCTCCCCTTAACCTTCTCTGCTCTAAGGAGAACAATTCCAGCTTCTCTAGTCTCTAACATCGCCAGCATTAACTTCTGGGCTGAAACGATTGATTCTCCGTCTTTCCTTCATGTCCTATTTGTTGAAGAAATTGTTTGACCTTCCAGCAGGACAGCCTCCGGAAAAAAAACAGACATGGACAAAAAAAACCACTCTGTGTGCAGGCGCAAAATAGGGGTCTAAAAAGGCTTACACAGCGAAGATGTACCTGTGACTCCCACAGTAAGGCAGGATGTGAAGGAGGGGTGGTTTAAAGAAAACGGGAAGGCAGATAAAGAACAAGAATGAAGAGAAGAATCCATTAATGTCACTGGGCCGCTTCCCCAGGGCCTGAGTGATGAATGAGTCGTCCTCGTGTGTTTGGCACAGTCAGCGGCTCAGCGGTGGGATCCGTGACTGCACAAACACCTTGGATCTTTTCACTTCCGACAGCTCTTCAGAGCTCACGAGCAGTGTGTGAATCTCACCCCGGACACGCGCACATCACAGGACTACCGAGGTGTGATGGGTGGCTTAGAGTTAGCAAGCTCCTGCAGTGAGACTTTCTCACACACACCAGTCACACAGTATACTGTCAGCGCGACCAGTCACATCATGACCCAGTGAGGCAACAACAACAGCTTGCATTTATATGGCGCCTTTAACATAGTAAAACGTCCCCAAGGCACTTCATAGGAGCGATTATCAAGCAAAATTTGACACCGAGCCACATAGGGAGATATTAGGACAGGTGACCAAAAGCTTGGTCAAAGACGTACGTTTTAAGGAACGTCTTACAGGAGGATAGAAAGGCAGAGAGGCTTAGGGACGGAATTCCAGAGCTTAGGGCTTAGACAGCTGAAGGCACGACCGCCAATGGTGGAGCGATTAAAATCGGGGACGCGCAAGAGGCCAGAATTGGAAGAGCACAGAGATCTCAGAGGGTTGTAGGGCTGGAGGAGGTGAGAGAGATAGGGAGGGGTGAAGACATGGAGGGATTTAAAAACAAGGATGAGAATTTTAAAATCGAGGTGTTCCCGGACCGGGAGCCAATGTAGGTCAGAGAGCACAGGGGTGATGGGTGAACGGGATTTGGTGTGAGTTGCGCAGCAGAGTTTTGGATGAGCTCAAGTTTATGAAGGGTGGAGAGGAGAGCAGGAGAGCATTGGAATAGTAAAGTCTGAGGTAGCAAAGGCATGAATGAGGGTTTCAGCAGCAGATGAACTGAGGCGGTGTTATGGAGGTGGAAGTAGGGGGTCTTGGCGATGGAGCAGATATGTGGTTGGAACCTCATCTCAGGGTCAAATAGGACGCCAAGGTTGCGAACAGTCTGGTTCAGCCTCAGATCGTGACCAGAGAGAAGGATGGAGTCAGTGGCTAGGGAACCAAGTTTGTGGCGGGCACCAAAGACAGTGGCTTCGGTCTTCCCAGTATTTAGTTGGAGGAAATTTTTGGTCATCTAGTACTGGATGTTGGACAAGCAGTATGACAAATGAGAGACAGTGGAGGGGTCAAGAGAGGTGATGGTGAGGTAGAGCGGGGTGTTGTCAGAGTACTTGTGGATCCTGACATTGTACTTAAGGAGGCAGAGTCAAAGTAATTCACCATTGAAGCCTCTGCCTCTTATCTAACCCCGGCTGCCTTTGAATATCTTAACCAGGCTTTCATCACCCTGAGGCTCGTCTCCTCCAACATTCTCATCATCGACTGCCTCAGCTTCATTCGACACAAACTCCAACTCATCCCCAAATCTACTCACTCCCTCCTACCTCAGTCCTGCTCACCTATCACCTCTGACCTACACTGCCTCTCATCTAATCCTGTTCCCTTTCTAGCTCACCTCTGACCTACACTGCCTCCCATCTTACCTTGTATTCAGGATTGCTCACCTATCAACTCCGACAGAGCATTCAGCCATCCTGTCCCCAAAGTGTGGAACTCCCCAAGCCTCTCTAACTTGTTATATCTTCCCACCTTCAACAGCCTTGTCAACACCTACCTCTTTGACCTCGGCTAACTCCTCTCCCAACTCCTGTTTGTGTCCAATTCCACCCTCCTCCCCACCCCAAGAGAAGCCCTGGTTCATTCTGCTAAGTTAAAGGCACTAGATTAAGTGCAGACCATTCTATAGTAACCTCTGTGCGATGAGTTCGAGGTAGTCTCAATTCAAATGTTCTCCTGGCCCTATAAGGGGTGATCAGATTGAGGTGTTTAAGATGATTAAAGGAGTTGATAGGGTAGATAGAGAGAAACTATTTCCTCTGGTGTAGGAGAGTCCAGAACAAGGGGGCATAATCTTAAAATTAGAGCTGGGCCGTTCAGGGGTGATGTCAGGAAGCACTTCTTCACACAAAGGGTAGTGCAAATCTGGAACTCTCTCCTCCAAAAAGCTGTTGATGTTGGGGGTCAATTGAAAATTTTAAAACGGAGATTGATAGATTTTTGTAAGGCAAAGGGTATTAAGGGACATGGAACCAAGGCGGGTAAATGGAGTTAAGGTACAGATCAGCTATGATCTAATTGAATGGTGGTACAGGTTCAAGAGTCTGAATGGCCTCCTCCTGTTCCTACATTCCCCCAAGAGCAGTTAACAAAATTTTCAGATTGGCCCTCCCCTCACCCCCGAGAACCCCCACCTGTCACATATATATCTTCAATACTTCAACAGCATCCCTTTAAAAGATAGCGGTGTCAACCATGGCTCAGCGGGCAGCACTCTCGCCTCTGAGTCAGAAGGATGTGGGTTCAAGCCTTGCTCCAGAGACACAAGCACATAATCCAGGCTGACACTCCAAGTGTAGGACTGAGGGAGTGCTGCACTGTCGGAGGTGCTGTCTTTCGAATCAGATCTTAAACTAAGGCCCCGTCTGAAAGATCCCATGATACCATTCAAAGAAAATCAGGAAAATTCTCCCCAGTGTCCTGGCCAACCTTTATCCCTCAATCCTAAAAAGATTCAGATTAACTGGTCATTTATCTCATTGCTGTTTGTGGGATCTTGCTGTGTGCATGTTGGTCTATATAACAACACTTCAAACGGGCAATTCATTGGCTGTGAAGTCCTGATGACATGTAAGGTGCTGTATAATTCCAAATCCTTTCTTCCTTCTCCACTGCCCAGTCCCAGAAATGGAATCCAAATGCTTGTACAAAACTGGCAACAGTATCAGACTGGCGCAGAGTAAAGTAGAGGCTTTGGCACCAAGCACTAAAGGAGATGTCAAAGCCTCCATGCGTCACCATGGAAACTGTCGTCTCTGAAGATTTCCCCAGTCAACGCTCCACTGAAAGATTTGACAAACTGCAGGAGGGAAATAAACAATACAGATATGGAAGTACAGACTGTGAGGAAAGATCGGGGGGAGGTCAGGAGCTGAGGAGACTTCCAGCTCTCTTCTAATTCCCTCGCTGCTGCAGAAAATGGCACCAGAATACGTGAGTCTTCAGGAGCCATTGCTGACAGGGCTCTGAGGCCTCGACACGGAGTAGGGATGTCTGCTGCTGACTCAGAGAGAGCTGGTCCCATTTTTGCACTCAGGAAGGCATGGCCATGGTTTGGAAAGTCTCCTAGCACCTCAAGTTGAAACAGGACGGCATTTATTGCCCAACCCTAGAAGCCCTTGAGAAGGTGGTGGTGGGCCTTCTTCTTGAACCGCTGCAGTCCGTGTGGTGAAGGTGCTCCCACTGTGCTGTTAGGGAGGGAGTTCCAGGATTTTGATCCAGCGACAATGAAGGAACGGAGACATATGTCCAAATCGGGATGGTGTGTGACTCAGAGGGGAATTTGGAGGTGATGGTGTTCCCATGCACCTGCTGCCTTTGTCCTTCTAGGTGGTGGAGGTCGCGGGTTTGGGAGGTGCTGTCGAAGAAGCCTAGACAGCAAGTGTTGACTCTGTTCAGCCACTGAAGCATAGCAGCTAAGCCTCATCCTCTTCATCCACTTCCAGTCAGCTTTTCCAAGCTTTGTGTTATCGGCATTTATGCAGCGCCTCTCACGACCTCAGGACATCCCAAAGCGCTTTACAGCCAATTAAATACTTTTGAAATGTAGTCACTGTTATAATGTAGGAAACACGGCAGATAACTTGAGCATAGCGAGGTCCCATAAACAGCAAAGTGATAAATGACCAGACAATTTGTTTTAGTCATGTTGGTAGAGGGATAAATATTAACCAGGACACCGGGGAGAACTCCCCTGTTCTTCTTCGAAATATTGGCCGTGGGATCTTTTACGTCCACCTGAGAGGGCATTGGGGGGCTTGGTTTAACGTCTCATCTGAAAGACGGCACCATCGACAGTGCAGCACTTCCCTCAGTACTGTACGGCGAGTGGCAGCCTAGATTTTGTGCTCAAATCTCTGGAGTGGGACTTGAATCCGTGGCCTTCTGACTTACCCTTTACGAATCCACGTTGGCTCTCTCTGATCAGCTCATGTTTGTACAAGTGTTCAGTCACTCTGTCCCTTTGTCTCGGCGCAGGAGAGCTTGCTTAAAGCCTCCCATGGGTGAGCACACTAGTTTCTTTCACACACTTACCGGCAGAAGAGGAACTAATACTTTTTTGAATTATTTACACACAAAGTACTTTTAGTGGCCTTCCTATCACTATTTCAGATCACCGTGATATCGAGCCCCTGGACAACCACCTCGTCTCAACTCCCTGCGATGTACTTCTATCTGAGTTATCCTTATCTCCATCGAACAGGACTTCTCCAGTTAGCTCAGCACAGCGTGCTCACACTCAGAAAGCCTCCCCCCATCTCCCTCTTGTGCCTCATTAAACTTCTCCAGTCAGTAGTTTCACCACACAGCCCAGGAAGGTGCCAGGTTCCACCCTCTGTGCCCAGTTAGCCAATCTGGTGTGTGGCTCAGTGGGTAGCCACTCTCACCTCTTGAGTCAGTAAGTCATGGGTTCAAGTCCCACTCCAGAGACTTCAGCACAAATATCTAGGCTGACACTTCCAGTTTCCCTCACGCAGCACACACATGAAATTCCCCAGTTGCCCTTGAGAAGGTGGTGGTGGGCCTTCTTCTTGAACCGCTGCAGTCCATGTGGTGAAGGTGCTCCCACAGGACTGTTAGAATCATAGACTCATAGAATTATACAGCACAGAAGGCGGCCTTTTGGCCCATCGTGCCTGTGATGGCTCTTTGAAAGAGCTATCCAATTAGTCCCACTCCCCTGCTCTTTCCCCATTGCCCTGCAAATTTTCCCCTTCAAGTATTTATGCAATTCCGTTTTGAAAGTTACTATTGAATCTGCTTCCACCACCCTTTCAGGCAGCGCATTCCAGATCATAACAACTCTCTGCGTAAAAAAAAATTCTCCTGATCTCACCTCTGGTTCTTTTGCCAATTACTTTAAATCTGTGTCCTCTGGTTATCGACCCTTCTGCCACTGGAAACAGATTCTCCTTATTTACTCTATCAAATCTCTTTATGCTTTTGAACACCTCTATCAAATCTCCCCTTAACCTTCTCTTCTCTAAAGAGAACACCCCCAGGTTCTCCAGTTTCTCCACGTAACTGAAGTCCCTCACCCCTGGTACCATACTAGTAAATCTCCCCTGCACCCTCTTTAAGGCTTTTACATCCTTCCTAAAGTGTGGTGCCCAGAAATGGACACAATATTCCAGCCTAACCAGTGATTTATAAAGATTTAGCATAAGGAGTTCCAGGATTTTGACCCAGTGATGATAAAGGAACGGCCGATATATGCCCCAGTCAGGACGGTGTGTGACTTGGAGGGGAACTTGGAGGTGATGGTGTTCCCATGCACCTGCTGCCCTTGTCCTTGGAGGTCACAGGTTTGGGAAGTGCTGTTGAAGAAGCCTTGGCGAGTTGCTGCAGTGCATCCTGTAGATAGTACACACTGCAGCCACGGTGCGCCGGTGGTGGAGGGAGTGGATGTTCAAGTTGGTGGAGGGGCTGCCAATCAAGTGGGGATATAATTTACTGGGAGCTGCTCTCGCTTCATCGCTGTAACTTTGCCGGCACAGATAACAGTGGCAGAGCAGGAGCAGCTCCAAGGAAACTCCTGGGCATTATGATCTGGGAAGTGCAGGGGTCTTAATGTAAAATTTAGCTAGAATTCCCACCCTAAACCCCTGCGATTCTCCCCTCCCTCTCCTCCTTTCAGACCCTTGTAAAACCCACCACTTTGACCAAGCTTTCAGTCACCCCTCCTAATATCCCCTTCTTTGGTTCGATTTCCATTAGTCATAGAATCTTACAGCACAGAAGGAGGCCATTCGGCCCTCCATGCCTGTGCCGGCTCTTCGAAAGAGCTATTCGATTAGTCACCACTCCCCCCTGCTCTTTCCCGATAGTCCTGCAAATTTATGCTTCTGCGAAGCGCCTTGGAACTTTTTTTTGCATTGACTGCGCTATATAAGTTGTTGTATCATTCAGTTAGTAGCTGCCCAGAGGTCCTGTTTAAAACAGACCCAAATGACGACAGACTGTGATTATTAAACATACCTGAACTGTAGAATGAAGCTCTCCTGGAGTGAAGGGAAACACAGAACAGATGGCAAGAAGCTGGCCTTTTTTCCTGGGCTTACAGTGTCTGGATTCAGTAATGCGCTAAATGCATATTTGGAGAGGGAAGCGACTGATGGATATAAGAGGGACAGGGGTGTACGATCTCATCAATATGTTGGGATGGACCTGATGGATTGAAATGGTCTTTTTGGGTCATGTAAACATCAACAACAACAACTTGCATTTATATAGCGCCTTTAACGTAGTAAAACATACCAAGGTGCTTCACAGGAGCGCTTATCAAACAAAATTTGACACCAAACCACATAAGGAGATATTAGGACAGGTGACCAAAAGTTTGGTCAAACAGCTAGGTTTTAAGGAGCGTCTTAAAGGGGTAGAGAGAGGTAGAGAGGCGGAGAGGTTTAGAGAGGGAATTCCAGATCTTAGGGCCTAGGCAGCTGAAGGTACGGCCGCCAATGGTGAAGCAAAGAAAATCGGGACGTGCAAGAGGAACGCAGAGATCTCGGAGGATTGCTGAAGGAGGTTAGAGAGATAGGGAGGGGCGAGGCCATGGGGGGATTTGAAAACAAGGATGAGAATTTTAAAATCGAGGCGTTGCCGGACCGGGAGCCAATGTAGGTCAGCGAGCCCAGGGGTGATGGGTGAACAGGACTTGGTGCGAGTTAGGATACTCGGTGATGGAGTGGATATGGGGTCGGAAACTCAGCTCAGTCAAACAAGACGCCAAGGTTGCGAACAGTCTGGTTCAGCCTCAGTCAGTGGCCAGGGAGAGGGGCGGAGTCGGTGGCTAGGGAAGGGAGTTTGTGGCAGGGACCGAAGACAATAGTTTCGGTCTTCACAATATTTAATTGGAGGAAATTTCTGCTCATCCAATATTGGATGTCGGACAAACAGTGTGACAAATCAGAGGGAGTTGAGTGATGATGGTGAGGCAGAGCTGGGTGTGTGGAATCTGATGTGTATTCGGATGATGTTGCCGAGGGGCAGCATGTGGATGAGAAATAAGAGGGGGCCCAGGATAGATCCTTGGGGGACTCCAGAGGTAACAGTGCGAGAGTGGGAAGAGAAGGCATTGCAAGAGATTCTCTGGTTACGACGGATAGATAGGAATGGAGCCAGGAGAGGGCAGTCCCACCCAGCTGGACAACGGAGGAGAGGTCCATAAACCTTCCCTAACCTAGTTTAATACATTCTCTGCTCATGGTACGTCTCTCCTCTATGTTGCAGAAACCAAACGCAAACTATGGGTTCCTCCATCTCTGGCCTCTTGTGCATCCCCCACTCCCTTTGCCCCACCATTGGCGGCCATGCCTTCAGCCGCCTAGGCCCTAAGCTCCAGAATTCCAGAGGGCAGGGCGGTTAGCTGTGACTAGTTACAGAGGCTGGGGGGTCAGCTGTGACTAGTTACAGAGAGCGCGGTGGTTAGCTGTGACTAGTTACAGAGGGTGGGGGGTTAGCTGTGACCAGTTACAGAGGGCGGGGTGGTTAGCTGTGACCAGTTACAGATGGTGGGGCAGTTAGCTGTGACTGGTTACAGAGGGCGGTGGGGTTAGCTTTGACTAGTTACAGAGAGCGGGGCGGTTAGCTGTGACTAGTTACAGAGAGCGGGGGGGTTTAGCTGTGATAAGTTACAGAGGACGGGGGGGTTTAGCTGTGATTAGTTACAGAGGGTGGGAGGTTTAGCTGTGATTAGTTACAGAGGGTGGGGTGGTTAGCTGTGACTAGTTACAGAGGGCGGGGCTGTTGCTATGACGAGTTATAGAGTGCAGTGGGGTTTAGCTGCGACTAGTTACAGAGGACGGTGGGATTAGCTATATCTAGTTACAGAGGGCGAGGCAGCTAGCTGTGACTAGTTACAGAGGTCAGTGGGATTTAGCTGTGACTAGTTACAGAGGTCAGTGGAATTTAGCTGTGACTAGTTACACAGGATGGTGGGATTAGCTATATCTAGTTACAGAGGGCGGGGCAGTTAGCTGTGACTAGTTACAGAGGGTGGGAGGTTTAGCTGTGATTAGTTACAGAGGGCGGGGTGGTTAGCTGTGACTAGTTACACAGGGTGGGGGAGTTAGCTGTGACTAGTTACAGAGGGCGGACCAGTTAGCTGTGACTAGTTACTGAGGGCGGTGGGATTTAGCTGTGACTAGTTACAGAGGACGGTGGGGTTAGCTGTATCTAGTTACAGTGGGCGGGGCAGTTAGCTGTGGCTAGTTACAGAGGGTGGGGGGTTTAGCTGTGACTAGTTACAGAGGCTGGGTCGGTTAGCTGTGACTAGTTACAGAGGGCGGAGCAGTTAGCTGTGACTAGTTACAGAGGGCGGAGCGGTTAGCTGTGACTAGTTACAGAGGGCGGAGCGGTTAGCTGTGACTAGTTACAGAGGACGCTGGGGTTAGCTATGACTAGTTACAGAGGACGGACCAGTTAGCTGTGACTAGTTACAGAGAGCGGGGTGGTTAGCTATGACTAGTTACAGAGGGCCGGCCGTTAGCTGTGACTAGTTACAGAGGGTGGGGTGGTTAGCTGTGACTAATTACAGAGGGCGGGGCGGTTAACTGTGACTAGTTACAGAGGGCCGGCCATTAGCTGTGACTAGTTACAGAGGGTGGGGGATTAGCTGTGACTAGTTACAGAGGGTGGGGTGGTTAGCTATGACTAGTTACAGAGGGTGGGGGGATTAGCTGTGACTAGTTACAGAGAGCGGGGCAGTTAGCTGTGACTAGTTACAGAGGGTGGGGGGGTTTAGCTGTGACTAGTTACAGAGGCCGGGTCGGTTAGCTGTGACTAGTTACAGAGGGCGGAGCAGTTAGCTGTGACTAGTTACAGAGGGCGGAGCGGTTAGCTGTGACTAGTTACAGAGGACACTGGGGTTAGCTGTGACTAGTTACAGAGGACGGACCAGTTAGCTGTGACTAGTTACAGAGAGCGGGGTGGTTAGCTGTGACTAGTTACAGAGGCCCGGCCGTTAGCTGTGACTAGTTACAGAGGGTGGGGTGGTTAGCTGTGACTAATTACAGAGGGCGGGGCGGTTAGCTGTGACTAGTTACAGAGGGCGGGGGATTAGCTGTGACTAGTTACAGAGGGTGGGGTGGTTAGCTATGACTAGTTACAGAGGGCGGGGGGATTAGCTGTGACTAGTTACAGAGAGCGGGGCAGTTAGCTGTGACTAGTTACAGAGGGCCGGCCGTTAGCTGTGACTAGTTACAGAGGGTGGGATGGTTAGTTATGACGAGTGTTATTGGTCACTTGTTTCATTGTCTTCAGGGGTCAGGGAGGAAATTCCCAGAGTTTTTTTTTCTTAAATTGGCCTACGGTTCTTTTCTATTTTTGCCTTTCCCAGGAGAATGTGTGTCTGGGGTGGAGGGGTGGGGGGAGTTGATGCTGAATGTACGCTACACCATGTCTGGGTGGGAGTTATCTGGATGGACCAGTTAGTCTTTCCTTCATTTTTTGTATGTTCATAATATCTGACTATAAATGGGAAGGAGTGTGTGAGAGGGTTAATCCCCTCCACTGGGAACAGGTTACCCGGTGTCTGACTATGAATGGGGAGAGGTGGGTAAGAGGGTTACTCCCCTCCACTGGGAACAGGTTACCCGGTGTCTGACTATGAATGGGGAGAGGTGGGTGAGAGGGTTAATCCCCTCCACTTGGAACAGGTTACTTGTGTCTGACTGTGAAGGGGGAGAGGTGGGTGAGAGGGTTAATTCCCTCCACTGGGAACAGGTTACCTGTTGTCTGACTGTGAAGGGGGAGAGGTGGGTGAGAGGGTTAATCCCCTCCACTGGGAACAGGTTACCTGGTGTCTGACTGTGAAGGGGGAGAGGTGGGTGAGAGGGTTAATTCCCTCCGCTGGGAACAGGCTGCCCAGTGTCTAACTGTGAATGGGGAGAGGTGGGCGAGAGGGTTAATCCCCTCCGCTGGAAACAGGCTGCCCACTGTCTAACTGTGAATGGAAAGGAGTGGGTGAGAGGGTTAATCCTATTCACAGACTGCCTGTAAATGGGAAGGAATCAGTGAGAGGGCTATTCCATTCCTCTGGGAACAGGATGCCTGTGTAAATGTGAGGTGTTAGATGAAAACGTTTCCTTGTCAGAACCATTGTCTAGAGGGATTTTCTTTATTACATCTGACATCCGTTTATCTTTTGATGCCCTGGTGTAAATGTTTAATCAGTCCGTTAACATCAGACAGTTAGCACGATCTAAAATATGCAGTTAAACTGAACTCAGGCTGAACTCAGGCTATAAAAAGGCCTGGTTCAGCGCTCCTGTCTTTCATTAACCTGAGCGAGTATCACCAGACAGAAAGGAACCCGACCTGTACCAGATTGTCTGTGGGACTCAGCTGGGACAGAAGGCACCATTTACTCTGTACGTAACCTGGGCTGTACCTGACCTGGGAGTGTTTGATGGGACAATGTAGAGGGAGCTTTACTCTATATTTAAACAGTGCTGTACCCGACCTGGGAGTGTTTGATGGGACAGTGTAGAGGGAGCTTTACTCTGTATCTAACCCGTGCTGTACCCGACCTGGGAGTGTTTGATTGGACAGTGTAGAGGGAGCTTTACTCTGTATCTAAACCGTGCTGTACCTGCCCTGGGAGTGTTTGATGGGACAGTGTAGAGAGAGCTTTACTCTGTATCTAACCCATGCTGTACCTGACCTGGGAGTGTTTGATGGGACAGTGTAGAGGGAGCTTTACTCTGTATCTAACAGTGCCGTACCTGCCCTGGGAGTGTTTGACAGAACAGTGTAGAGGGAGTTTGACTCTATATCTGACCCGTGTTATATCTGATCTGGGAATGATTGATGGGACAATGCAGAGGGAGCTTTAAATTTTAAAAAGGGAAATAACTTATTTTTAACCCGATTTGAGCTTTAAATTCTCGGAGGATCACTCTGTCCCTCCACAGACAATGATGACAGAGTATTGCCTCTTTAAGACAGTATTCAAATTGCCCTCTTCAAATCAAGTTCTATGTATTATTCCAATGATTCGCGAAATATTCAGGAGTCTCGGACTCAGCGCCCTGAGTTTGATCTGCCTGTGTTACGAGAGGATCTATTTCAGTTGGCGGGACTATGTAAATTATTAAAATCCGCTGGCATTATAATTTCATTATTCTTGGCAACTTTTCCTTTTTCATAGAGTATGTATTACAGGTCTCTACCGGGTGTGACATGTATTACAGATCAATGCACACAGTGTGACATGTATTACAGGTCTCTGTACCCGGTGTGACATGTATTACAGGTCAACCCACACAGTGTGACATGTATTACCAGCCTTTATACCCGGTGGGAGATGTATTACAGGTCTCTGTACCTGGTGTGAGACGTATTACAGGTTTCTGTACCCGGTGTGAGTTGTGTTACAGGTCTCTGGACCCGACGTGAGATGTGTTACAGGTATCTGTACCTGGTGTGAGACGTATTACAGGTCTCTGGACCTGGTGTGAGACGTATTACAGGTCTCTGGACCCGGTGTGAGACGTGTTACAGGTCTCTGGACCTGGTGTGAGACGTATCACAGGTCTCTCTACCCAGTGTAACATGTATTACAGGTCGCTATCTGGTTTGACATGTATTACAGGTCAACCCACACAGTGTGACATGTATTACCAGTCTTTATACCTGGTGGGAGATGTATTACAGGTCTCTGTACCTGGTGTGAGACATATTACAGGTCTCTGTACCCAGTGTGAGTTGTGTTACAGGTCTCTGGACCCGGTGTGAGACGTGTTACAGGTCTCTGGACCTGGTGTGAGATGTATTGCAGGTCTGTGTACCCGGTGTGAGATGTATTACAGGTGTCTGTACCCGGTGTGAGATGTATTACAGGTGTCTGTACCCGGTGTGAGATGTATTACAGGTGTCTGTACCCGGTGTGAGATGTATTACAGGTGTCTGTACCCGGTGTGAGACGTATTACAGGTCTCTGTACCCAGTGTGAGTTGTGTTACAGGTCTCTGGACCCGGTGTGAGACGTGTTACAGGTCTCTGGACCCGGTGTGAGATGTATTGCAGGTCTGTGTACCCGGTGTGAGATGTATTACAGGTCTCTGTACTCGGTGTGAGATGTATTACAGGTGTCTGTACCCGGTGTGAGATGTATTACAGGTGTCTGTACCCGGTGTGAGATGTATTACAGGTCTCTGGACCCGGTGTGAGATGTATTACAGGTTTCTATACCCAGTGTGAGATGTATTACAGGTCTCTGTACCCAGTGTGAGATGTATTACAGGTCTCTGGACCCAGAGTGCGGTGTATTACACGTCTCTGTACCCAATGTGAGATGTATTGCAGGTCTCTGTACTCGGTGTGAGATGTATTACAGGTCTCCGGTCCCGGTATGAGATGTATTATGGGTCTCTGGACCTGGTGTGAGATGTATTACAGGTCTCTGTACCTGGTGGCTGAAAATGCTCAAAAAACCTACCACTTCGTGACCGTGTGGTCATTTATCACACGACTGTTTGTGGGATCTTGCTGTTCTCAAATTAGCTGCCCTGTTTTTTACACTACAAAAGTCTCAGGTGGGAGTGCAGCAATGCTGTCTTTTGTTCGGCTCAAAGTCCTCCTGCCCCTCCCAGAAAACGTCGATTACTCGGAGTAAGATAGCACCCGGAGTTATTCTCTTCGTAGGCAGCAGATCGTGCCTTTCAAAATTGGTTAAAAGTTGCATCTGGGACTAAAAAGTGTGCAGTGATACATGAGGGTAATTTAACAGCTCAGTCCTGTATGGTGAAGCTTAACGACGCCAATCATGGCTTGGAAAAGAGCAGCCACAGAGTAATTAGCGGCAGTGATGGATTGATAGCAATGTGACAGGAACCTCCGCAAATCGTGCATTTAAAGCAAGTGTGGGTGACACACTTCTCCTCATGCTGCTGTCACTTCAGGGCCGCAGTCACACTTAGGGACCGTCCCTCAACACATAATACTCCCCCTCACACTGCTGTCTCTTCAGGGCTGCAGTCACACATAGGGACAGTTCCTCAACACATAATACTCCCCCTCACGCTGCTGTCTCTTCAGGGCCTCAGTCACACTTAGGGACCGTCCCTCAACACACAATTCTCGCTGTCACGTCAGGGCCGCAGTCACACTTAGGGGCCGTCCTCCAACATGCAATATTTGCCCTCACACTGTTGTCACTTCAAGTCCGCAGTCACACTTAAGGACTGTCCCTCAACCCACAGTACAACCCCTCACTCTGCTGTCACTTCAGGTCCATAATCACTCTTAGGGACCGTCTCTCAACATGCAATACTCCCCCTTGCTCCACTGTCACTTCAGGTTCGTATCACACTGAGGTACCGTCCCTCAACATATAATACTCTCCCTCGCTCCTCTGTCACTTCAGGTCCACAGTCACATTTAGGGACTATCCCTTAACACTTAATGCTCCCCCTCACTCTGCTGTCACTTTGGGGCTGCAACCGCACTTAGAGATTGTCCCTCAACACACAGACACTTCTCCTCGCTCCGGTGTCACTTCAGGTCCGCAGTTACACTTAGGATCTATCCCTCAATACGCAGTACACAAACAGTTATTTGCTGTCACTTCAGGGTTGTGGCTAGATTTAGAGGCCGTCCTTCAATTCCCAAGCGCGCCCTCTCCTTGTCTATCAGATATCCGGTTAAGCCCATCAGCGGGGCTTCTCAGCTCCTCTGTCTGATGTCTCGCAGCTCACAGCCGGTCACCATGATAGCTCTCCCTGCTTAATGCCCGTGCAACCAACTGCCCATCATCTCTTCCCCTGGTGCTGTATATCTGTGTAATGGTTGAGTGCCCTGTCACATTATCCGTACCACAATTTGTCTGGGCATATGAAATATACTCACATGGAGTCACACATGACTCAGTGTGCACCCCAACTAACCCAGATATCTCAATTACACAGAAGATAGTAATATTGTATAGTTATATCTAGTTATAATACTAAAAGTTGTGTGTCGGTATGACTACGTAAATGTAGTGGTGTTGGCTGTGGCTCAGTGGGCAGCCCTCTTGCCTCTGAATCCAAAGATTGTGGGTTCAAGTCCCACTTCAAGGACTTGAGTGCAAAATCTAGGCTGATACTCCCAGTGCAGTATTGAGAGAGTGCTGCACTGTTGGAGGTGCCGTCTTTTAGATGATTGTTAAACCGAGGCCCCGTCTGCCCTCTCTGGTGGCAGTGGCACTATTTCGAAGCAAGAGCAGGTGTCCTGGCCAATATCAACCAACATCACTAAAAACAGATTATCTGGTCATCGTAACATTGCCGTTTGTGGGATCTTGCTGTGTACAAATTGGCTGCTGCTTTTCCCTACATTACAACAGTGTCTACACTTCAAAAAAGTGCTTCATTGGCTGTAAAGCGCTTTGGGACGTCCTGAGGTCGTAAAAGGTGCTATTAAATATGAGTTCTTTCTTTTGTTCAATGGTGAGGGGGCAACTTAGTTGAGTCGGTTCATCGCACATCTTCCAGAGGAGTCGTTGGGTAATGGGAACCCCAGCTGATTCTCACCACCTTCATCTTCCTCAGCACCAACAGGGTTGAGATCAGCCTAACTCAGCACAGGGAGAGAACCTAGGCTGCTTGGTTTGGGCCTTTGGCAAATATTTTTTTCCCAGCTGATAGACAGACACATGGCTGGTTCTGGCGAGCCTGTCAGCAGGTCCCGGCCACTGATAATTTGTCCAGAAACTTGAAAAAAACACGGACTTCCTCGCCGGTTGCGAAGTGCACTGTCTGGAGTTCGGCACTGAGCCATGCAGATTCCAGGTTCCATCTCTGGTCTGTGCTGGGACACGAAGCTCATATAGAAATGACGGGCAGGGAAAGACAAGCTGGTCCATCAAGCCTGCCCCACACTCCTGATGGCTGGAGCTTTGTGACTAGATTCTTCCTTCTCCTCCATCCGCAGCCAAGGTAATCTCCTGGGAGAGGCAAAACACCCAGAGAAAAAAGCCAGGGCCAGTAAGGGGGAGAAAACTCTGGAAAATCCCTCTCCAACCCCCATCCCCCATAGGCGATGGAAACCAGACCAGGTGATCTCATCAGGATCATTCATCTCAGCCAGGGCAGTTAGGGAACTAGAATTGGCCTCAGTGATCCCTCAATTAGAAAGGGTTGGGGGAGGAAAAATCAACCAGAGTTCCTGCACCTGATTATACTATCCAGTGACCCCCCCACACCTTGTTGGAAAGTACTGCATGGACATCAGCTGAGGACAGTATCAGGATTAGTGGCGATGGCTCCCTATGGCTCGAGCCATCTGCCAACACTCAGTGTCTGGGCTCACCAATTGGGCAAGGCACCAGAAGGTGATTACAGCCTGCTTCACAGTAGCCCAGCAAGAGCTACAAGTGTCAGCTGTGTCTCAGTGGGTAGCACCCTCGCCTCTAAGTCAGAAGGTCATGGACTTGAGCACAAAATCTAGGCTGACACTCCCTAGTGCCAGTACTGAGGGAATGCTACAGTATCAGAGGTGCCGTCTTTCGGATGAGGTGTTAAACTGAAGGCCCTGTCCACCCTCTTGGGTGGATGTAAAAAATCCCATGGCCACTATTTCAAAGAAGAGCAGGGGAGTTCTCCCTGGTGTTCTGACAGTAGACTCTCCAGGCAGAGCGAATGGCCGGGCCCTTGAAGTTTGATGTACCTGCGGCAAGCCCGTGAACCTCCGCCATTACCGTGTGTGGCGTGATTCAGTGCCCAAGTACCGTGAGTTTGAAGGAAAATCTGAGGAGCTGAAAATGGTGGGTGTATCTGAGAGATCCCAAATCGCTTGGCTCCACAGAGCGCCGGCCTTTGCCTGGCCAGGGACCCCCTGCAAACATTTGGTTTGAGGATGCCTACATTTTATTAGGTAATGATACTAAATAATACCCACCTAATCTGGTGTCAAATCCGCACAAGTACAATTGTAAAAAGGCCATAGAAAGAAAGAACTTGCATTTATATAAAGCACCTTTCACGACCTCAGGACTTCCCAAAGTGCTTTACAGCCAATGAAGTACTTTTGAAGTGTAGCCACTGTTGTAATGTAGGAAACCCGGGCAGCCATTTTGCACACAGCAAGATCCCACAAACAGCAATGAGATAAATGACCAGATCATCTGTTTTATTAGTGATGTTGGTTTAGGGATAAATATTAGCCAGGACACCGGGGAGAACTCCCCTCCTTTTCTTCAAAATAGTGCCATGGGATCTTTTATGTCCACCTGAGAGGGCAGACGAGGCTTCAGTTTAAGGTCTAATCCAAAAGACGGCACCTGTGACAGTGCAGCACTCCCCCCGTACTGCACTGGTAGTGTCAGTCTGGATTTTGTGCTCAAGCCTCTGGACTGGGGCTTGAACTCATGAACTTCTGATTCAAATCTCTGGAGTGTATAAAAAAATAGTTGACAAAATGATCAGGGATTAGCTGTTACCATTGTGTAGTGATCCTTTCACTGTTTGCCCCACTGGGCCTAGAGCAATTGTATGATCCTAACCCTGCCCGGCATTAATTATCCTTTTAAAGAAACATCTAAATGCATATTTGTGTTCACCTATCTCTCCTACCTCCCCCCCCCCCCCCGAGATGCCTGTAACTTTAAGAGCAGTGGAGGGTGGGGGAGTAAATTAAATTGATTTGGAACTCGCTGCCTAGCAACGCAGCACTCGCAGAGTTAAAACTCGGAGAGGAAGTCGTGGTTCAGAGACGGTTTGATGCACATTAATAGAGGATAACCTTTAGAATTAGACCATGCATCGTGCATCCGGCTGCTGTGATGCCCACAGCAACAATGCTCAAAATGCACTGTATTCTAATGAAGTTCAATTTCCTTCAGCAATAATAAAAGGGGGAAAACATTTGCAAAACATCCCCCATGTTGCCCAAGCAATATTTAATCTACTCGGATTAATAGCACTGTGATTCTCACAGCCTCCAGTCTCTCGTTCAATGGGCTGGAAATGAATTTTGATAAGCCCTGTTTGTGTTTGTGTGTGTTGTGGATAAGCAATGAGGGCCAGTCTGTGTTTATGCTGAGCGGGGTTAAATCTACTCAAATCAGCCAGCACATCAGAGAGAAAGACAGAGAGAGAGAAACAGTGATCGAGAGAGACGGAGAAAAAGATAGAGAGAGACAGACCAGAGAGACGGAGGCAAAGAGCCATAGAGAGATAGAGACAGAGAGGCAATCAGAGACAGCGAGAGACAGATAGACAGAGCCAGACAGACAGAGAGACAGAGTGATAGAGAGAAAGAGAGAGAGACAGACAGACAGAGGGAGCCAGAGAGAGACACACAGACAGACACAGATAGACAGAGAGAGAAATCTGGCCATTGCAATTATCTGCCAAAACCTTGCGCTGGCAAAACGCATCCCAATCGCCTCCAGTCACACTGCAACGCGATTGTAAATTCTCCTCGCAAATGACACACTATCTCAAAGCACGAAATTATACACCGACCCAGCATTTATCTCATTGCATTTTTCCTGAGATATAGACAGGGTATTTTGCAAGTGGAACTGACCTGGGTGCAAAGCCAGTGAAATCTGCAAAATCGCGCGAAATGCAGGTGATAAAACTTGCTTGTACTTTTAATGTTAAAATGTTCCCCACTGGCTGCTAATCGATAGCCACTTCCCCCCCCCCCCCCCTCCTACCCTCAAACGCATGCAATTTGTTATTTTGTAATACAGGGATTATTATTTAATGAACAAGGCTCTGTTTTAAACTCCCCCCCCCCCATTCCCCTCTCTCCCATATACCTTGCTATCATGGTAGATCAGTTGCAACTCGTAGTCCCGAAGAATGTCGCTCCGGTTGTTGACATCACGCAAGGCCATCAGGGCAGCTGGAAGGCAGGCTTGACCACCCGGCCAGCCCCCGCTCATGGGGAACAGAGCTCCGATGTACAGGGTCTGCTTGCTGCCTAAAGAGAGGGGGAGAAGGATGAGCGCAAGGAGCAAGAGACTTCTCCGTGTCCGGGCCATTGTTCGCCGATTGTTCAAGTCGGTTGCCCCCCCCCACCACCACCCCGGCCCCTTAAAGATGCTCAGAGTCCCCGGTACATCGTCCTCGTCCTCACGCTCGGAAGCCCAGCGATACGAACAGCAGCAGCAGCAGCAAGCTCCATCTTACTGCAGTCAGCAAGCCTGGTGATGTCACTCATAGCATCCACACACATACACACACACACTTACACAGATTTATACTGACACAGAGACATCACTCCCTCATGTACATGGATTGATACAGACAGCGACATGCACCTGCACATACAGATATACACACAGGTCCACACACACAGATCCTCACAAAGCACTCGGGTATATATGCAGACAGACATTCATCCTCATACATAACGCACACACACAGATACACACATATATACACAGATACACACAGATATACTTACACACGGATACACACACATACACACAGGTACACACAAATATAAGCACACATACACATACGCACACAGATACGCGCACATATACACACAGAGATACACACGCAGAGATACACACACATATACATGCGCACAGATATATACAGACAGATATACACTCACACTGATACACACAGATACACACATAAATACACACACAGACATACACACACACACATACATACACACAGACATTCACAGACAGGTATGTACACACATACACGCACACAGATATATACACAGCTCTACAAACACAGACACACACATACAGATTATACACACTAGGAGATTGATACAGAGACACAGACATACATGCATACATAGAATTACATAGAATTTACAGCACAGAAACAGGCCATTTGGCCCAACTGGTCCATGCTGGTGTTTATGCTCCATTCGAGCTTCCTCCCACCTTAATTCATCTCACCGTATCAGCATATCCTTCTATTCCTTTCTCCCTCATGTATTTATCCAGCCTCCCATTAATGCATCTGTGCTATTCGCCTCAACCACTCCATGTAGTAGCAAGTTCCACTAACGACTCTCTGGGTAAAGAAGAAATACGGGCACAGTAGCCTAGAAATTATTGTCAGCAAAATTAGTGGGTGAATACTTAATGCTGCTGATATGATTCCTCTGTCTCTGCTATTTTAACACATTTATCTTAAATGAGTGAACACCTCCATAAATAAGAGTAAAATAAGAGGAATGTCATTAGATCACATTAAACGCCTGCCCACTAATCTCCCCAACAATAATTCTGCTATTGACACACAGTCAGGAATACAAATATAAAGACACACACAGAGACACAGAGACACATAGACATAGAGATAATCACGCTCACAGTCACACACACACACACACACACACACACACAGAGTCACCTTCACAGTCACACACACAGTCACCCTTACAGTCACGCACACAGACCACACAGTAACCCTCACATTCACACACACAGACACACAGTCACCTTTACAGTCACACACACAGACCACACGGTAACCCTCACATTCACACACACAGACAGACACACAGTCACCCTTACAGTCACGCACACAGACCACACAGTAACCTTCACATTCACACACACAGACACACAGTCACCTTTACAGTCACACACACAGACCACACGGTAACCCTCACATTCACACACACAGACCACACAATCACCCTCACAGTCACAAACACACACACACACCCTAGAGATAACAAGCAGATTTCCTCCAGTGACTATCCCTAGTTAAATTGTAGGCCCATGCTTTCAGAATGCATTCACACCCGGGCAACCACACCCGGGCACCCACACCCAGGCACCCACACCTGGGTGCCCACATCCCAGGCACCCACACCCAGGCACCCACACCCGAGCACACACACCCCGGGCACCCACACCCAGGCACCCACACCCGAGCACACACACCCCAGGCACCCACACCCAGGCACACACACCCAGGCACCCACACCCGAGCACACACACCCCGGGCACCCACACCCAGGCACACACACCCCAGGCACCCACACTCCGGGCACGCACCCCGGGCGTCCACAACCTGAGCACCCACACCTGGGCACCCACACCCAGGCACACACTCCGGGCACCCGCACCCGGGCACACACCCCGGGTGTCCACACCCCAGGCTTCCACACCCCACTTGCCCAGTCACATTAGAACGTAGTGCTCTCTCAGGACGAACAGATATTCCAAATATCTCTTCTCCCATTTGAATAGGAGGGGCTGATAGTTTTCCTAATCATTGTGTATTGTCGCCTCCTCCCCACCACCACCCCTCACTGCTGGTGTTTTTTTTTATTCGTTCACGGGATGTGGGCGTCGCTGGCGAGGCCAGCATTTATTGCCCATCCCTAATTGCCCTCGAGAAGGTGGTGGTGAGCCGCCTTCTTGAACCGCTGCAGTCCGTGTGGTGACGGTTCTCCCACAGTGCTGTTAGGAAGGGAGTTCCAGGATTTTGACCCAGCGACAATGAAGGAACGGCGATATATTTCCAAGTCGGGATGGTGTGTGACTTGGAGGGGAACGTGCAGGTGGTGTTGTTCCCATGCGCCTGCTGCTCTTGTCCTTCTAGGTGGTAGAGGTCGCGGGTTTGGGAGGTGCTGTCGAAGAAGCCTTGGCGAGTTGCTGCAGTGCATCCTGTGGATGGTGCACACTGCAGCCACAGTGCGCCGGTGGTGAAGGGAGTGAATGTTTAGGGTGGTGGATGGGGTGCCAAACAAGCAGGCTGCTTTATCTTGGATGGTGTCGAGCTTCTTGAGTGTTGTTGGAGCTGCACTCATCCAGGCAAGTGGAGAGTATTCCATCACACTCCTGACTTGTGCCTTGTAGATGGTGGAAAGGCTTTGGGGAGTCAGGAGGTGAGTCACTCGCCGCAGAATACCCAGCCTCTGACCTGCTCTCGTAGCCACAGTATTTATATGGCTGGTCCAGTTCAGTTTCTGGTCAATGGTGACCCCCAGGATGATGATGGTGGGGAATTCGGCGATGGTAATGCCGTTGAATGTCAAGGGGAGGTGGTTAGACTCTCTCTTGTTGGAGATGGTCATTGTCTGGCACTTATCTGGCGCGAATGTTACTTGCCACTTATGAGCCCAAGCCTGGATGTTGTCCAGGTCTTGCTGCATGCGGGCTCGGACTGCTTCATTATCTGAGGGGTTGCGAATGGAACTGAACACTGTGCAGTCATCAGCGAACATCCCCATTTCTGACCTTACGATGGAGGGAAGGTCATTGATGAAGCAGCTGAAGATGGTTGGGCCTAGGACACTGCCCTGAGGAACTCCTGCAGCAATGCCCTGGGGCTGAGATGATTGGCCTCCAACAACCACTACCATCTTCCTTTGTGCTAGGTATGACTCCAGCCACTGGAGAGTTTTCCTCCTGATTCCCATGGACTTCAATTTTACTAGGGCTCCTTGGTGCCACACTCGGTCAAATGCTGCCTTGATGTCAAGGGCAGTCACTCTCACCTCACCTGTAGTAGATGCAGGAGGCTGGACTACCTGCTCATCAAATCTGGTTGCCCACAAGCAACAATGTAGCGCCAAATGACTAGAATGCTCCGATCGCTGCCACTTAAGTGTGAACTTATGTCTCTGTATACTTTGTCCATTTAGTGAAACAATAACTGTCTTCACGTGAGAATTAAACGCACAGGCATTTTGCCGCAAGCCTTACTCTTTATTTAGGGTCTTTCTATTTCTTCTACCATTCCACAGTAAAGCTCCCTCCACACTGTCCCAACAAACAGTCCTGGGTCAGGTGCAGCACGGGTTAAATACAGAGTAAAGCTCCCTCCACACTGTCCCATCAAACACTCCAGGGTCAGCCTCTTGTACTGTCCTTAACAATATGCCTCACTTCTAACCTCAGGAAAGTGAATTGGGCAACACCAGGGTGGAATTTTTCTATTTTCTGCACCAGTCATCCTGTGACCTCTCTAAGTTTGAGCTTTTATTGCTGTATTAGTTACCATCTTGTGCTGCTTAATGGGATACTGTGTGAGCTGTACTCTGCCTCTAACCCCATCAGTACTCTGCCTCTAACCCATCAGTACTCTGCCTCTAACCCCATCAGTACTCTGCCTCTAACCCCATCTGTACTCTGCCTCTAACCCCATCTGTACCCTGCCTCTAACCCCATCTGTACCCTGCCTCTAACCCCATCTGTACTCTGCCTCTAACCCCATCTGTACTCTGCCTCTAACCCCATCTGTACTCTGCCTCTAACCCCATCTGTACTCTGCCTCTAACCCCATCTGTACTCTGCATCTGTTCACAGCATCATAGGAAGTGGGTGGAAATGACCCAAAAATTCATTTCACTGTCAGCAGAAAGGGACATCTTTTGTCCCTTCCTTATCTGATCCAAATGGAAAGCTCAGTCTCTCAGTCCAAGTAGTCTGGAGTGAGTTAAATGAATTAAAGTGTCAATCAAGTCAGCCAGTCGAATGGATTATAAAAGCACGGGGTATTGATCTGAATTGAAATCAGCCGCTGGCTTGAAATCACACAGACACACTTCAATACTTCTCCTTTTGAATAAACAAAACCAGACCATAAATATTGATGCAGTCGCAATTGATATTGACCCACTTCTGTAACTCTATATATCTGTTCTGTTAAAAAAAAGGGATAGATTTGCAGTGTAGAAGATTCAGAAATACATATCTCTGTTGATAATACACAATGATCACATCTAATCAAGATGTGGAGATGCTGGTAATGGACTGGGGTGGACAAATGTAAGGAATCTTACAACACCAGGTTATAGTCCAACATTTTTATTTGAAAATCACAAGCTTTCGGAGCTTACCTCCTTCGTCAGGTCACTCACCTGATGAAGGAGGTAAGCTCCGAAAGCTTGTGATTTTCAAATAAAACTGTTGGACTATAACCTGGTGTTGTAAGATTCCTTACATCTAATCAACACCTCTGTTACACGTACCTCCATCTAAACTGAGATCTAGAACATCCCTGCCACAGCACACTTTGCTAATGACTCATCCAGAAGCCCCATAAAACACACTAGGCCACAGACTGTTGCTGTATCAGAAGGTTTTACAGTGTCAGAGTTTTCTTCTATTAAATTGCAGTCTATCAGCAATTTCAGTACATCACTCAGTCGAGTTTCAATGCATTAGGGGTTTCATTATATCAAGTTTCATCGTGGTAGAAATTGGAGTTTCACAATATAAGAAGATTCACAATATCAAATTTTACTGTGTCAGGAGGTTCTCCATATTGAGTTTCAGTTGAGTAGAAGTTTAACTATATCAAGTTTTATAGTGCCAGGAATTTCACTGTATTATGTTTCACTGTATCAACAGTATCACTGTACCAGGAGTTGCATTATGTAAAGTTTCAGTGTATTAGGAATTTCATTGTATTATGTTTCACAATATCAGGAGCATCACTGTACCAGGAGTTGCATTATATAAAGTTTCAGTGTATTAGGAATTTCACTGTATTATGTTTCACTATATCAGGAGCATCACTGTACCAGGAGTTGTATTATATAAAGTTTCAGTGTATTAAGAATTTCACTCTATTGTGTTTCACTATATCAGGACTATTACTGTACCAGAAGTTTCACTATATCAAGTGTCAGTGTGTTAGGAATTTCACTGTATTGAGTTTTACTATATCAGAGTTTCACTGTACCAGGAGTTTTATTATAACAAGTGGCAGTGTATCAGAAGTTTCATTATATTAAGGGTCAATGTACCAGGAGTTTCACAATATGAGGAGTTTCACCATATCAAGTTTCACGATATCAGGAGTTTCACTATATCAAGTTTCACTACATTAGGAATTTCTTTCTTTCTTTCCTTCTTTCCCCACATCCCTCTTGCCAAGTCTTTCAAGCGCCAACACAGCTAACACACCTCCCAGAATATGCAGCGAGCGGGCCCAAGGAGGCCACCTCAGATGAGTCACAGCGCACAGGTGAGGAGCAGCAAGTGTTGATGGCGGATTAGGCAGAAAGCTGCTGTCTATTGGCCATGTGGCGGCCATTGGTGACTGCCTGCACTATGGGAAATGCGCCAGCACGGTGGCATCGAGCAGCCGCATCACGCTGTTCAGAGGCAGAGGAAGTCAATGTTCTGGGCATGGTGACCAGTGCTTCAGTCGTTGCTTCAATACAACAGTGAGAAAAGCACTGCCCAGAAGACATTGTAACAGCGCCCATTTCCGCCCCTGCCTCAGCTCATCTGTTGCTGAAACCCTCAGCCATGCCTTTGTTACCAACAGATTCCACTGTTCCAATCCTCTCCTGGTTGGCCTTCCATCTTCCACCCTCCCTAAACTCTGCTGCCCCTATCCTAACTTGCACCGAGCCCCGTTCACCCATCACCCCCTGTGCTCGCTGACCTACATTGGCTCCCGGTCCGGGAACGCCTCGATTTTAAAATTCTCATCCTTGTTTTCAAATCCCTCCATGCCCTTTCCCCTCCCAATCTCTGTAACCTCCTCCAGCCCTACAACCCTCCAAGATCTCTGTGTTCCTCCAATTCTGGCCTCTTCCACATCCCTGATTTTCATCACTCCACCATTGGCGGCTGGAATTCCCTCCCTAAACCTCTCTCTCCTCCTTTAAGATGCTCCTTAAAACCTCTTTGACCAAGCTTTTGGTCACCTGTCCTAATATTTCCTTATGTGGCTCGGTGTCAAATTTTGTTTGATAATCGCTCCTGTGAAGCACCTTGGGACGTTTTACTGCGTATAGGTGCTAGATAAATGCAAGTTGTTGTTGTTGTTTCTGTCAGGGATGTAAATAAGTTTGTCCACTATAAAGTTGTGGATGGCGAGAATCTTCTTTGGGAATGAGTGATCATTCAGCTTGATGAAGGGCGTTGCAGAGTAGGGCAATGGTTGGTGCTCCAGTGGTGGAGCCAGTTGGAGAGTCGATGGGAGAGGGGTGAGGAGGGGGTTAGAGAGCTTAACCAACTCATCCCCCCGCCCCCAACCCAAGAACGAAGCTGGATGGGATGGTCACTGGGGGCGGAGGATGAGATAGTTGGTGTTACTGCTCTGGGTGGTTCAGCGACAGTTGCTGCTTGGGCAGTCGGTGAATACATTGCGAAGAGCAGAGGGTGGTCATGGGCTTGTTCAGGATAGACTTGAACCTGGGACAACGGCAGCAGAGCGGGTAGGCTGGAGAGTTCTATAGAGTGGGAATGAGACCCAGAGAGACATGGTGATGGAGAACCATAGAAATTTACAGCACAGAAGGAAGGCATTTGATCCATCATGTCTGTTCTGGCTCTTTCCTAGGACAGGCCAAAACTAAGCCCATTGCCCCATGCTCTCCCGTAGTCCTGGATCTTCTTCTGCCTCAAATATTTAACAATTCTCTCTTAAAAGATGCAATGGAGTCAACTACTTCATGTTGCAAACTATTCCATGCTTTAACAACTCTCTGCATCAATAAATTTCTCCTAACCTCTCTCCTTATTGTCTTATTGGCTGGTATTTGTTATCATAGAGGAGGGATTGGTAGATGTTAAACTGTGCTTGTAATGACTGTTACCCTATAAGTAAGATCAAAGTGCATAGGTTGTAATTACTATGAGAGCTTGTTTGTTGTAACCATGGTATCCTGTCTGGAATGACTGAGGTATCCTGTCTGGAATGACTGGATTATCTTGTTTGGAATGACTGAGATATCCTGTCTGTAATAATTGGGGTACCTTGCCTGTAATGACTAGGGTGCTCAGTACATAATGAGCGTGTTACCATGATTGCAATAACTGTGGTACTTTGTCTGTAATGACTGGGGTACCTTGTCTACAATGATTGGGGTATCCAGTCTGTAATGACTGGGGTAACTTGTCTGTAATGACTGAGGTGCCCTGTCTGTAATGACTGGGGTATCCTGTCTGTAATGACTTGGGTATCCTATCCATAATGACCGGGGTACCTTGTCTGTAATGACTAGAGTATTTTGTGTGTAATGACTGGGTACCTTGTCTGTAATTACAGAGGTATTTTGTGTGTAATGACTGGGATATCCTGTCTGGAATGACTGGGGTATCCTGTCTGGAATGACTGGGATATCTTGTCTATAATGACTGGGGTATCTTGTCTGGAATGATTGAGGTACCGTGTCTGTAAGTACTGGGGTATTTTGTGTGCAATGAATGGTGTACCTTGTCTGTAATGACTGGGGTACCTTGTCTGTAATGACTGAGGTGCCCTGTCTGTAACGACTGGGGTACCCTGTCTGTAATGATTGGGGTACCTTGTCTGTAATGACTGGGGTACCTTGTTTGTAATGACTGGGGTATCCTGTCTATAATGACTAGTGTATCCTATCCATAATGACTGGGGTACCTTGTCTGTAATGACTGGAGTATTTTATGTGTAATGACTGGGTACCTTGTCTGTAATTACAGAGGTATTTTGTGTGTAATGACTGGAATATCCTGTCTGGAATGACTGGGGTATCCTGTCTGGAATGACTGGGTTATCTTGTCTATAATGACTGGGGTATCTTGTCTGGAATGACTGAGGTACCGTGTCTGGGGTATTTTGTGTGTAATGAATGGGGTACCTTGTCTGTAATGACTGGGGTCCCTTATCTGTAATGAATGGGGTATCCTGTCTGTAATGATTAGGGTATCCTGTCTGTAATGACTGGGGTATCCTGTCTGTAATGACTGGGGTATCCTGCCTGTAATGACTGGGATATCCTATCTGTAATGACTGGGGTACCATGGTACAGCGAGGGTCTGTAATTGGTGTGGTTTGTAATGCGAGCAATGCACCCTCTGTAATCGCAGCAGTTCAGCACATGGTCTGTGCTGGCTGCAGTATCTTATCTCTAATTGCAGCACGCTATTGCCTGCATTGGCTGCAGCAGCAAGCCTCTCACTAACCCTCCTGTCCCGCTACCAAAGGTGCCGGCTTCTTGGACACTGGAACTCACCGAGTTCTCCCGACTCCCCTCCAGTTGTTATCAGTCACAGAGCAGAGCTCACTTAAGCAACAGACAGCCAGGAGTCAACTGCTCCAGTCTCCTTAAACAAGGAGAACGAGCAAGAGAGAGAGAGAGAGAGAGAGAACACAGCAAAGATTCTCAGGCTCGAGGTAACTAGGAAAAACTGGTAAAGCAAACTGCAATCTGGGTTAATGAAAACCCTGCAGGCAATTTGCTCCAACAAGAGACCGGTTTGTCTGACTGAAGAGCTGATGAAGGATTAAAAATACCAGCAAATAAAAATATTGGGAGGGCAGATTTGCAGCCCAGTGTTAATGAGCCCCACACATGGAAAACACTCAGCACTGACTTTCCCTGTGCCTCGTCAGGTAAAAGTCACTGGGTCAGAGTTTCCGCATGATTTCCGCCCAGCTAACAGCGGGACCTGGAACGGAATGGAATGAAATAGCGCAAAAGGGTTGCGGAAATTTAAGCGTGAGTGAGTTATACCTGTACGTCGGAATTTCCGCCATCTTTTACGCTGGTTCAAAAGTCCCTTCATCGGAAGCAGTCCCCGCCCATAATATTGGCCACGCCCCCTGACTACACCTGTCCAGGTGTGGGGGGAGGGCCGGGGGTTCATCACGTTGCGCTAAAGATTGAAGTGATAGTAAAGGGTTAAAAATAAGCTGCTTGGTTGATACCTAACCTAACCCGCCTTGACGGGAAATTGACAGGATCGGGTACAACACTGGCTTTACACCCCGCCCATTGAAGTCAACAGAGAGTAATATCGGGCAGGGGATAAAACCAGCGTTCCAGCCGATCCCGTGGGATTCCCGCCTGGCCAGTTAGGTTAAAATGACCCCCATTGAGTCTCCACCCTGGGGTTCACTAATGAATCGTAGCTCAAGCTAACGGACCATATCAATGCCATGGCCACAAGAGCAGGACAGAGGCTGGGGGCTCACCTCCCGATCTCTCGAAGCCTCACCATCATCTACACAGGCACAAGTCAGGAGCGGGATGGGATGTTCACCAATCACTGGTGCAGCCGCAACAACACTCCAGAAGCTTGACTCCATCCAGGATAGAGGAGTTCACTTGACCAGCGACCCCTTCTGCCATTGGCCTTTTCCCCTCCAAACCCTCCAGCCAGCCTGGGATAGCCTCACGCCAGCTGCGCCCCCTCAGCAACCGACTTCTGCACAGCCAAGGGCTCAACACAGAGACAGCTGATGAACGAGGGCTGTCCCTCTCCTCCTCACACCCGTGACCTTGACACTAACTCAGATGGATGGGACCAGCAGCCCAGGAGACAGTCTGCTTGAGAGAGAAAAAAAAATCCTTCTCACTGCAGCGACACACCAAAGGAAACAGCAGCCTCTGTCATCCAGCAAATACATCAGCCCCCGCCCCAGTGTTAGGGGAAGAGCAGCTGCTGAGCACAGTCTTTTACTAAAAATGCACAGTCCCTGCTGGACGTTTTACAGCAAGTCCGAGGATCGTGAATTGTACACGGTGGGGAGGGGGATGAAAGGGAATGAAAGAAAAACAAACAGGCAGATATACAGTCAGTCACGGAGATACTTAGACAAATTAACAGACTTAAATCAATAGATACATAGAGAGATAGACAGAAATCAAAAGACAGATGAATAGACAGACAGAGATAGATAGATAGATAGATAGACAGGTAGATAGATAGAGAGAGAAAGATAGATAGATAGATAGATCGTTGGAGAGATAGATAGATAGATAGATAGATAGAGAGAGAGATAGAAAGTTAGGTAGATCATTGGAGAGATAGATAGATAATTAGACAGATAGATAGATATACAGATAGACAGACAGACAGATAGCTAGATATACAGATAGATAGATGAGACTCCCTCTTTAAAAAGGGGTTCTGATGGTGAGACTCCCCCTTTAAATGGGGTCTTGATGGTGAGACTCCCTTTAAAAGGGGTCCTGATGGTGAGACTCCCCTTTTAAAAGGGGTCCTAATATCGTTCCCTATTTAGATCTGCTGTGCTTGTTGGACCTAGCTTTCATTAAGCTCACACTCCCTCTGTCTTGCAGCTGAACACTCAGCTTATTTCACTTGTGCTCCCGATTCATCAACATTAAGCTAATAATGAGGCAAATTGACCGGATGCAGTGGAAGGAAACAGTCTCCGAGATTTCAGACCCCCGTGTATCCATGATGAGGTCTCCGGATATTGGGCTGATTCACTGCCCATTCATCTACGCAGGAAATTATTGCAGTCAAATTTATTAAAATGTTAATTTGTGAGAGAATCTAATTTCATCACGAGGATTGAATCCCCAGAAAGCAGGCTGGTCTACATCCCTCGAACACTCCATCAGTCACCATCGAGGCACACAATCAGCTTGCAATATAGACGGAGTCTTTGCCGCTGGTGAGCCCCACTAAACGCCTCGATTTTAAAATTCTCATCCTTGTGTTCATATCCCTCCATGGCCTCACCCCTGCCTATCTCTGTAACCTTCTACAACCCTCCGAGATTTCTGCACTCCTCCAATTCTGGCCTCTTACACATCCCCGATTTTAATCGCTCCACCCTTGGCGGCCGTGCCTTCAGCTGCCTAGGCCCTAAGCTCTGGAGTTCCCCCCCTAAACCTCTCCGCCTCTCTACCTCTCTCTCCTTAAAACCTACGTCTCTTAATACCTCCTTATGTGGCTCGATGTCAAATTTTGTTTGATAATCACTCCTGTGAAGCGCCTTGGGACGTTTTACTACATTAAAGGCGCTATATAAATGCAAGCTGTTGTTGTTGAAGAAAGGAGAGCAGATGAAAAGATGAAGAGGGAGAAAGGATGGAGAGAGAGAAAGGATGGAGTTAGAGGAAGAGAAAGAAAGGCAGTGAAAGGATGGAGATAGAAAGAAAAGATGGAGAGAGCAAGTGAAAGGACAAAAAGAGAAGAGGCTGAAAGGATGGAGAGAGAGAGAGTGCAAAAGATTGGAGAGAGACGGCAAAGATGGAGAGTGTGAAAAGACGGAGAGAGAAAGTAAAAGGATGGGTGAAAAGATGGAGAGAGGGAGGGTGAAAGGATGGAGAGAGAGGGTTGGTGAAGAGATGCTTGTTTTGTGCTGTACATATGTGTGTGTTGCTCAGGCCCTGTGTTGTGCATACACCACATTTTGTTGCCAGGCTGTTTCCACAGTCTGCTATTCCTGCCCCTCATGGCCCAGGCACTCCCTCCCACCAAGCCCCCAGCTGTCCCTCCCGCACATGCACAATGACATTAGACAGCGTGCTCCTGGTTACCTGGGAAAGCGACCTCATTCAATCGTTTTAATTATTCAGTAAAATCCCTCCCACGCTCATTAATGTGAGGCAAAACGCAAACACATTAAAGCTGTAGCCCCACTTGACTACTGTGCGCACGGTGACAGCTTAAGGCTAAAGGAGCTGCTTTTAAAAAAATATATTTTTGGCCTTTTCCCCCGGTAGTACAAGAGCCTGAGGCCTAGTACTCCATACCACAACATAATCGTCTTACAGCATGCAGGGCCCCTGTGAAGGAAGGAAGGAAGGATGGAAGGAATGAAGGAACGTATTTGCTGTGCACAATCAAATCGTGGCATTGCCAGATCAGTAAACCAATGACAGATCTCCGGGCAGTGCAATATCTGGTAATGATCCTGCGCACTCATTTATAAGTCGCTCTCAGACACGGACTTGAATCCTCAGAGACACCCTGTCCTTATTACAAATAGTTCTGTGTCATCTCCTTTCCTGCATTTGGGGCAAATATTAATCACTGGTCCTGGCTAAAAAAAAATTCTGATAATCCCATCAGTTGCGGAGTGTTCCAAAAGTCCAAGTAACTGAATGAAAGGTCAAGATGGGGCTTGGGTGACAGGTGTGTGTACAGGCTGTTAGATCTGGGCATCAGTCTGTGTCGGATGGACAGTGTGACAGTGAGGAGGCTGGATACTGGTCAGTGAGTGGTGGGGGAAGGCAGTAAGAAAGAGAGAACATGTGTATGTACATACAGCCAATTAAGTACTTTTGAAGAGTAGTCAGTGTTGTAATGTAGGAAACGCAGCAGCCAATTTGCGCAGAGCAAGATCCCACCAACAGCAATGTGATAATGACCAGATAATCTGTTTTTTAATGATGTTGGTTGAGGGATAAATATTGGCTGGGGCAAGACGGCACCTCCGACAGTGCAGCACTCCCCTCAGTACTGCACTGGGAGCTTCAGCCTGGACAATTTGCTCAAGAGTGGGACTTGAACCCGCGACCTTCTGACCCCAGAGGTGAGAGTGCATCCCGGCCTCTGAGTCAATGGTTTTGAGACCCCTGCCGGTGGACTGGGCCTCAGGGGAAACAATCCACCTGACGAGCCCAACTCCCCGAACTTTTCCTTGCACTGTAGGCTCCGGGAAAGCAGGAGACACTGATCAATCCAGGTACGGTTCAGGCCCGTGCCCGGCCTCTCCCCTTTGCCCACTGCCCACGGATCATCAGGTGATGCCCTTGCCCATTCTCTCTTCTTTTACCTGCAGCAACAGAGCGGTGGGAGAGTGAGAGAAGATGAGAATAAGTCTCGGAGAACAGCCTAGTCACACCTCTTGCAAGAGCTGTGAACAAACACTAACTGGTGCCTGAATATATGAGCCGTCAGTCACTGTAATGAGACAGCAGAGATTCCCAGCGTGGGTTTCACAATTTGTAGCTTATTGCCAGAGATGGCCTGGCTACATTAAACTGTACACAGAGATTCTCCAGCCCAACAATGACACAGCACAGCCAATCAAAAAATAGCTTCCTATCTATTGTGGTTGTTCAGCAATTTTGGCGAATTCAACAATTTTCCATTTCAGGCACAAGAGAGTCCCATCAAACACTCCCAGGTCAGGTACAGCACAGGTTAGAGACAGAGTAAAGCTCCCTCTACACTGTCACACCAAACACTCCCAGGTCAGGTATAGCACGGGTTAAATACAGAGTAAAACTCCCTCTACACTGTCCCATCAAACACTCCCAGGTCAGGTACAGCATAGGTTAGATACAGAGTAAAGCTCCCTCTACACTGTCCTATCAAACACTCCCAGGTCAGGTAGAGCACGGGTTAGATACAGAGTAAATCTCCCTCTACACTGTCACACCAAACACTCCCAGGTCAGGTACAGCACGGGTTAAATACAGAGTAAAACTCCCTCGACACTGTCCCATCAAACACTCCCAGGTCAGGTACAGCATAGGTTAGATACAGAGTAAAGCTCCCTCTACACTGTCCCATCAAACACTCCCAGGGCAGGTACAGCACAGGTTAGATACAGAGTAAGGCTCCCTCTACACTGTCCTATCAAACACTCCTAGGGCAGGAACAGCGCAGGTTAAATACAGAGTAAAGCTCCCTCTACACTGTCCCGCCAAACACTCCCAGGGCAGGTACTGCACGGGTTAGATACAGAGTAAAGCTCCCTCTACACTGTCCCATCAAACACCCCCAGGCCAGGTACAGCATGGGTTAGATACTGAGTAAAGCTCTGTACATGTTCAGGGACTGCGCTGAGTCACACACTGTACAACGAGTCTCAAAGTCTCTGCTCTGTTAACAAGGAACTTTATTCCTAAATTCCCGAGATGTGTGAATTTGCAGCTCTGCCCCCGTTTTGAACGTTGCCCCTTCACATCCAGTTTGAGCCCAAACACAGTCCTGACCGTACTGTGCTTGCTGTCATCTCTCACACAAGCCTCTTCCTTCAAGTGCTCCTTCCTGTTCCAGTTCCCTTCCTAGGCTCCCAGTGGCAATCACCTGCATCTCTCCCGACAAGGGCACCTTCACCAACCATCTCCCCACGCCCCAGATGCTGAGCCCACTTGGCAGATTATCAGTCATCTAGCCTGCAGTTGATACCTGGCCTGGGTTTTACTCCAGTTCGTCTCTACCCGACACTGCTACACTCCCACCCCTCGCTACGATTCACTCTGCGCCCTCACACGCAAGCAGTAACCTGCTGTGATAAATGCCAGTAAGGCAGCGCTCTTCGCTTCAAGGCAAACCTGGCAGCCGTTGTAAAAGAAAGAAAGAACTTACATTTATAAAGTGCCTTTCACAAACTCAGGATGTCCCAAAGCGCTTTACAGCCAATGAAGTACTTTTGAATTGTAGTCGCCGTTGTAATGTAGGAAATGTAGGAAAAGTGGCATCCAGAGGGTTGTCCTATGAGGAGAGATTGAGCCTATACTCTCTGGAGTTTAGAAGAATGAGAGGTGATCTCATTGAAACATATAAGATTCTGAGCGGACTTGCTGAGAGATTGTTTCCCCTGGCAAGAGAGTCTAGAACTAGGGGGAATAGTTGCAGGATAAGGGGTCGGCCGTTTAAGACTGAGATGAGGAGGAGTGCTGTGGATGCTGAGTCATTGAGTATATTCAAGGCTGAGATCGATAGATTTTTGGACTCTAGGGGAATCAAGTGATAGTGTAGTTGAGGTAGAAGATCAGCCATGATCTTATTGAATGGCGGAGCAGACTTGAGGGGCCGCATGGCCTACTCCTGCTCCTATTTCTTAGGTAACCAATTTACCAATCCCACAGACAGCAATGTGATAATGACCAGATAATCTGTTTTCTTGGTGATGTTGGTTGAGAGGTGAATATTGGCCAGGACACCAGGGAGAACTCCCCTGCTCTTCTTCGAAATAGTGCCATGGGATCTTTTACATCCACCTGAGGGGGCAGACTGGGCCTCGGTTTAACATCTCATCCAAAAGACGGCACCTCCGACAGCGCACCCTTAGTGTCAGCCAAGATTTTATACTCAAGTCTCTGGAGCGGGACCTGAACCCATGACCTCCAATGACTCAGAGGCGAGAGTGCTACCCACTGAGCCACGGCTGACATCTACACCAATATTAACCTGTAAATCATGACTGAGATGAATAACAGTCGGGTGTGAAGTAGCAGTTAATCACGTAAACCACTTGGCAGATTACGAGGAGACAGAGACCGAGAACAGAAACTGTTTTTAAACTGTTCGTAATGCACGGGCCATTCTAAAAAAGCCAGCGGGTTTTCATATTTTAAAAATATATTCGTTATATTGCGACCGAAATGACCCCAGACCATGGACAGACTTTACCGTGCAGTCTACATTCTCCCGCCACAGAATTTACTCGTCTGTTGAAGAGATTGGCCTCCTCCGCCCGTTAATTTAAGAGGACGAGAGAATCAGGCAGGCTCCCTCCCCGCCGCGCTCCCTCCCCCTCCCCTAACCCACACCCCCTCCCCAATCTTACTGGGGAGGGAGAAATAAAGTAAAAGTTAAACAATCAAAATAGAGAACACGGGAAAAATACAAAGTCCAAGTTTTCCCGCTCGGCATCAGCTTAATGCAAAGATCACGCCGGCTGGAAAATCTAGGCCTGTATTCACCAGCAGATCGCACCTGACATTGGGCGGTGGCAAGACACAGTGTATTATTCTGCTGCTAAGCTGAAGGTCAATTAGAAGCTGATTGCTCAGCTGTATCCTGGGGATTGTTGCTGGACCTGGGGGTTGGAATTTCTTTCTTTCCTTCTTTCGCCCACCACTCACTGACCAGTATCCAGCCTCCTCTGTCCCACTGTCACACTGTCCATCCGACACAGACTGACACCCAGATCTAACAGCCTGTACACACACCAGTCACCCAAGCCCCATCTTGACTTTTCATTCAGTTACTGGAACTTCTGGAATACTCCACAACTGATGGGATTATCGGAATTTTTTTTCAGCCAGGACAGTGATTAATATTTGCCCAAATGCAGGGAAGGAGATGACACAGAACTATTTGTAATAAGGACAGGGTGTCTCAGAGGATTCAAGTCCGTGTCTGAGAGCGACTTATAAATGAGCGCGCAGGTTCATTACCAGATATCGCACTGCACGGAGATCTGTCATTGGTTCACTGATCTGGCAATGCCATGATTTTATTGTGCACAGCAAATACATTTCGACAAGAAATTAATTTTCGGTCTGAATTCTCACTCCCAACAAGCTGCTCCTTTAACCAGCTCCATTTTGAAGAAAAAGTTATGTAAAATGGGAGGATGGTCGTCTGGGTGAGCTGGAGATTAACCCTCTCACTGCCAGCCTTCCCACTATGTGAACAGAGCTCCAACACCAGAGAGAGGGGGAAACAGAGGGAGAGATAGAGAGAGAGAAAAACAGAGAGAGGGAGAGAGAGATAGAGAGAGAGAAAAAGAGAGAGGAAGAGAGAGATGGAGAAACTGAGACAGAGAACGGGAAAAACTGAGAGAGGAAGAAACAGAGAGAGAGAGACAGAGAAATAGAGAAATAGAGAGAGGGAGAGAGGAAGAAACTGAGACAGAGAGGGAGAAACAGAAAGGGAGATACAGGGAAGAGAGGGAAGAGCAGAAACTGAGACAGAGAAGGAAAAACAGAGGAGAGAGAGGGAGAAACAAAGAGGAGAGGGGAAGAAACCGGAGAAAGACAGAGTGAGAAATAGGGAAGGAAGGAGAAAAATGAGAGACGCACAGAAAGAAACAGAGTGAAATAAGACAGAAATAGATAAATTGAAACAAAGGAATGAGAGAGATGAAGAGGTGTAGAAAAGGAGGGAAGGAGAGTAAGGCAGAAAAAAGAAAGGAGAGACAAAAAATGGGAAAGGAGATGTAGAGAAAGAAAGGTAGACACATACAGAGTGTCAAAGAGATAGAAAGAGGCACAGGCGGAGAAAAAAGGTGGGAGGGGAAATTATTCCAGAAAAAGACGCAAATAAAATCAGGCTCGGCTGTGATGCCCCCCATGGTGGATTCCCTGTTGACACATGCTGTCTGGACACGTGCATAAAGAACAGTCCCTTGGGGAAGGGGAGGGGGAGCTGGGCCTCCAGGTTCAGGGGGATTCAGGAGAAAGTTCTTTAACCAGAGTAGTTAGAATGTGGAACAATGTGGGGACGAATAGCATATATACATTTAAGGGGAAGCTAGATAAACACATGAGGGAGAAAGGAATAGAAGGATATACTGATAGGGTTAGATGAAGAAGGGTGGGAGGAGGCTCGTGTGGAGCATAAACACTGGCATAGACCTGTTGGGCCGAATGGCCTGTTTCTGCCCCGTACATTCTGTGTAATTCGATATAATGGTTTCTCCAGGTCAGTCAGTCTATAGGCGCCACCTGGTGGACAGTCCATGCTGTGCACCTTCGCAATGTCCTGATTACACAACAGAGTCCAGTCCAAGTACAAGGGATCAAACAGAGGATTTGGGGGGTGATTTTAACCCCCAAGAACGAGTGGGTTGGGAGCAGGTGGGAGTTGAAAATAGTTGGTTTTTTGGATCGCAACCGTAAAATCTTCGGACTTTGCATTCTCATTGGGAAGCCTGTACTTTTCCACGCCGACGTTAAACCCGGAAATAAAGCCGGGTTGCAGCCGCAACCCAAAAAACAACTATTTTCAACTTCCATCCGTCCTCAACCCACCCATTCTTGGGGTTTAAAATCACTCCCTTGGAAGCTGCATAAAAATGATCCCAAACCCTAGCCCACTGAGTCTGACGTGTGATTCTCTGCCACAGGAGTGTAAAGAAAAGCCCATCGATATGTTAAACAGAAAACAGAAGTAAGGGAGAGGATTGATAAGGGTAGTGCGGTTGATGTGTATATGGACTTTGATAAAGCACCACATAATTGACTTAGTAAAATTGAAACCTATGGTATTAAACGGGCAGTGGCAGCGTGGATACGAATTTGTCATAGGGACAGAACACAGAGTAGTGGTGAACTCCAGTTTTTCAGACAGGAGGGAAGTATACAGTGGTGTTCCCCTGGGGTTGGTAATAGGCCCATTGCTCTTTTTGTCATATATTAATGACCTGGACTTGGGGTATACAGAGCATAATTTCAAAGTTTGCAGATGACATGAAACTCGGTAATGTGGTAAACAATGTGAAGGATAATAACAGACTTCAGGAGGACATAGACAGACTGGTGAAACGGGCAGACACATGGCGGATGAAATATAAAGTAGGAAAGTGTGAAGTGATGCATTTTGATAGGAAGAATGAGGAGAGGCAATATAAACTAAATGGTACAATTTTAAAGGCGATGCAGGAACAGAGAGATCTGGGGGTGTACATACACAAATCCTTGAAGGTGGCAGACAAGTTGAGGCGGCTGTTAAAAAAGCACATGGGATCCTGGGCTTTATTAATAGAGGCATAGAGTACAAAAGCAAGGAAGTTAAGCTAAATGTTTGTAAGCTACTGGTTAGGCCTCAGCTGGAGTATTGTGTCCAATTGTGGGCACCACACTTTAGGAAGGATATCAAGGCCCTAGAGAGGGTACAGAGGACATTTACTGGAATGGTACCAGGGATGAGGGACTTCAGTTACATGGAGAGATTGGAGAAGCTGGGGTTGTTCTCCTTAGAACAGAGAAGGTTAAGGAGAGATTTAATAGAGGTGTTCAAAATCATAAAAGGTTTTAATAGAGTAAATAAGGAGAAACTATTTCCAGTGGCAGAAGGGTCGGTAACCAGAGGAAATAGATTTAAGGTAATTGGCAAAAGAATCAGAGGTGAGATGAGGAGAATTTTTCCTTACACAGTGAGTTGTTGTGATCTGGAATGCATCGCCTGAAAGGGCGGTGGAAGCAGATTCAATAGTAACTTTCAAAAGGGAATTGGATAAATCCTTGAAGGGGAAAAATTTGCAGGGCTATGAGGAAAGAGCAGAGGAGTGGGACTAATTGGATACCTCTTTCAAAGAGCGGACCCAGGCATGATGGGCCGAATGGCCTCTTCCTGTGCTGTATCATTCTATGATTCTATGAAAATTATCATTCATTAGTCTGTGTACTGACACTCCCAGTGCTGTACTGAGGGAGAGCTGCACTGTCAGAGGTGCTGTCTTTTGGATGAGACTTTAAACCGAGGCCCTGTCTGCTCTCTCAGATGAACGTAAAAGATTCCGCGGCCACTATTTCAAAGAAGAGCAGGGGAGTTCTCCCTGGTCATTATCACAGTGCTGTTTGTGGGACCTTGCAATGTGCAAGTTGGCTGCTGCGTTTCCCTACATTACAACAGAGACCACACTATAAAAGTATTTTGTTGGTTGTAAAGCAATTTGGGACGTCCTGAGGTCATTAAAGGCGCTATATAAATGCAAGTTCTTTCTTTTTTTATTGGATTTTTAAAATCAAAGCTTGGTGTTGTCTAACCATCACTTCCTTACTTTCCCACCCTCCCGCAGACTATCTTCATCCTTGGTGCTGTCCCTTCGGTGCGGCACTGAGTCAGTGCTACATTGTCTGGTGTGCCGTGGCCCTGAGCCCTGGGCTTGGGTTCCCCAGTAAAACTGTTACAGCTGTTGGGGGGGGGGGGTAGGTTTACACTGGGATCACCAAAATATTCCACGGGACAGCATGGCCCCCTGTGGGGCGGGAGGCTGGGGTGGTATAGCGGAGATATGAGTGGACGGATGGATATTCCAGAGTTTCCCTTGATTGCCTACGGGGATCAGGGATAGTCAGAGAGAAGGTTCCGTCCAGAGGTCAGACTGGGTGGGTAGAGTCCATGATAGGGTACAGCGTATCTGGTCTGTGGAGAGAAGAGGGTTGTTGAGACAAATGGTCTTTTATTATTCGGGAGTCTTTATCTTCGAGCGCCCTTGCACCATTGGCGGCCGTGCCTACAGCCATCTAGGCCCTAAGCTCTGGAATTCCCTCCCTAAACCCCTCTACCTCTCTCTCCTCCTTTAAGACGCTCCTTAAATCCTACCTCTTTGACCAAGCTTTTGGTCACCTGTCCTAATATCTCATTATGTGGCTCAGTGTCAAATTTTGTTTGATTACCGCTCCTATGAAGCGTTTTGGGGGACGTTTTTACCACGTTAAAGGCGCTATATAACTGCAAGTTGTTGTGGATTCACCTGAAACTTTATCACTGTTTTGACAAGTGTTTGGAGCCCAGTGTGTGCTGACACTGCCACCTGCTGGATACTACATGCAGCGCTGGTCACAGGCCTGTTGCTTCAATGCAGCCTTTCAAACCACAGCTGGTTAGCCACTCTGCACCTCATCATCCACAATCCTCTCCACCCCTGGTACCTGTCCTTCAGTCAGATAATTAATCTACTTTTTAAAAAATAATTGCAGCGAAATTAAAAGTTGTCAGCTTTCATTCGCTCTGAGTCAGAAGGTTGTGGGTTCAAGTCCCATTCCGGAGACTTGGGCACAAAATCTAGGCTGACACTCCCAGTGCAATACTGAGGAAGTGCTGCACTGTCGGAGGTACCATCTTTCAGGTGAGACATTAAACTGAGGCCCCGTCTGCCCCTCTCAGGTGGACGTAAAAGATCCCACAGACACTAATCGAAGAAGAGCAAGGGAGTTCTCCCCGTTGTCTTGGTTGATTTTTATCCCTCGACCATCATCACTAAAAACAGTTGATCTGGTCATTTATCTCATTGCTGTTTATGGGATCCTGCTGTGCGCAAATTGGCTGCCATGTTTCCTATATTACAACAGTGACTACATTTCAAAGTACTTCATTGGCTGTAAAGTGCTTTGGAACGTCCTGAGGTTGTGAAAGGCGCTATATAAATACAAGACATTCTTGTTGAACCATGGCTCCTTGCTGGAGGCTGTCAGTCTGCACAATGCACCCAGTGATTTATTAGCGAGCATTTGGTGAGTTAAGTACAGATGCCAACTTCCTATAATTAGTACGGAGAGTCCAAGGGTTTAGTTCAATCTGGCGATCCAAGTTTATTCCAATTGAACCCGTCAAAATCCCCCCACTGAGGCTCCATCCCTTCCCCCACCAAGACTCCGCCACTAGTACACAAGGCTCTGCCCTTTCCACACCTAGGCCCTACCCCTTCCCAATCAAGGCTCTGCCCCTTCCCCATTGAAGCTCCACCCCTTCCCCATCAAGACCTCGCCCCTTCCCCATCGAGGCTACCACACAAGGCTCCTATCCCCTTCCTCATCGAGGCTCCACTCCTTCTCCTACTGAGGCTCCACCCCTCCCCAAAATGGGGCTCCACCCCTTCCCTCATCAAGGCTCCGCCCCTTACTGGAAGAGTGAGAGTACTTCAGGGTGTGAGTAACGTAGAATGAGAGTACTGGAGAATGAGAGTACTGGAGAGTGAATATTGGAGAGAGTGAATATTGGAGAGTGAGAGTATTGGAGAGTAAGAGTATTGGAGAGTAAGAGTATTGGAAAGTGCGAGTGTTGGAGAGTGAGAGTATTGGAGAGTGAGAATGTTGGAGAGTGAGAGTATTGGAGAATGAGAATGTTGGAGAGTGAGAGTGTTGGAGAGTGAGAGTACTGGAGAGTGAGAGTACTGGAGGATGAGTACTGGGGAGTGAGAGTACTGGGGAGTGAGAGTAATGGAGAGGGAGTGTATTGGAGAGTGAGAGTATTGGAGAGTGAGAGTACTGGAGGGTGAGAGTACTGGAGGGTGAGAGTACTGGAGGGTGAGAGTAATGGAGAGTGAGAGTAATGGAGAGTGAGAGTATTGGAGAGTGAGAGTATTGGAGAGTGAGAGTATTGGAGAGTGAGAGTACTGGAGATTGAGAATATTGGAGAGTGAGAGTATTGGAGAGTGAGAATACTGGAGATTGAGAGTATTGGAGAGCGGGAGTACTGGGGAGTGGGAGTACTGAGGAGGGAGAGTATTGGAGAGGAAGAGTATTGGGCAGTGAGAGTACTGGAGATTGAGAGTATCGGAGAGTGAGAGTATTGGAGAGTGAGAGTATTGGAGAGTGACAGTACTGGAGATTGAGAGTGCCGGAGAGTGAGAGTATTGGAGAGTGAGAATACTGGAAAGTGAGAGTATTGGAGAGCCGGAGTACTCAGGAGGGAGAGTATTGGAGAGGGAGAGTACTGGGGAGTGAGAGTACTGGAGAGTGAGAGTACTGGAGATTGAAAGTATTGGAGAGTGAGAATACTGGAGAGTGAGAGTATTGGAGAGTGAGAGTATTGGAGAGTGAGAGTACTGGGGAGTGAGAGTACTGGGGAGTGAGAGTATTGGAGATTGAGAGTACTGGAGAGTGAGAGTACTGGAAAGTGAGAGTATTGGAGAGCCAGAGTATTGGAGAGCCAGAGTATTGGAGAGGGAGAGTATTGGAGAGGGAGAGTATTGGAGCATGAGAGTATTGGAGGACGAGAGTATTGGAGAGTGAGAGTACTGGAGATTGAGAGTATTGGAAAGTGAGAGTACTGGAGAGTGAGAGTATTGGAGAGGGAGAGTATTGGAGAGGGAGAGTACTGGAGAGTGAGGGTACTGGAGAGTGAGCGTACTGGAGAGTGAGAGTACTGGAGATTGAGAGTATTGGAGAGTGAGAGTACTGGAGAGTGAGAGTATTGGAGAGTGAGAGTATTGGAGAGTGAGAGTACTGGACAGTGAGAGTATTGGAGAGCCTGAGTACTGGTGAGGGAGAGTATTGGAGAGTGAGAGTATTGGAGAGTGAGAGTACTGGAGAGTGAGAGTACTGGGGAGTGAGCGTATTGGAGAGCCAGAGTACTGAGGAGTGGGACTACTGGGGAGCGGGAGTACTGGAGAGGGAGAGTATTGGAGGACGAGAGTACTGGAGGGCGAGAGTATTGGGGAGTGGGAGTATTGGGGAGTGGGAGTATTGGGGAATGGAAGTATTGGGGAGCGGGAGTACTGGGGAGCGGGAGTATTGGGGAATGGAAGTATTGGGGAGCGGGAGTACTGGGGAGCGGGAGTACTGGGGAGCAGGAGAATTGGGGAGCGGGAGAATTGGGGTGCGGGAGTACTGGGGAGCGGGAGTACTGGGGAGTGAGAGTACTGGTGAGTGAGGATATTGAAGGTTGAGATTACTGGTGGGTGAGTTTTGATGGGCTCATTGTCATTTTCTGTTCCTTTGCAGTTTTAAGGAATTGCCTGTATGTACTACTGCATCGTGGCCACCTGGTGGCGGTGCTGCTCCATGTGGTACAGTGTTGTAGTGCAGCCTCCCTCTCCCAACCGCTGGGGGATAATTTAAAGGGACCAGGCTCTCCCTCCATCCCATGGGGAGCGGGGATCGGGGACTGTACTTCTGGAAAAGCCTCCTCCAAAATCTTACCGATCCCCACCACGCTGGCGGAGGAGTGTGAATACTCATCGTTTCCTCCATCCTGCACTGTTGGAAACCCAGCCATGAAATCCTGAGGCTGATCTCCTTCAGTGACAGGAGATCGGTGAAACCTCCCGGAGAACCAGTATCAACGGTTTTCGCTGTTTCTCCAGGATTCATCCGGGAGATCAGGAGAACCCCTACATAATTTCAGGGCTTGCAAATACCAGTTGCCATAAACTTGTATTCCCTCGGGTATAGAAGATTAAGGGGTGATCGAATTGAGGTGTTTAAGATGATTAAAGGAGTCGAGAGGGTCGATAGAGAGAAACTATTTCCTCTGGTGGGTTCGTCATACGCCCGGTCTGATACTCGAGCAGGGCGTGTAACGTGTCCGATGTTGGAGCGGGGCGTGTAACGGGTCCGATGTTGGAGCGGGGCGTGTAACGTGTCCGATGTTGGAGCGGGGCGTGTAACGGCACCGATGTTGGAGCGGGGCGTGTAACGTGTCTGATATTGGAGCGGGGCGTGTAACAGGTCCGATATTGAAGCGGGGCATGTAATGGGTCCGATGTTGGAGCGGGGCGTGTAACGTATCTGATATTGGAATGGGGCGTGTAATGTGTCCAATGTTGGAGCGGGGCGTGTAACGTGTCTGATGTTGGAGTGGGGCGTGTAACGTGCCCGATATTGGAGCGGGGCGTGTAACGGGTTCGAAATTGGAGCGGGCCGTGTAACGGGTCCGATATTGGAGCGGGGCGTGTAACGGGTCCGATATTGGAGCGGGGCGTGTAACGGGTCCGATATTGGAGCGGGGCGTCTAATGGGTCCGATATTGTCGAGGGGCCTGTAACGGGTCTGATATTGGAGCGGGCGTGTAACGGGTCCGATTTTGGAGCGGGGCGTGTAACGGGTCCGATATTGAAGCGGGACGTATAATGGGTCCGATAATGGAGCGGGGCGTGTAGCGGGTCCGATATTGTAGCGGGGCATGTAATGGGTCTGATATTGGAACGGGGCGTGTAATGGGTCTGATATTGGAGCGAGGCGTGTAACAGGTCCGATATTGGAACAGGGCGTGTAATGGGTCCGATATTGTAGCGGGATGTTTAACGGGTCCGATATTGGAGCAGGACGTGTAACGGGTCTGATATTGGAGCGGGATGTGTAACGGGTCTGATATTGGAACGGGGCGTGTAACGGGTCCAATATTGGAGCGGGGCATGTAATGGGTCCGATATTGGAGCGGGGCGTTTAACGGGTCTGATGTTGGAGCGGGGCGTGTAACGGGCGGCTGATCCGATAGCGCCCAGGACAAATTTCAAGCCCGTTGACTTTTATGGAGGTCCCAGGGGCACAACATCCAGGAAGAGTCAACATTTCCAGGGGCTCTGAGGACATGTTTACTGATCGGTCACTTCCAGCTCACAACCTCACCCTCCTGTCGAACCATATTTGTGACACAAAATCAATCAACTCACAACATCACAACGCGAGACGGCAAGTGTGAAGCGAATTTCGAGGGAAACGTTTTTTATTAGAATGTTTACCAAAAGTGTGGATTACAATGTAGTTCTCTCTCCCGAATCTTATCACAATCTCTCCTATCCCACCCTCAGCATGTGCTCCCCTTGGCTACCAGAATCACCATGGTTCTGCTTTGTACTCACTGTGTAACAGACGGCTCCCAGTCTTGTCCACTGAAAAAGAAAAATAACACAATCAGTTCAATTATCAATATAGAGCACAAGATTAACTCACTGTAACACACTGTATATCTCACTCTACATCACAATGTACATCTCCCTCTATATCACAATCTACATCTCCCTCTATAACACAGTGTATATCTCCCTCTATAACACAGTACATCTCCCTCTATAACACATTGTACATCTCCCTCTATAACACACTGTACATCTCCCTCTAGAACAGACTGTACATCTCCCTCTATAACAGACTGTACATCTCCCTCTATAACACCCTGTATATCTCCCTCTATAACACTCTGTACATCTCCCTTTTTCACACCCTGTATATCTCCCTCCATAACACACTGTACATCTCCCTCTATAACACACTGTACATCTCCCTCTATAACACACTGTATATCTCCCTCTATAACACTCTGTACATCGCCCTCTAAATCACAATGTACATCTCCCTCCATAACACACTGTACATCTACCTCCATAACACACTGTACAACTCCCTCTATAACACACTGTATATCTCCCTCTATAACACACTGTACATCTCCCTCTATAACACACTGTACATCTCCCTCTATATCACTCTGTACATCTCCCTCTATATCACAATGTACATCTCCCTCTATAACACACTGTACATCTCCCTCTTTAACACACTGTACATCTCCCTCTATATCACTCTGTACATCTCCCTCTATATCACAATGTACATCTCCCTCTATATCACTCTGTACATCTCCCTCTATAACACACTGTACATCTCCCTCTATAACACTCTGTACATCTCCCTCTATATCACAGTGTGCATCTTCCTCTATAACGCACTGTATATCTCCCTCTATAACACTCTGTACATCTCCCTCTATAACACACTGTACATCTCCCTCTATAACACACTGTACATCTCCCTCTATAACACTCTGTACATCTCCCTCTATATCACAGTGTGCATCTTCCTCTATAACGCACTGTATATCTCCCTCTATAACACTCTGTACATCTCCCTCTATATTGCAATGGACATCTCCCTCGATAACACTCTGTACATCTCCCTCTATATCACTTGTACATCTCCCTCTATATCACAATGTACATCTCCCTCTATATCACAATGTACATCTCCCTCTATATCACAATGTACATCTCCCTCTATAACACTCTGTACATCTCCCTCTATAACACACTGTACATCTCCCTCTATAATATACTGCACATCTCCCTCTATAACACACTGTACATCTCCCTCTATAACACACTGTACATCTCCCTCTATAACACACTGTACATCTCCCTCTATAACACTCTGTACATCTCCCTCTATAACACACTGTACATCTCCCTCTATAACACTCTGTACATCTCCCTCTATAACAGACTGTACATCTCCCTCTATAACACACTGTACATCTCCCTCTATAACACACTGTACATCTCCCTCTATAACACACTGTACAGCTCCCTCTATAACACTCTGTACATCTCCCTCTATAACACACTGTATAGCTCCCTCTATAATACAGTGTGCATCTCCCTCTATAACACTCTGTACATCTCCCTCTATAACACACTGTACATCTCCCTCTATAACACTCTGTACATCTCCCTCTATAACACACTGTATAGCTCCCTCTATAATACAGTGTGCATCTCCCTCTATAACACTCTGTACATCTCCCTCTATAACACACTGTACATCTCCCTCTATAACACACTGTACATCTCCCTCTATAACACTCTGTACATCTCCCTCTATAACACACTGTATAGCTCCCTCTATAATACAGTGTGCATCTCCCTCTATAACACTCTGTACATCTCCCTCTATAACACACTGTACATCTCCCTCTATAACACTCTGTACATCTCCCTCTATAACACACTGTATAGCTCCCTCTATAATACAGTGTGCATCTCCCTCTATAACACTCTGTACATCTCCCTCTATAACACACTGTACATCTCCCTCTATAACACACTGTACATCTCCCTCTATAACACACTGTATAGCTCCCTCTATAATACAGTGTGCATCTCCCTCTATAACACTCTGTACATCTCCCTCTATAACACACTGTACATCTCCCTCTATAACACTCTGTACATCTCCCTCTATAACACACTGTATAGCTCCCTCTATAATACAGTGTGCATCTCCCTCTATAACACTCTGTACATCTCCCTCTATAACACACTGTACATCTCCCTCTATAACACACTGTACATCTCCCTCTATAACACTCTGTACATCTCCCTCTATAACAGACTGTACATCTCCCTCTATAACACACTGTACATCTCCCTCTATAACACACTGTACATCTCCCTCTATAACACACTGTACAGCTCCCTCTATAACACTCTGTACATCTCCTTCTATAACACTCTGTACATCTCCCTCTATAACACACTGTACATCTCCCTCTATAACACTCTGTACATCTCCCTCTATAACACACTGTAGATCTTCCTCTACAACACACTATATATCTCCCTCTATAACACACTGTGTAGTTCCCTCTATAACACTCTGTACATCTCCCTCTATAACATAAAGTATAGCTCCCTCTATAAAACACTGTATATCTCCCTCTTTAGCTCAGCTCCCCAGGCGGAGCCGATTGCGGGTGAAGCGGTTCCGACAGGCAGCATTGGCGAGGATGCCCCCTTTACCTTGGCAGGTCGGTTTGCTGTTGTTCCATTTTCCGTACTTGGTGCAGATGCTGCGCGAACTGCCGACCAGAATGAAGCCAGCATCGCAGCGGTATTCCACCAGCGTCCCCTCCACCGGCATCTTGGTCCTGTCCCTTGTCATCACATAGCCGTTCTCCAGGTTCAGCGCCAGCTTCGAGCAATTCCGCACTGGGTGGGGCAGGGGAGGAAGGGGTGGGGCAGAACGAAGATGTGAGCTGGACACGGACATTACGGTGCAAAAGGAGCAAAGCTTTAAATCGGGTTCAGTTATCGGACGGTCTCCCAGTGCTTTAAGGTTTCTCTGCCAAGTATCTTGAGAACCTGTCACTCATATTTCATCAATTAATGCCCAGAGAGGATCCAGTTCCTGAGGGGGAAAGGACAGTGTCTGACCCACTGTACCACCCAGTCCCAGAGGGGAAAAGGACAGTGTCTGACCCACTGTACCACCCAGTCCCAGAGGGGGAAAGGACAGTGTCTGACCCACTGTACCACCCAGTCCCTAAGGGGGAAAGGACAGTGTCTGACCCACTGTACCACCCAGTCCCAGAGGGGGAAAGGACAGTGTCTGACCCACTGTACCACCCAGTCCCAGAGGGGGAAAGGACAGTGTCTGACCCACTGTACCACCCAGTCCCAGAGGGTGAAAGGACAGTGTCTGACCTACTGTACCACCCAGTGTCCCAGAGGGTGAAAGGACTGTCTGACCCACTGTACCACCCAGTCCCAGAGGGGGAAAGGACAGTGTCTGACCCACTGTACCACCCAGTCCCAGAGGGGGGAAAGGACAGTGTCTGACCCACTGTACCACCCAGTCCCAGAGGGGGAAAGGACAGTGTCTGACCCACTGTACCACCCAGTCCCTAAGGGGGAAAGGACAGTGTCTGACCCACTGTACCACCCAGTCCCAGAGGGGGAAAGGACAGTGTCTGACCCACTGTACCACCCAGTCCCAGAGGGGGAAAGGACAGTGTCTGACCCACTGTACCACCCAGTCCCAGAGGGTGAAAGGACAGTGTCTGACCTACTGTACCACCCAGTGTCCCAGAGGGTGAAAGGACTGTCTGACCCACTGTACCACCCAGTCCCAGAGGGTGAAAGGACTGTCTGACCCACTGTACCACCCAGTCCCAGAGGGGGAAAGGACAGTGTCTGACCCACTGTACCACCCAGTCCCAGAGGGGGGAAAGGACAGTGTCTGACCCACTGTACCACCCAGTCCCAGAGGGTGAAAGGACAGTGTCTGACCTACTGTACCACCCAGTGTCCCAGAGAGTGACTCTCCTGCCCTCCCCTACTCACCACACCGACTGCGCTGTTCCATATCGGTCCACATGCCGTTGTGCAAACACTTGCGGACTCGAGGCCCCACGATCGCACGGTTACTCCTGCAGATGTACTCGATCTCGTAGGCCACGGGCAGGAACTCGATGAGGCGGATCTGCTCCTGGGTCAGCCCTGGGTACCGGATCCCACCGTCCGAGGGTGGCCTGATCTTCCTGCAACCTGGAAAAGCACGGGAAAAAAAAACAGGGATTGTAACTGTTGGAAAAGTTAGCCCCAGCCGACACTCGACCTGAAGAGGAACCAAACCAATATCTTCCGCCCTCCCCACGGGCACTGACCGCCATCTCTCCCCCAATATCTCCCGCCCTCCCCATGGGCACTGACCGCCATCTCTCCCCCAATATCTCCTGCCCTCCCTGTGGGCACTGACCGCCATCTCTCCCCCAATATCTCCCGCCCTCCCCGCGGGCACTGACTGCCATCTCTCCCCCAAGATCTCCTGCCCTCCCCATGGGCACTGACCGCCATCTCTCCCCCAATATCTCCTGCCCTCCCTGGAGCACTGACCTCCATCTCTCCCCCAATGTCTCCCGCCCTCCCCATGGGCACTGACCGCCATCTCTCCCCCAATATCTCCTGCCCTCCCTGGAGCACTGACCTCCATCTCTCCCCCAATATCTCCCGCCCTCCCCATGGGCACTGACCGCCATCTCTCCCCCAATATCTCCCGCCCACCCTGCGGGCACTGACTGCCATCTCCGCCCCCCCCAATAGGCGTCGCCAACTCTGCTTGGACGTATTCCTGGAGGTTTCATCACATTACCTCCGCCCCCCACTCTCACTTTAACTGTCCCGCCCGATCAGCCTTTCTCCCCGCCCCCTCCCCCACCCCGCCATTTTTATAACTAATAAACTAAAGTGTTCAAAGGAAATGAAAAAGAGGCCCAATTTTGTTTAAGACCCCTGTGATTCTTCTCCTCGAGCATTTTGCTCACAGATTAGCCTACAATTGCTGGAGACTGCAGGGAACTTCCTGGAGGGTTGGCAACCCCTACTCCTGGTGGGTTATATCAGCTTCTCCCCCCCCACTCCAGTGGCCAGGTGATTGATGTAACTGTACCACTCGGCCTGGCGTCAAACCATACGGATTGGACGCTCCGTTCCCCACCATGTACTGGAGTTGGCCAATCCCAGCCTTGGCAGTGCCAGGGCTGCTATAGTCTAGTTCGGTGCCCCGCGTTGGAAAGTGTGGGTGGAAAAATCAACCAGGGTACCTGCTCCTGATCACCAGTTACCCCCTCCTCCCCCACCCCTGCTTGAAAGTGCCTGGGGTGGGGGGCAACTGCAGGGATCTCAATACATGAGCACACACAGCCCTCTGATCAGCGAGCACAGGAAAAAGCTGAGGAAATGTCACAGCGTTTAAATCAGAAAGTCGGGGGTGAGTAATGGAGAATTTAACATGACCTCTTCCACCAGGCATTGGGGCTTTTTAGTTTTTGTCCCCGCCCCCAGTTGTTAATCCCCTTTTACCGTCACTTCCATTCCCCTCCCCCACCATTTCCTTTGAGCTGCTCCAGATAGTGATGTCAGGAGTTGAACAGACGATGATTATTGGCTGAGGCTCCACTTGTGACATCATTCCAGCAGAAGAGTCAATCCTGAAGAGGGTGGAAGGGCCACATAGGAACAGGAGGAGGCCATTCGGCCCTTCGAGCCTGTTCTGCCATTCAATTAGATCATGGCTGATCTGCACCTCAACTCCATTTACCCGCCTTCATTCCAAAAATCGATCAATCTCAGCCTTGAAAGCTCCAATTGACCCCAGCCCCAACAGCCTTTGGGTGGGAGAGAGTTTCAGATTTCCACTACCTTTTGTGTGAAAAAATGGTTCCTGATTTCACTCCTGAATGGCCTAGCTATAATTTTAATGTGTTCTTGATTCCCCCACCAGAGAAAATAGTTTATCTGTATCTACCATAGCGAATCCTTTAAACATTTTAAAGATCTCGATCAGATCACCCCCTCAATCTTCTATACTTGAGGGAATACAAGCCAAGTCTGTGCAACCTGTCCTTATAATTTAACCCTTTTAGCCCCGGTATCATTCTGGTGAATCTGCACTGTATCCCCTCCAAAGGCCAATATATCATTCCTGAGATGCGATGCCCAGAACTGAACGCAGTACTCTAAATGGGGCCTAACCAGAGATGTAACTGTAACATAACTTCCACCCCTTTGTATTCAGGCCCCCTTATTCCACCATCTGTTAAAATGTGAACTGCCATTGGACTTCCTTGGCCTTGTTATCTCCTCTGATCTCAAGTGAGATTTTCCTTCTCCTCCATTACTAAAGCTGCCTCCAAAAAGCTCATGATTTCTCCTTCAAAAGAACATAAGAAATAGGAGCAGGACTAGGCCATACAGCCCCTCGAGCCTGCTCCGCCATTCAATAAGATCATGGCTGATCTTCAACCTCAACTCCACTTTCCTGCCCGATGCCCATATCCCTTGATTCCCCTAGAGTCCAAAAATCTATCGATCTCAGCCTTGAATATACTCAACGACTCAGCATCCACAGCCCTCTGGGGTAAAGAAATCCAAAGATTCATAACCCTTTGAGTGAAGAAATTTCTCCTCATCTCAGCCTTAAATGGCTGACCCCTTATCCTGTGACTATTCCCCCTAGTTCTAGACTCTCCATCCAGGGGAAAAAACCTCTCATGCTAAACATTTCTTTTCTCTCCTCAAGAACCCTTAACTCTCTAAGATTTGAACACTGGGGAGAGATCTGAGGAGACCCCATCACTATCTGGGGAGACTCTAACATCTCTCTCAGTCCCGTACAGGATGCAGGAAATCCCTGTCCTTTGATAGTGATCCCTCCCTCACCTCTAACCTTCGACCGCTCTCTCTCTCCATCTCTCTCTCTCTGTCACAACCAATCTCGTCTCCGTTTTATCCACACTACAATGGCCAGTGCTCCTCTGCTCTGTCCTCTCTGGTTCCTCCTGAGGTCCAAATACTCTCATTCTTTCTCCTTCCTGCATCCTCATTGTGTTAGAATCAAGACTAATTGCACCGTCTCCAACTCTAACTTGTTCTTTCCCAGCACCTCAAAACCGTGGGACTCATCACCATTGACCAGAAACTTAAATGGACCAGCCATATAAATACTGTGGCTACAAGAGCAGGTCAGATGCTGGGTATTCTGCAGCAAGTGACTCACCTCCTGACTCCCCAAAGCCTTTCCACCATCTACAAGGCACAAGTCAGGAGTGTGATGGAATACTTTCCACTTGTCTGGATGAGTGCAGCTCCAACAACACTCAAGAAGCTCGACAACATCCAGGACAAAGCAGCCCGCTTGATTGGCACTGCATCCACCACCCTAAACATTCACTCCCTTCACCACTGGCGCACTGTGGCTGCAGTGTGTACCATCCACAGAATGCACTGCAGAAACTCGCCAAGGCTTCTTCGACAGCACCTCCCAAACCCACGACCTCTACCACCTAGAAGGACAAGGGCAGCAGTCACATGGGAACAACACCACCTGCACGTTCCCCTCCAAGTCACGCACCATCCTGACTTGGAAATATATCGCCGTTCCTTCATCGTCGCTGGGTCAAAATCCTGGAACTCCCTTCCTAACAGCACTATGGGAGAACCTTCACCACATGGACTGCAGCAGTTCAAGAAGGCGGCTCACCACCACCTTCTCAAGGGCAATTAGGGATGGGCGATAAATGCCGGCCTCGCCAGCGACGCCCACATCCCATGAACGTATAAAGAAACCCCCACCCTCCATCTTCTAACCACCGGTCCCTTTTAAAACCCATGTTTGAGGTCCACCTAACCATTGGTCGGTTGGCCCCAGCTTCTCTCTCTCCAATCTTCTCTGTGGGCCTCCGTCCCCTTCACTGGGAGGGAGGGAGGATGGTGGGGGGCGAGAGGAGTCGAGGGTGGGTGGTCCTCAGTGAAACGGGTGTGTTTGTGCTTTTACCTGTGGTGCCATTCTGAGATGCCGAGACTGAGTTGGATGGGATCAGTACCAGAAGAAGCAAGATCCAGGCACCCATCCTCGAGAGAGGGAGAGAGAGCGTATCTGAAAAACAAGGAAGGCGAGAGAAGGGGGGGGGGTGCAGAGGGGAGGAGTAAGTGTCAATGCAACACAGCAGGGAACAAGAAATGCCCACCAGTCCTGGCAGGGTCACAAAGTCTCCCCCCATAAACGCCCCCAGTCTCCAGACCAAGGCAACTAATCTCAGGTGGAAAGCTCGGTGAAAAGGCGATGGGCCTCTGTTCCCGCTAGAGACCGAGCGGAATCCCGGTCCGAGGTTCCGATCTCCCTCACTCAGCCCAGGCTGCCCCCTTCCCACAAGTGACGGGACGATTCCTGGTTCCCCGCAGCTCAGCTCCCGCCCTGTCCTGGGCAGGGTTTCACTCTCTGTCTCGAGGAAAACCTTCATTCCTCTTCTTAAAGGGGAAGCAAATTTGGAGGGAATTTTAACCTAACTCGCCGGGTGGGAATCCCACAGGATCGGATAGAACACTGGTTTTACACCCCATTCAATATCGCTCTCCATTGACTTCAGTGGAGAGTGGAATCGGGCGGGGTGTAAAACCAGCATTGCCCCCAATCTCGTCTGTTTCCTGATGGGCGGGTTAGGTTAAAATTGGCCCCTTTAAAGTCTCAGTAAAGAGTGGTCTATCGAACCACCCACGGCCTGTTTTACAAAGTAGGTAACCCTAGAAATGACAGTGTGCAATATTCATGGACGAACACTTAAAGCTGTCATTCCACTATTTTATGGAGGCCTTGAGCCAAAGTAAACAGGTTAATTCCTGTGTTAGAATAGGACAGTGATTTCTTTGTTAGTTTTTTCTCAGTATGCAGACAGAAAGAAATAACTTGCATTTCTATAGCACCTTTCACGATCTCAGGACCTCCTAAAGCACTTTACAGCCAATGACATATGTTTATGAATTGTAGTCACTGTTGTAATGTAGGAAACGAGACAGCCAATTTGCGCACAGCAAGATCCCACAAACAGCAATGTGATAATGACCAGATAATCTGTTTTTTAGTGATGTTGGTTGAGGGATAAATATTAGCCAGGACACTGGGGAGAATTCCCCTGTTCTTCTTGAAAATAGTGACTATGGGATCTATTACGTCCATCTGAGAGGGCAGACGGCACCTCCAACAGTGCAGCACTCCCTCAGTAGTGCACCGGGAGTGTCAGCCTGGATTTTGTACACAAGTTTCTGGAGTGGATCTTGAACCCAGAACCTTCTGACTCAGAGGCAAGAGTGCTACCCACTGATCCACAGCTGACTAGGCTGGGCTGCATTTATTGCTCATGTTTAGTCGTCCTGAAGCGATTGTTTTTACAACTGGCACAGGGTACAAAGAATCAACCACCCAGTGTAGGCCAGGCCAGATAAGAGTTACAGGCTGCCTTCTCTGAAGGGCATTGGTGAAAATAGAATCATAGAATGGTTACAGCACAGAAGGAGGCCATTTGGCTCATCAAGCCTGTGCCGGCTCTTCACATCAGCAATAGAGTTAGTTCCATTCCCCCAGTCTTTTCGCTGTAGCCCTCTTTCCCTTCAAGTATTTATCCAATTCCTTTTTGAAAGCCACAATTGAATCTGCTTCCACCACCCTTTCAGGCAGCATATTTCAGATAACTACTCGCTGCATTAAAAAAAAGTTTTTCCTCATGTCACCTTTGGTTCTTTTGCCAATCACCTTTAAAATCTTTGTCCTCTGGTTATCGACTCTTCCGCCAATGGGAACAGTTTCTCCTTATTTACTTTATCTAAACCCTTCATGATTCTGAACACTTCTATCTATTCTCCTCTTAACCTTTTCTGCTCTAAAGAGAACAACCCCAGCTTCTCCAGTCTATCCATGTAACTGAAGTCCCTCATCCCTGGAACCATTCTGATAAATCTTTTCTGCACCCTCTCTAAGACCTTCACATCTTTCCTAATGTGCGGTACCGAGAATGACACAATACTCCAGTTGTGGCCGAACCAGTGTTTTATAAAGGTTCAACATAACTTCCTTGCTTTTGTACTCAATGCCTCTATTCATAAAGCCCAGGATTCCATATGCTTTTTTAAACGCTTTCTCAACCTGTTCTGCTGTGATTTCTAACCTATAGCACCCAATGAGTAACTGAGCAACAAACCAGGTCAGGATAGTCCCAGGTTTAATTCCCGTTCAAGCCCGTGCTGCCCTCTCAGGTGGACGTAAAAGATCCCACAGCACTATTTTGAAGAAGAGCAGGGGAATTCTCCCCTGGTGTTCCGGGCAATATTGTATCCCTCAACCAACATCACTAAAGAAAAACAGATGATCTGGTCATTTATCACAACGCTGTTTGTGAGATCTTGCTGTGCATAAATTGGCTGCCGCTTTTCCCTAAATTACAACAGCGACTACATTTCAATAAAAAGTACTACAATGGCTGTAAAACGCATTGGGAGGTCCTGAGGTGGTGAAAGGGGCTAATATATAAATGCAAGTTCTTTCTTTCCGATGAGGCAGAAACAAAAACTGGCCTTGGTGCCATAGGGCAGTGCCCCCTGGCAAATGACTCTGATTGGAATAACGATAGGTTGCTATAAGCAACCAGGGGCACTTGGCATGCTTGAGTTTGGAAGGTTGCACTGCAGCAATGGGACTGTGAGCAGCACTGCACGTAATGTCCTGCAGGTGGCAGTGTCACCACACACAGTGCTCCAGCTCCCAGTCAGCCAGCTCCGGCCCCTCTGATAACTGGAGGCTTCCTTCATACAAGTGGTGGGGGGAGGGGGGGTGTGCGAAACAGTCCACAATTTCATTCACATGAAGCCAGCAAGTCTCCAATATCCTCCCCGCTGACACGTTGTCAGGTGCGGTGCCAGGGGTGTGCAGATAGCCCTCCGATACCTCGTCCAACTCGCCCGCGTTCCTGGTGTGCAAGACTGGGATCTTGATCCGCTCTGCCACTCCCGGTGAAGCCTGGGAAATTCAGCACCCTCAACCCATGCTCCCGCACCCACAGAAGGAGGCACTTCGGCCCATCGTGCCTGTGCTGGCTCTTTGAAAGAGCTATCCAATTAGTCCCACTCCCCCTGCTCTTTCCCCATAGCCCTGCAATTTTTTCCAATTCCCTTTTGAAAGTTATTATTGAATCTGCTTCCACATCCCTTTCAGGCAGTGCATTCCAGGTCGTAACAACTCGCTGCGTAAATAAAATTCTCCTTGTCTCCCTCCCCCCCCCCACCCCGGGGTTCTATTGCCAATTATCTTAAATCTGTGTCCTCTGGTTACCAACCCTCCTGCCAATGGAAACGGATTCTCCTTATTTACTATATCAAATCCCCTCAAAATTTTGAACACCCCTATTTAAATCTTCCCTGAACCTTCTCTGCTCTAAGGAGAACAACCCCAGCTTTTCCAGTCCCTCCACGTAACTGAAGTCCCTCATCCCTGGTACCATTTCAGTAAATCTCCTCTGCACCCTCACTAAGGCTTTGACATCCTTCCTAAAGTGTGGTGCCCAGAATTGGCCACAATATTTCAGCTGAGGCCTGACCAGTGTTTTATAACGATTTAGCGTAACTTCCTTGCTTTTGTACTCTGTGCCTCTGTTTATAAAGCCCAGGATCCCGTCTGCCTTTTTAACAACTTTCTCAACTTGTCCTGCCAGCCTCAAAGATTTGTGCCCATATACCCCTAGGTCCCTCTGTTCCTGCACCCCCTATAAAATTGTATCATTTAGTTTTTATTGCCTGTCCTCACTCTTCCTACCAAAATAAATGGCACGAAAATCACAGGGTGGAGCTCCCTGAACCAACGGAACAGGCACACATGGGTTTTCTGAAGTCTCATCTGAAAGACGGCACCACAGGTAGTGCAGCGGTTCCTCAGCGTCGGCCTGGATTATGCGCTCAAGTCTCTGGAGCGGGGTTCGAACTCAGGACTTCCTGACTTGGAGGCGATGGTTCTACCAACTGAGTGAGGGAGTGGGGGTTCCGGGCAGGTAATGGCGGCCCATTGATTCCACAGCTCGGGGGCAGGAAGGGACGCGTCGGCGCAGGCACGATAAGAGATCTGCCAAACGCCAGCCCATCCATCAGTGACTGCGAACACGCTGCCCGCTGTTCATCTCAGAGTGACTGTGAGCTAGCGAGTAATAACAAAGGACAGGCCTGCTAATTCAGCTGACAGTTAAGCAGTCGTTAATCTGCGGTGACCCCGGGATCTACACTTGATTTACTGCAGCTCTGATGCTGCTGCTGTGAAATTGGCTCAGTCACTCCCTGAGACAGCATCAGAAACATCATCACTATTCCTTGCCTCCCCGATTAGGCCACGGCAACAACTGCTTTCCTGCTTTATCTATCGATTAAAAGCTATGTCGGATTTTGTGAATTGTTTCACTCCTGGGAGTGCTTCTGTGTTGGCTCAGTCCTACACATCCCAATGTGGAATTGAGCCACACACACCAGGCAGGGGAGTGTTTGGTTGGACAGTGTAGAGGGAGCTTTACTCTGTATCTAACCCGTGCTGTACCTGACCTGAGAGTGTTTGATGGGACAGTGTAGAGGGAGCTTTACTCTGTATCTAACCCGTGCTGTACCTGACCTGGGAGTGTTTGATGGGACTGTGTAGAGGGAGCTTTACTATGTATCTAACCCGTGCTGTACCTGACCTGAGAGTGTTTGATGGGACAGTGTAGAGGGAGCTTTACTATGTATCTAACCCATGCTGTACCTGCCCTGGGAGTGTTTGATGGGACAGTGTAGAGGGAGCTTTACTCTGTATCTAACCCGTGCTGTACCTGACCTGGGAGTGTTTGATGGGACTGTGTAGAGGGAGCTTTACTATGTATCTAACCCGTGCTGCATCTGCCCTGGGAGTGTTTGGTGGGGCATTGTAGAGAGTGCTTTACTCTGTCAAGCAGTGAGGTGGTTCATCCCCGTCACAGACTGCTCTGTGTCTGTGAATGGGGGAGAGGCAGTGAGAGGGTTAATCCTATTCACAGGATGCCCGGTGTCTGTGAATAGAGGAGAGAGGCAGTGAGAGGGTTAATCGTAGTCACAGACTACTCTGTATCTGTGAATGAGGCAGAGGCAATGAGAGGGTTAACCATATTCGCAGGATGCCCGGTGTCGATGAATGAGGCAGAGGCAGTGCAAGGTATAATGAAGTCGTGATTGACAAACTCTCAACACATTGTATTAGCATCGATTGCTGGTCTCGTGAAGCCGAAAGGCAGTGAGAGAAGTCAGACTCCTTTCTACCCAGCTCCAGACCGGGGAACTGGTGAGATTAAATCGGCGCCCACAGAACCGTGCGTGAGGAAGGAGCGCACGGAATAGGTGGCCGGCTGGTGAGGAATGCGGCCTGGAGCTGCTGTGTTGGAGCAAGACTCTCTGACCACTCTCCCTCCCTCAGAAGAAACATTTCAATCACAGCCACATCCTGCCTGACAAGACAGGTAATTGAAAGCTGTAACCTCGCTGGGAGATTGGAAACCAATTGAGCGCTAGGTAACCGAGCAGTGATGGCATGTAATCATTGGTACCCTGGCTCTGTCGGTTACCACGGGAACATCCTGGCAATCTTTTCAACATGACAAGTTCTCAAAAAAAAGTGTCATTTTGCACAAGCTCCTACTGACAGCTTTATTATAGATTCCGTCTGTCTTTCTATCTTTCACTTCACCCCCGTGCTCTCTTTGACCCTCCTGCCCTTCGCTGGGGTACAGACCCATGGGCATCAGAATCATCTCCGCCACCATTCCCCACATCCAATAGGCCCGTTCTTCATGCGCAAGTCCGGACAATGTCTGAGCGGGGTGTTTGATCCTGCGTGTGCATGGATAAAGGGTGAACACAACCGAGCTCGATCCTGTCCTTCCACAACACTCCCCCACACAGATCACATCGCTGTTTGTGGGATCTTGCTGTCTGCAAATTGGCTGCCGCGTTTCCTACATTACAACAGTGACTACACTCAAAAGTACTTCATTGGCTGTAAAGCGCTTTGGGATGTCCTGAGGTTGTGAAAGATGTTATATGTATGCAAGTCTTTCTCTTTCTTGGGTCAGAAGCTCTTGGGAGTGACAGGAAATATCATCGGAATGGATGAGGCCTGTGAGATAGGCCTTTACTCAGGACACGCTAAATGCATCAATGGGCCTCCAAGAATTCGCACCAGGACCCAGTTGTACTTTTCTTGGAAGTTCTCCCAACAAGAATGAACTTGCATTTATACAGCGCCTTTCACGACCTCAGGACTTTACAGCCAATGAGATAATTTTGAAATATGGTCACTATTGTAATGTAGGAAATGGTGAGGGGTTTCCCCCCTAGATTTAGAGGATATCGTATGTTTTGTAAGATGCAACTGAGAGACAGGTAATGGCCTCTCACTAAAGCTTCCCTGCAATTCTTTGCTGTCTGGAGTTAAATGCCATCATCTTTTCAGTAGGAAGTGAGTCTGATGCCATCAGTCAAAGCTGAGCTCTTTCCTGTGTGTAGATTGGGAGCAGACACTTGTTTTGAGAAATCTCTGGTTTAATGGGGGAACGATGTGACTGAAATTCAAACAGCAGCTCAGTCTCGACAGGAAACATCTTCCTCCGTGCGAATTGGTTAGTGTATTTTGGGACAATCTGCCATGTGTTGCTTTGAATTTCACCAAAATGCGCTCGTTATTTTGTAAAAAATAGTTAATAGTGGAATTTCTAGCTTCGTAAGGTCACGCTCAAACAAACAAGCAGTGATGCACACAAACACATGATGTCATACACGGGTACCTGCACACAAACACACGGTGTCATACACGGGTACCTGCACACAAACACACTGTGTCATACACGGGTACCTGCACACAAACACACGGTGAGATACACGGGTACCTGCACACAAACACACGGTGAGATCCTAAATGAATATTTCACATCGGTATTTACGGTTGAGAAAGGCATGGATGTTAGGGAACTTGGGGAAATAAATAGTGATGTCTTGAGAAGTGTACATATTACAGAGAGGGAGGTGCTGGAAGTCTTAATGCGCATCAAGGTAGATAAATCTCCGGGAACTGATGAAATGTATCCCAGGACGTTATGGGAGGTTAGGGAGGAAATTGTGGGTCCCCTAGCAGAGATATTTGAATCATCGACAGCTACAGGTGAGGTGCCTGAAGATTGGAGGGTAGCAAATGTTGTGCCTTTGTTTAAGAAGGGCGGCAGGGAAAAGCCTGGGAACTACAGACCGGTGAGCCTGACATCTGTAGTGGGTAAGTTGTTAGAGGGTATTCTGAGAGACAGGATCTACAGGCATTTGGAGAGGCAGGGACTGATTAGGAACAGTCAGCATGGTTTTGTGAGAGGAAAATCATGTCTCACGAATTTGATTGAGTTTTTTGAAGGGGTAACCAAGAAGATAGATGAGGGCTGTGCAGTAGACGTGGACTTCAGCAAAACCTTTGACAAGGTACCGCATGGTAGGTTGTTACATAAGGTTAAATCTCACGGGATCCAAGGTGAGGTAGCCAATTGGATACAAAATTGGATTGACGACAGAAGTCAGAGGGTGGTTGTAGAGGGTTGTTTTTCAAACTGGAGGCCTGTGACCAGCCGTGTGCCTCAGGGATCGGTGCTGGGTCCGCTGTTATTTGTTATTTATATTAATGATTTGGATGAGAATTTAGGAGGCATGGTTAGTAAGTTTGCAGATGACACCAAGATTGGTGGCATTGTGGACAGTGAAGAAGGTTATCTAGGATTGCAACGGGATCTTGATAAATTGGGCCAGTGGGCCGATGAATGGCAGATGGAGTTTAATTTAGATAAATGTGAGGTGATGCATTTTGGTAGATCGAATCAGGCCAGGACCTACTCCGTTAATGGTAGGGCGTTGGGGAGAGTTATAGAACAAAGAGATCTAGGAGTACAGGTTCATAGCTCCTTGAAAGTGGAGTCACAGGTGGATAGGGTAGTGAAGAAGGCATTCAGCATGCTTGGTTTCATTGGTCAGAACATTGAATACAGGAGTTGGGATGTCTTGTTGAAATTGTACAGGACATTAGTAAGGCCACACTTGGAATACTGTGTACAGTTCTGGTCACCCTATTATAGAAAGGATATTATTAAACTAGAAAGAGTGCAGAAAAGATTTGCTAGGATGCTACCGGGACTTGATGGTTTGACTTATAGGGAGAGGTTGGATAGACTGAGACTTTTTTCCCTGGAGAGTAGGAGGTTTAGGGGTGATCTTATAGAAATCTATAAAATAATGAGGGGCATAGATAAGGTAGATAGTCAAAATCTTTTCCCAAAGGTAGGGGAGTCTATAACGAGGGGGCATAGATTTCAGGTGAGAGGGGAGAGATACAAAAGGGTCCAGAGAGGCAATTTTTTCACTCAAAGGGTGGTGAGTGTCTGGAACGAGCTGCCAGAGGCAGTAGTAGAGGCGGGTACAATTTTGTCTTTTAAAAAGCATTTGGACAAGTTACACGAGTAAGATGGGTATAGAGGGATATGGGCCAAGTGCAGGCAATTGGGACTAGCTTAGTGGTATAAACTGGGCGACATGGACATGTTGGGCCGAAGGGCCTGTTTCCATGTTGTAAACTTCTATGATTCTATGTGTCATACACAGGTACCTGCACACAAACACATGGTGTCATACATGGGCACCTGCACATAGACAGTACCATACACAGGCACCTACACATACACAGTGCCATTACACAGGCACCTACACATACACAGTGCCATACACAGACTCATGCAACGCCCACCAGCTCGCTCGAGGCCGTCCCGTTGGGCACCACAGGACGGTTCACTGCTGTAATCACATTCTGCCATGGACATGCTGGTTTAGTTTTACTTTACGCTCCCCTGAGATGAAGTGAGCCTCATGTCAGGCCGGTGTGGGTGATGTTGACATCCAGCTGCTGATTGACGGTTACCATGGCTCCCAGTTTGCCTGACCCCTGACCCCTTCCCCCCGCCGAGAAGCCCCACCAACCGGCGATTGACTCGTCCTGCCTGGTCTGCGCAATCGGTGTGAACGGAGGTCGATTGGTGGAGCCTGGCGCCCATTTTAAGACGGGCAGAGGGCAGCGGAGGAGAAGGAGGCGGCCGGGCCGACACAACACAGACACAAAGGGAGAGACCGAGGCCCACATACCGAGGGAGGGGGAAAAGAGGCTGGTAGAAGCAGCCTGCACAGCAGCGGGAAGCCCCGGTCCGAGACCGCGCCACAGACCCTGCCCCAGAAGCCGAGACTTCGCCGACTGTGTCTCCGGGCTGATCGGCAGCAACAAGGAGGCGGGCCTGCTGGGCCTCTTAAAGCCACAGTCCACTCAGAACCTCTTAAAGCGACCGTCCACTGGAACCTCTTAAAGCCACACTCTACGCAGAACTTCTTAAAGCGACAGTTGATGCGGAACTTCTGAAAGCGACAGTCTACGTGGAACGTCTGAAAGCCACAACCCGCACAAAACTTCCTGTTGAATCTCTCAAAGCCAAAGTCCTCCCAAAATTTCCTGCAGAACCTCTTAAAGCTACTGTCCACACAAAACATCCTGTTGCACCTCTTAAAGCGACAGTCCACGTGGAAGTTGCTGCTGAATCTCTTAAAGTGACAGCCCACAGAACTTCCTGCGCTGACCCTCTTAAAGTGGACCACTTTGTACTAACTCCACCGATTGCTCTTTGCCTGGCCTTCTACAATTGTTTATGTTCGTGTATTGAGGGGTGGAGTCTCGCTCTCCTCCCGGGGATTTTATATAGAGTTTGAAGGAAGTTATCTCTCTATCTATCTCTCTCTCTCTCTGTCTCCCTTGGCAATTTGCCAGTTGCACTCGGCCAAGGAATGACTGATCTCAACCAGCAGCTGCGGGAGTACTTGTCGCAGTCCCGAGGCGGGCGGAATGGAAACGGCGGCAGCGACGGTGCCAACGAGCCTCTCCTCTCTCCGGAGCCCGACTCTGTGGTGGCCGGTGTGCCTATGCCCAGCTGGGTGAGCCGGATCAATCCATTCTCCTCTGGGCCGGGCAGCAATCCGGCACCGTCCCAGAGCTCCGGCCCGTCGTCGGGGGGGTTCTGGTCGGCCGAGCCAGACCCCTGCTTGTCCGTCCTGTCCCGCCGGCAGCGGCTGACCGCGTTCGGGCTGTGCCTGGCGATGGGGCTGCTCTGCTTCGGCCTCTCGGCCGTCTATGCCCCCTTCATGCTGCTGAAGGCCCGCAAGTTCGCCTTGCTCTTCACGCTGGGCAGCCTGTTCCTGCTGGGCAGCATGGCCCTCCTGCGGGGGCCCTGGAACCAGCTGCGCCAGCTCTCCTCCCGCGACCACCTGCCCTTCACCGCTGCCTACCTGGGTTCTCTCCTCGCTACCCTGTACTGTGCCCTGACACTGCGGAGCACCGTGCTAACCGCCGTGGCCGCCACCTTCCAGCTCCTCACCCTCGCTGGCTACCTCATCAGCTCTGTCCCAGGGGGCGCAACTGGTCTGCGGTTCATCGGTGGCCTCTTCACCTCGGCCTTCAAACGGACCGTCAGCAAGACCCTGCCTGTGTGAGAGGTGGGGGGTTAGTGGGAGGGAGAGAGAGAGATTCGGTAGGGGTTGGGGGGAGTCTGTGTCGGAAAGGACAGCAATTCCTGGTGGGAAATGACAGCCTTGGCTCAGTGGATAACCGCTCGACTCAGAAGGTCGTATGTTCAATTCCCACTCCAGAGACTCGAGCACAAAATCCCAGCTGACATTCCCAGTGCAGTATGAGGGAGTGCCACACTGTCAGAAATGCCATCTTTCGGAAGAGATGCCATCTTTCGGATGAGATGCTAAACCGAATCCCTTTCTGCCCCCTCAGGTGGCTGTGAAAGATCCCACGACACTATTTCAAAGCAGAGCAGGGGTATTCTCCTTTGGTGTCCTGGCCAATATTTATCCCCCAACCAACCTCACTAAATAACAGATTATCTGGTCATTTATCACATTGCTTTTTGTGGGAACTTACTGTGTGCAAATTGGCTGCAACATTTTCTACATTACAACAGTGACTACACTTCATTGGCTGTAAAGTGCTTTGGGACGTCCTGAGGCTGTGAAAGACGCTATATATATAAATGCAAGTACTTTCTTTGGGAAGGAGGAGGGGAGAACGGGAAAGATGGCTCCCGGTCAGGAGAGAAATGGAGATTCCGCTTGGGAGCACCATCGACAAGGACGGACAAGTAAACAATGCCCGCTAACAACCAGCCAATTATTAACTACACGCGATTGGGTTTTTTTCCTTCCTATTTGAATTCAGTCGACTTCAAAATGAGACTTGGAACCAAAGACTTGACTGACATGGAAGCAGGAGTGACTCTGGGTTCTAGGACGGAGATGTCGCTGGGATTTGAAGCGCACATTTTCCTGTTCCCGAGGGAGCGGGAGGTACTAGATTGTTTGGGTGCAGCATGTACAGGAACATCAGGTGGGCTTCATTAGGGGTTCGCGATGCTCAGGATCCTGGCCCACTGCGTGCTCTTGACCCGGGGGTGGAATAAAGCAGTGATGATGCTCAACGAATGGGTGTGGGCCACATCAGGAAGAAAGGTGGGTACCTCGCACCCATCCGTGAAATTCTTCAGGAACCCGCGCATCTGCATTCCCGACCACTGGTTCCCCAGCAGCAGTCTCTCCCATTGGATGCGTCCGGTTTAAAATGGCAGAGAGCACACTCCCATGCTGTGGGCCAGTAGGGGCTCTGTGAGCCCCTCTCAGCACCAGAGTTTGTTGCTTCATCTGTGTGATGCAGATGACGGATTCCCCCCTGAGTTTCTGTCGAGCCTGGTCACAGACCAGGAGCAGGACCGAGGGACCCCCCCCTGCAGCCCTGTGGCCTTTCCAACATGGGTAGGGGGGTTGTAGAGGAACTGTACAATGGGGCTAACACCAAACGCACCGTTAGATTTACCCAGTGGGGGGTAAGGTGCCAGATACAGTTGCGTCCCTGCTGCTTTACGTTGGCTGAGTAGTGTTCAATTTGGTTGTGTTTATTCTCCAATTTGCCTCGCCCCCCCGAGTTAAAGACTGGTGTTTGAACTGTGTGACAGATATTCCTCCCCTGGTGACTTCAATCATGACTTACACTGGGAACAGATGGCACAAAATAAGGGTGGAAAACATCAGAGGGCGTCAGAACAAAGCGGGGTTCTGTTGGTCTCCTCAGCTCAATAAAATTCTTCCCAATGCAACACACTAGTGTTCTGTGTTTCTCGCCGCAGGGCGTCTGTCTCTCTAGCCGCGGGGCATCTGTCTCTTTCGCTGTGGGAGTGTCTGCCTACCTCAGACCGCAGGCAGACAGTAGCCTGTGTCTGTATGCGTGTAACATTCAGTGGGGTTCGCCCACCAGTACGTGTTAGGTCTCGGGGTGCTGCCCTACTTCCAGGTGCAGTGTTTTTTGGGGTCCTATCCAGGTTCTCTGCTGGGAAGCTCGTGGGTTCAATTCTCCAGCCCAGCAGGAAACTCGTTGTATTGGTTGGCACTGACCCCGGTGGGTACTTCCTGATCAGGGTCATTTGCATGTTGGTAGTGAGCCCCTGGCAGCATTGGTACCAGCGATCTCACCAGCTGAGGGGGGTGGGGGGGCAGGGAGATTGCTGCAATGCCTGGGGTGGCATCAGTGTGGTCAGAATTACTGGCAGAAGAGAGACCGAGTACACATTTCCCCATCGTTGACCTCTCCAGCGAGGGGATTTTGGAGTTCCGCCTCACTTCCAGCAGGAACTCCTGGCAGTGGAGGAGGTGGGGGCCGGAAGAAGTTCCACAACCCATCTCCCTCCTCATTCCTATCCCAAATCAGGCGTTGACGAGGGGAGGAAGTCCCACCTCCCACCCCCCCCCCCCCCAATCTCTTCCTGCAACTCTGAATCACACAGCACAGAAGGAGGCCATTCGGCCTATCATGCCTTTGCCGGCTCTTTGAAAGAGCTATCCAATTAGTCCTACTTCCTCCTGCTCTTTCTCCATAGCCCTGCAATATTTTGGGGGTGGGAACGGTGTTGCTACATTGTCAGAGATGCCGCCATTCAGATGAGACGTTAAACCGTGTCCATGTGTTTAGGTTGATGTTAAAGATCCCAAGGCACTGTTCAGGGGACTTCGCCCCGGTGTCAGCGCCAACATTTATCCCTCAACCAACACCACCAAAAACAGATCATTCGTCTCATTTGCAGTTTATGGGATCTTGCTGTGCTCAGATTGGCTGCTGTGTCGGCCTACGTAACAACAGCAACTGCACTTCAAACATAACTCATTGATTGTGAAGTGTAGGGTGTGAAAGATGGCGTATGAATACTAGAACTTTCTTAATTCCACTTCATCTGTGTTCAAACATGTTATCAGGCTCCCTCATTTTTTTATTGAGACCGGTATCTCTCCACTAGAGTCAGGGATTCTCTTGAACAAGCACACTGGGGAAGGGACCTGCTTTCATATTGCAAGCACCCCTGCCCCTAAATCAATCGCCGACCCGACTGCTATGGGACCCTGTACATTTGGGGTGGGAGTGAGCACTTTAGAGACAGCCCCTAGCAGTATGTCTGACCCCTGTACATTTGGGCTGAAAGTGAACCCTTTAGAGACAGCCCCTAGCAGTATGTCTGACCCCTGTACATTTGGCCTGGGTGTGAGCATTTTAGAGACAGCCCCTAGCAGTATGTCTGACCCCTGTACATTTGGCCTGGGTGTGAGCATTTTAGAGACAGGCCCTAGCAGTATGTCTGACTCCTATACATTTGGGCTGGGAGTGAACCCTTTAGAGACAGCCCCTAACAGTATGTGTGAGACAAGCGCTGGTTTGCACTGCCCCGATCAGTGTTGATGGGGGCAGAACCCACTTTCACCTGCTGACGAGTTCTTCTTTACATATAAACACCTGTCAGGGAGACGAGGGAACAGAGCAAGACTCAGCTCTGTAATTTGCAGAGAGATGAGGGAGCCGGATAATGTGCACCAAGCCGTCGCCTAGCAACCCGTCTCCCAACTGCTTGCATTAATCCAGCAGGCAGGTGCAAGCAAGCAATGCTCCCTCATCACTGGAAAGTGCCGGAATGAATGCCACCGGGAGCCTGGTGCAGTGAACGAGTCTCAACTCGCTGTTTTCACTGTATAACAAAAATGGTAGGGAATGAATTATCCTCTCATTCAGCATCTGCACCGTAACTTGCTTTCCATATTCCAAGCTCAGTGTTACCTTGTCTCCTTTCCAAGTTTGATGATGTCATGCGTTCCAGGCCTCGGCCCTTCACGTGCTACGAGGGAAATTAGCCATTTTTGTCCAGGCTTTGATTTGGTGCCTGCCCCTTTAAAGCTCAAGTCATTGTGCAGGGAGTTCATACAGCCAGCTCGAGACAGATGTAGGGAGGAGGGTTAGATTTTTTAAACTTACCACTGGGTATTAAACAGGCGTTGCGGACTGACTGGCTGCATAGAAATCTCTTAACGGGTGGCCAACCCGCATTGCCCGAGCGGGAAATAGAAAATCAACCCCACAGTCTTATACCAGCCTGGTCCCTCTTTTGTGAGGTTTGTTATGATGGGCTCCCTGCTAATGGGCTTGGGAAGAAATCTTAATGCACAATTTTTTTAATATACTTCAGAATGGTTCACTTTTTACATTGAATGTACAGCACAGAAACAGGCCATTCGGCCCAACTGGTCTGTGCCGGTGTTTATGCTCCACACGAGCCTCCTCCAAACCCTCTTCATCTCACCCTATCAGCAAATCCTTCTATCCCTTTCTCCCTCGTGTACTTATCTCGCTTCCCCTTGTTTTGTATTTGACTGACGGTTCCCCTTTTGAATTTGAGAGGATAGAAATTGTCAGCCTTTCACAGCCTCGGGGCTTCCCAAAGCGCTTTACAGCCAAAGAAGTACTTTTTTTTTGAAGTGTATTGACTGTTATAATGTAGGGAAACGCAGCAGCCAATTTGTGCACAGCAAGCTCCCACAAACAGCAGTGTGATAAAGGTCGGACATATTGCTAGAGGTGTCATCACATGACCTCCTGCTTCCAATCACCCCGCCATTGGTCGCCCAACATGTCTAACCTCACGGTGCCCCGCCTTCCTGCAGCCAATCGGAACTCTTCGTTACCCGATTGGATGATTCCTGACTGTCAGTCAAACTGCCTTTTCTTCCCCCGTCTCTAATATTTGTATAACTAATAAACAAAAAATTGTTCAAAGCTGAACGCCGCTATGATTTTTTTCTCCTGGGTGTTTAGCTGGCAGCAGTGTCCTAGAGATTAATCTTCAATTCCTGGAGACTCCAGGCCAATCCTGGAGGGTTGGCGATTCCCTAGCCACCGGCCCTGTGCAGGCCTTCCCCACTTGATTTCTCCGCAGAACCCAGGGGAGTCCAGTAGTCCCACAGGAATAATCTGTCCCTATTCAAATAGCGCCTTGGGATGATTCACATCCCGTGCAATAAGTGGCTGGGAGCATCAGCATTAACATCTCATCCCAATAACACACTTCTGACAGCACTGGAGTGTCAGCCTAGATGATGTGCACTCAACCCCCACAACCTTCTGACTCAAGAGGTGAGAGCCAAGCTGACACTTTATCTAATGTAAGAACGATTACAGGCATGAGCAAAGATCAGGCTGTCAATTACTCACTGGTTATTTTGTTGAGGTTACTTAACCTGAAAACTGACTCCCACATCCCCTCCATCACCAAGAAGCTCAGTTACCTCTTGGGAACTGGGATCTGGGGAGGGAAAAAAAAATCGCTCAGTCCTGACTCATAACACGCCCTAGGATGCAGTGTAGCCCTGGCGCCTCTGACCAATGAAACCACCCAACAGATAGAGCAGCTTCTGGAGCACAGAGGATTGTGGGTATTGCAGCTGCCATTATTGATGAATTGCTGCACGGATTGATGCGTCAGGTAACCAATAGTGGAAGCGGGATGGTTAGAGGTCGCTGGTCATGTGATGAAACCTCCTGGAATACAGTCCAACCGGAGTTGGCAACCCTATCCTGGAGAGATTCCTCAAATGCCTCTCTTGCACTCCCGAACAGCCTGTTATCTGACGTGCGATCCCTCTCTCGTCGCCAACCCCTCTTGTCTCTCCAATTCCTCCATGCTACCTATGGTCAGTGTTTCTTCGAATTTTCCTCTCCTGTATCCTCCAAATACACCACGCTGCTCACTCTCTCCCTTCTCCCTGCACCCTCACCGGTGGCTCAGTGGGTAGCACTCTCGCCTCTGAGTCAGAAAGTTGTGGGTAAATGTCCCACTCCAGAGACTTGAGCACATAAACCAGACTGACACTCCCAGTGCAGTACTGAGGTGCCGTCTTTTGGATGAAACGTTAAACCGAGGCCTCGTCTGCCCTCTCAGGTGGACGTAAAAGATCCCACGGCCACTATTTCGAAGAACTGCAGGGGAGTTCTCCCCGGCGTCCTGGCCAATATTTATCCCTCAACCAACTAAAATCATTAAAACAGACTATCTGGTCATTTATCACGTTATTGTTCGTGGGATCTTGCTGTGCACAAATTGGCTGCCACGTTTCCCACATTACAACAGTGACTGCACTTCAAAAAGTACTTCACTGGCTGTAAAGCGCTTTGGAACGTCCTGAGGTCATGCAAGGCTTTCTTTTTTACCGCATCATCTCATACTCTAAATCACTCTTTCCAAGAACTCCTCACCGCCCTCAGTTGCCCCTTCCTCCTACAATATACAGGATTTAACAGCTAAAACTTGGCTTGACCCCCACGCACCGTGCGGGCACCACACTCATCTGGGCACCACACTTTAGGACGGATGTCAAGGCCTTGGAGAGGGTGCAGAGGAGATTTACCAGAATGGTACCAGGGATGAGGGACTCCAGTTATGTGGAGAGACTGGAGAAGGTGGGATTCTTCTCCTTAGAGCAGAGAAGGTTAAGGGGAGATTTAATAGAGGTGTTCAAAATCATGAAGGGGAGAAACTGTTTTCACTGGCAGGAGGATTAGTAACCAGAGGACACAGATTTAAGGTATTGGCAAAAGAATCAGAGGGGGAGATGAGGAGAATTTTTTATGCTGCAAGTTGTTATGATAATTATATCATTAAGCTAAGTGTTTAATTAATTAATCAGATCTAAGGGGATAAAATTAAAATTAACCAAATAGAGGATACTAACATTGAAGTATTCCAAATGTCATTAAATTAAAATCTGGTATACATAAATAATAAATAGGAGTTAAGGAAATAGTAAAATAAAGAAGTTAATAAACACAAAACAAGACTAATTAGATATAAATTAATCTGAAATCAAGCTAAATCCATCTGCTAAATATAATCTAGATCTCAAGTAATTACATTATATCTAGAACTAAATTAATACTAATAAATCACTAAATAAAAACTAGAATAAGTTTAGATAGGGATGGCAGGGCAGGTGTGTCATAACTACAGCATGTGGGAGTTGGTGGAGCAACCACATCTGCAGTAAGTGTCTGCAACTCGAGGAACTTCGGCTCAGAGTTGTTGAGCTGGAGTCCGAGCTGCAGACATTGCGATGCATCAGGAAGGAGGAGAGTTATCTGGACACTTTGCTCCAGGAGGCAGTCACACCCCCTGGGTTAGGTAGTAGTTTAGATTTGGTCAGTGGTCAGGGACAGGAGGATGTGACTGCGAGTCAGGCAGGTATGGGGACCCAGGATGCAGGAGAAAATTGAATGAGAGTAAACAAGCAAGAAATATAAAAACAGATTGTAAGAGCTTCTACAAGTATGTAAAAAGGAAAAGAGTAGCGAAAGTAGAGGCTGAGACAGGAGAAATTATAATGGGGAATAAGGAAATGGCAGTGACATTAAACAAATATTTTGCATTTGTCTTCACAGTAGAACACACAAAAAACATACCAGAAATAGTGGGGAACCAAGGGTCTAATGAGAATGAGGAACTTAAAGTAATTAATATTATTAAAGAAAAAGTACTGGAGAAATTAATGGGACTAAAAGCCAACAAATCCCCTGAACCTGATGGCCTACATCTGAGGGTTCTAAAAGAGGTGGCTGCAGAGATAATGGATGCATTGGTTGTGATCTTCTAAAATTCCCTAGATTCTAGAACGGTTCCCATGGATTGGAAGGTAGCAAATGTAACACCACTATTCAAGAAAGGAGGGAGAGAGAAAACAACAGGCAAGTTAGTCTGACATCAGTTGTCGGGAAAATGCTGGAATCCATTATTAAGGACGTAGTAACAGGGCACTTAAAAAATCATAATATAATTAGGCAGAATCAAAATGGTTTTATGAAAGGGAAATCATGTTTGACAAACCTATTAGAGTTTTTTGAGGATGTAACTAGCAGGGTAGATAAGAGGGAACCAGTGAATGTAGTATATTTGGATTTTCACAAGGCATTCGATAAGGTGCCACATAAAAGGTTGTTACACAAGATAAGGGCTCATGGGATTGGGGGTAATATATTAGCATGGGTAGAGGATTGGCTAACTGACGGAAAACAGGGTCCGAATAAACGGGTCATTCTCAGGTTGACAGGCTGTCACTAGCGCTGATCCGCAGGGATCAGTGCTTGGGCCTCAGCTATTTACAATCTATATTAATGACTTAGGTGAAGGGACCGAGTGTAATGTATCCAAGTTCACTGACGATACAAAGCTAAGTGGGAAAGTAAGCTGTGAGGAGGACATAAAGAGTCTGCAATGGAATATAGACATGTTAGGTGAGTGGGCAAGAAGGTGGCAGATGGAGTATAATATGGGGAAAAGTGAGGTTATTCACTTTGGTAGGAAGAATAGAAAAACAGAATATTTTTTAAATGATGAGAAACTATTAAATGTTGGTGTTCAGAGGGATTTGTGTGTCCTTGTACACAACACAGATAGTTAACATGCAGGTACAGCAAGTAATTAGGAAGGCAAATGGTATGTTGGCCTTTATTGCAAGGGGGTTGGTGTACAAGAGTAAGGAAGTCTTGCTACAATTGTACAGGGCTTTGGTGAGACCACACCTGGAGTACTGTGTGCAGTTTTGGTCTCCTTACCTAATGAAGGATATACTTGCCTTTGAGGCGGTGCAATGAAGGTTCACTAGATTGAGTCCTGGGATGAGGGGTGGTCCTATGAGGAGAATGGGCCTATACTCTTTCGCGTTTTGAAGAATGAGAGGTGATCTCATTAAAAGATATAAGATTGTGAGAGGACGTGACAGGGTAGATGCTGAGAGGCTGTTTCCCCTGGCTGGAGAGTCTAGAACTAGGGGGCATAGTCTCAGGATAAGGGATTGGCCATTTAGAACTGAGATGAGGAGAAATTTCTTCACTCAGAGGGTTGTGAATCTTTGGAATTCTCTACCCGAGAGGGCTGTGACTGCTCAGTCATTGAGTATATTTAAGACTGAGATCGTTAGATTTTTGGACTTTAGAGTTGCCAACTCTGGTTGGAGGTATTCCTGGAGGTTTCATCATATGAAATATTAACATAAGAACATAAGAAATAGGAGCAGGAGTACGCCATACAGCCCCTCGAGCCTGCTCCGCCATTCATTCAGATCATGGCTGATGTTCAACCTCAACTCCACTTTCCTGCCTGATCCCCATATCTCTTGATTCCCCCATAGTCCAAAAATCTATCTATCTCAACCTTGAATTTACTCAATGACTCAGCATCCACAGCCCTCTGGGGTAGAAATTCCTCCTCATCTCAGTCTTAAATGGCCGACCCCTTATCCTGCGACTATGCCCCCTAGTTCTAGACTCTCCAGGCAGGGAAAATAATCTCTCAACCTCTACCCTGTCAAACCCCCTCAAAATCTTATATATTTCAATGAGATCACCTCTCATTCTTCTAAATTCCAGAGAGTGCAGGCCCATTCTACTCAACCTCTCCTCATAGGACAACCCTCTCATCCCAGGAATTAATCAAGTGAACTTTTGTTGTACCGCCTCTAAGGCAAGTAAATCGTTCCTTAGATAAGGAGACCAAAACTGTACGTAGTAATCCAGGTGAGGTCTCACCAAAGCCCTGTACAGTTGTAGTAAGACTTCCTTACTCTTGTACACCAACCCCCTGCAATAAAGGCTAACAGGCCATTTGCCTTCCTAATTGTTTGCTGTTCCTGCATGCTAACTTTTTGTGTTTCTTGTACCAGGACACCCAAATGTCTCTTTGGACATCAACTTTTAATAGTTTCTCACCATTTAAAAAATATTCTGTTTTTCTATTCTTCCTACCAATGTGAATAACCTCACATTTCCCCACATCATACTCCATCTGCCACCTTCTTGCCCACTCACTTAACCTGTCTATAGCCCTTTGCAACTCTTTGTGTCCTCCTCACAGCTTACTTTCCCACCTAGCTTTGTATCATCAGCAAACTTGGATATATTACACTCGGTCCCTTCATCCAAGTCATTAATATAGATTGTAAATAGCTGAGGCCCAAGCACCGATCCTTGTGGTACCCCACTAGTTACAGCCTGCCAACCTGAAAATGACCCATTTATCCCTACTCTCTGTTTTCTGTCTGTTAACCAATCCTCTATCCATGCTAATATGTTGCCCCCAAGCCCATGAGCCCTTATCTTGTGTAACAACCTTTTCTGTGGCACCTTATCGAATGCCTTTTGAAAATCCAAATATCCTACATCCGCTGGTTCCCCGTTATCTACCCTGCTAGTTACATCCTCAAAATACTCTAATAAATTTGTTAAACATGATTTCCCTTTCGTAAAACCATGTTGACTCTGTCTAATCATGTTATGAATTTCTAAGTGCCCCATTACCATTTCTTTAATAATGGATTCCAGCCTTTTCCCTATGACTGATGTCAGGCTAACTGGCCTGTAGTTCCCTGTTTACTCTCTCCCTCATTTCTTGAATAGCGGTCTTACATTTGCTACCTTCCAATCCACTGGGACAGTTCCAGAATCTAGGGAATTTTAGAAGATCACAACCAATGCAGCCACTATCTCTGCAGCCACCTCTTTTAGAACCCTCAGATGTAGGCCATCAGGTCCAAGGGATTTATCGGATTTTAATCCCATTAGTTTCTCAAGTACTTTTCTCTCCTGATAATAATTACTTTAAGTTCATCACTCTCATTAGCCGCTTGGTTCCCCACTATTTTTGGTATGCTTTTTGTGTCTTCTACTGTGAAGACAGACACAAAATATTTGTTTAGTACATCTGCCATTTCCTGATTCCTCATTATAATTTCTCCTGCTTCAGCCTCTAGGGGACCAACGTTTACTTTTGCTACTCTTTTCCTTTATTCATACTTGTAGAAGCTGTTTTTATATTTCTTGCTAGTTTACTTTCATATTCTATTTTCTCCCTTTTTAACAATTTTTTGGTCGTCCTTTGCAGGTTTCTAAAACTCTCCCAATTCTCAGGTTTATTACTCTTCTTGGCAACATTATAAGCCTCTTCTTTTAATCTAATACTATCCTTAACTTCTTTAGTTAGCCATGGGTGGATCACTTTTCCCATGGAGTTTTTATTTCTCAATGGAATGTATATTTGTTGAGAATATTGAAATATTTCTTTAAATGTTTGCCATTGCTTTTCAACTGTCATAACCTTTAATTTAATTTCCCAGTCTACCTTAGCCAACTCGCCCCTCATACCTATGTGATTGATTTTACTTAAGTTTAAGACTTTAGTTTCGGACTTAAGTACGTCACTCTTAAATTCAATGTGAAATTCTATCATATTATGATTACTCTTCCCAGAGGATCTTTTACTGTGAGATTACTAATTAACCCTGTCTCATTACACAATACAAGATCTAAAATAGCCTGTTCCCTGGTTGGTTCCATGGTGTATTACTCGAGGACCTCCGTCGCCAACCGCCCTGCCCCCAGTCAAACAGCATTTCTACACCCCTGCCTCCCTCCACCCCCGTCTCCACCCGTCTCCAATATTTTTATGACCAATAAACAAAAGTGTTCAAAGAAAATGAACAAGACTACACAATTTTTTTTTTAGCACCCCTATGACATTTCTCCCAGGAAATCAATCTCCAATTCCTGGAGACTCCAGGCCAATCCTGGAGGGTTGGCAACCCCTAATGGGCAAGGCATCAGTACCATGTGAGACAGGCTGGACAGAGCAGTGGGCCTTTTCCTGCCCATCAGTTCTCATACGTTAAGCGGTGCTCCGTCACGCGGCTGACATTTCTCCAGATCGCTGCAGGGTGGAGGTTGCGTCCCAGAGTGAACGCCAGGTCCTCCTGGCCTCGCACTCCCTGCATAGGCTGCTATCAGAGCCACAAGGCCCCACTCGCCATTACAGGCTGACTTCCCACGATAACTATGGATTCGAAGCCTGGTTTGTTCTCCTTTAGAGCAGAGAGGATAAGGGCATATTCAATAGAGGCAGAGAGTGGGTGAAACCCCACCAAGGAATTTCAGGGAGAGAGAGAGAGAGAGCGAGAGTGAGTGACAAAGAGAGATGTAGGAAAAAAAATGAGTGACTTAGAATTGCCAACCCTCCAGGATTGTCCTGGAGTCTCCAGGAATTGAAAATTAATCTTTGGGACACGGCTACGAGGAGAAAAATCACTGAGGGCATTTTGAAACAAAAGGGTGCTTTTTAAAATTTCATTTGAACATTTTAATTTATTTGTTATTAAAATATTGGAAATGGGGGAAAAAAGGCTGAGGGTCAAGATTAATCCAATCGGGTAACAAAAGTCTGTCCCCTTCCCAATTGGCTGGGAGGGCAGGGCGCCCTGAGGATGGATCAATGGCGGGACAGTGGGGGGGGGGCGTGGGCGGGGCGATTTGAGGCGGGAGGTCATGTGATGAGACCTCCAGGAATATGTCTAACCAGAGTAGGCAAGCCTAGGACTGACAAAGTACAAAGATTTCTAAGAGGTCGGATAAACATGACCAAAGGATGAAAGGTGACAACAGAACTCGCTGCAGACACACCCCAGGGAACAGCAGCATCGCAGAGGGAGGGAGAATCACAGGATACACAGACAGCCTGGTACCTAGAATCATAGAATCATAGTATGATGCAGGACAGAAGGAGGTCATTCGGCCCACCATGCCTGAATGGGCTCTTTTAAAGAGCTATCCAATTGGTCCCACTCCCCTGCTCTTTCCCCATAGCCCTGCAATTTATTTCCCTTCAAGTATTTATCCAATTTTCTTTTGAATGTTACTATAGAATTTGCTTCCACCACCCCTTCAGGCCGTGTATTTCAGATCATAACAACCTGCTGTGATTTATAAAGGTTTAGCATAACTTCCTTGCTTTTGTACTCTATGCCTTTACTTATAAAACCAAGGATCCTGTATGCCTTTTTATCAGCCTTCTCAACTTGACCTGCCACCTTCAAAGATTGTGTACATACAAGTAGATATACAAGTCTCTCTGTTCCTGCACCCCCTTTAAAATTGTATCATTTAGCTTATGTTGCCTCTCCTTATTCTTCCTACCAAAATGTATTACTTCACATTTTTCTGCATTAAATTTCATCTGTCATGTGTCTGCCAATTTCACCAATCTGTCTACATCCTCCTGAAGTCTTTTACTATCCTCCTAATTGTTAGCTTTTTTTTCTGCATTTCGTGTCATCTGCAAACTTTGAAATTTTATCCTCTATACCCAAGTCCATAATATATATCAAAAAGTCCTAATACTGACCCCTGGGGAACACCACTTCGCTCCTGTCTGAAAAACAACCATTCACCACTACTCTCTGCTTTCTGTCCCTTAGCCAATTTCGATCCACGCTGCCACTGTCCCTTTAATCCCATGGGCTTCAATTTTGCTAACAAGTCTATTATTTGGTACTTTATGAAATGCCTTGCGAAAGTTCATATATACAACATCAACCACACCACCCGCATCAACCCTCTCCGTTACTTCATCATAGAACTCAATCAAGTACGATTGCCTTGAACAAATCCATGCTGGCTTTCATTTATTAACACTTTCCAAGTGCCAATTAATTTTGTCCTGGATTATTGTCTCTAGAACTTTCCCCACCACCGATATTAGGCTGACTGCCCTGTAGTTGCCGCGTTTATCCCTCTCCTCTTTTTTGAACAGGGGTGTAACATTTGCAGTCCTTCAGTGCTCTGGCACCATTCCCATATCTAAGGAGGATTGGAAGATTGTGGCCAGCGCCTCCGCAATCTCCACCCTTACTTCCCTCAGTAACCTAGGAGTCTACTCTCAATCATCAGCAAAGTGATGGAAGGTGTCGTCGACAGTGCTATCAAGTGGCACTTACTCACCAATAATCTGCTCACCGATGCTCAGTTTGGGTTCCGCCAAGACCACTCGGCTCCAGACCTCATTACAGCCTTGGTCCAAACATGGACAAAAGAACTGAATTCCAGAGGTGAGGTGAGAGTGACTGCCCTTGACATCAAGGCAGCATTTGACTGAATGTGGCACCAAGGAGCCCGAGTAAAATTGAAATCAATGGGAATCAGGGAGAAAACTCTCCAGTGGCTGGAGCCATACCTAGCACAAAGGAAGCTGGTAGTGGTTGTTGGAGGCCAATCATCTCAGCCCCAGGGCATTGCTGCACGAGTTCCTCAGGGCAGTGTCCTAGGCCCAACCATCTTCAACTGCTTCATCAATGACCTTCCCTTCATCATAAGGTCAGAAATGGGGATGTTCGCTGATGATTGCACAGTGTTCAGTTCCATTCGCAACCCCTCAAATAATGAAGCAGTCCGAGCCCGCATGCAGCAAGACCTGGACAACATCCTGGCTTGGGTTCATAAGTGGCAAGTAACATTCGCGCCAGACAAGTGACAGGCAATGACCATCTCCAACAAGAGACAGTCTAACCACCTCCCCTTGACATTCAACGGCATTACCATCGCCAAATCCCCCACCATCAACATCCTGGGGGTCACCATTGACCAGAAACTTAACTGGACCAGCCATATAAATACTGTGGCTACAAGAGCAGGTCAGAGGCTGGGTATTCTGCAGCGAGTGACTCACCTCCTGACTCCCCAAAGCCTTTCCACCATCTACAAGGCACAAGTCAGGAGTGTGATGGAATACTCTCCACTTGCCTGGATGAGTGCAGCTCCAACAACACTCAAGAAGTTTGACACCATGCAGGACAAAGCAGCCTGCTTGACTGGTACCCCATCCACCACCTTAAACATTCACCACCGGCACACAGTGGATGCAGTGTGTGCCATCCACAGGATGCACTGCAGCAACTCGCCAAGGCTTCTTCGACAGCACCTCCCAAACCCGCGACCTCTACCACCTAGAAGGACAAGGGCAGCAGGCACATGGTAACAACACCACCTGCACGTTCCCCTCCAAGTCACACACCATCCCGACTTGGAAATATATCGCCGTTCCTTCATCGTCGCTGGGTCAAAATCCTGGAACTCCCTTCCTAAAAGCACTGTGGGAGAACCGTCACCACACGGACTGCAGCAGTTCAAGAAGGCGGCTCACCATCACCTTCTCAAGGGTAATTAGGGATGGGCAATAAATGCCGGCCTCACCAGCGACGCCCACATCCCATGAACGAATAAAAAAAAATCATCCCATCCAAACCGGGTGACTTGTCTACTTTGAGTGCTGCCAATCTTTTTATTACCTCCTCTTGATCCACTTTTATCCTATTCAGTTCCTCTACTACCTCCTCATTTACTGTGACATTGGCAGCATCCCCTTCTTTAGTGAAGTCCGATGCAAAATATTCATTTAGTAGCTCAGCCATGCCCTCTGTCTCCACAAGATCTCCTTTTTGATCCATAATTGGCCCCACCCTTTTTCTGATTACCCTTTTACTGTTCATATGTTTATAAAAGACTTTTGAGTACTGCCAATCTTTTAACTACCTCCTCTTTATCTATTTTTATCCTATCCAATATCTCTACCACCTCCTCCTTTGCTGTTAGAATGGCAGCATCCCCTTCTCTAGTGAAGACAGATGCAAAGTGTTCATTTAGTGCCTCAGCCATGCCCTCTGCCTCCACAAGAAGAAGATCTTTTTGTCCCTAATCGGTCCCATGCTTCCTTTTACTATCTATATGTTTATAAAAGACTTTTGGGTTCCCTTTTATGTTAGCCACTAATCTATTCTCATATCTCTCTTTGTCCCTTTTATTTCCTTTTTTAGATCGCCTCTGTACTTTCTGTATTCAGACTGGTTCTCACTTGTATTATCAACCTGACATTCGTCAGAAGTCTCCTTTTTCTGTTTCATTTTAATCTCTATATCTTTATTCATCCAAGGAGCTCTAGCTTTGGATGCCCTTCCTTTCCCCCTGGTGGGAATGTGTCTAGTCTCTAGCCGAACTATCTCCTCTTTGAAGGCTTCCCATTGCTTAATTACTGTTATGCCTACCAATATTTGATTCCAATCCACCTGGGCAAGATCCCTTTCAACGCATTGAAATTGGCCCTCCTCCAGTTAAGTATTTTCAGGCATGAATGTTCTTCGTCCTTTTCCATAACCTGATGATATTGTGATCACTATTCCCCAAATGTTCCCCCATTGAAACGTGCTCCACCTGCCCCACTTCATTCCCCAGAACTAGATCCAGTACTTCCTTGTTGGGCTGGAAACATACTGATCAAGAAAGTTCTCTTATACATATTTCAGGAATTCCTTCCCCTCCTTGCCCTTTACATTGTTACTATCCCAGTCTATATTAGGATAATTGAAGTCCCCTATTATCACTTCTCTATAGTTCTTGCATCTTTCTGCAATTTGCCTGTAAATTTGATTCTCTATCTCCTTTCCACTATTTGGTGACCTATAGTATACATCCAGCAGTGTAATAGCTCCTCTATTGTTCTTTAATTCTAACCAAATAGATTCTGTCTTTGACCCCTCAACTACATCATCCCTTTCCATTGCTATTGTAGTCTCTTTGATCAATATTGCCACCCACCCACTCTCCTTTCTTTCCTTCCCTATCTTTTCTGAATACCTTCTAGCCAGGAATATTAAGCCCCCATTCTTCCTCTTCTTTGAGCCAGGTCCCAGTTATTGCCACTTATTCATAATCCCATGTGGCTACTTGTGCCTGCAGCTCACCAACCTTATCTATCACGCTGTATGCATTTATGCACATGCACTCCAAACTCATCTTAGACTGCCTCGCATTTGCCCCTGTCTGATCCCTCCTATTTCTGAACTATGGTAGTGGTTGTTGGAGGCCAATCATCTCAGCCCCAGGACATTGCTGCAGGAGTTCCTCAAGGCAGTGTCCTAGGCCCAACCATCTTCAGCTGCTTCATCAATGACCTTCCCTCCATCATATGGTCAGAAATGGGGATGTTCGCTGATGATTGCACAGTGTTCAGTTCCATTCGCAACCCCTCAAATAATGAAGCAGTCCGAGCCCGCATGCAGCAAGACCTGGACAACATCCAGGCTTGGGCTCATAAGTGGCAGGTAACATTCGTGCCAGATAAGTGCCAGGCAATGACCATCTCCAACAAGAGAGAGTCTAACCACCTCCCCTTGACATTCAACGGCATTACCAACGCCGAATCCCCCACCATCAACATCCTGGGGGTCACCATTGACCAGAAACTTAACTGGACCAGCCATATAAATACTGTGGCTACAAGAGCAGGTCAGAGGCTGGGTATTCTGCGGCAAGTGACTCACCTCCTGACTCCCCAAAGCCTTTCCACCATCTACAAGGCACAAGTCAGGAGTGTGATGGAATACTCTCCACTTGCTTGGATGAGTGCAGCTCCAACAACACTCAAGAAGCTCAACACCATCCAAGATAAAGCAGCCTGCTTGATTGGCACCCCATCCACCAACCTAAACATTCACTCCCTTCACCACCGGCGCTCTGTGGCTGCAGTGTGTACCATCCACAGGATGCACTGCAGCAACTCGCCAAGGCTTCTTCAACAGCACCTCCCAAACCCGCGACCTCTACCACCTAGAAGGACAAGAGCAGCAGGCACATGGGAACAACACCACCTGGACGTTCCCCTCCAAGTCACACACCATCCCGACTTGGAAATATATCGCCGTTCCTTCATCGTCGCTGGGTCAAAATCCTGGAACCCCCTTCCTAACAGCACTGTGGGAGAACCGTCACCACACGGACTGCAGCGGTTCAAGAAGGCGGCTCACCATCACCTTCTCAAGGGTAATTAGGGATGGGCAATAAATGCCGGCCTCGCCAGCGACGCCCACATCCCATGAACGAATAAAAAAAAAGTTAACCTCGCCGCGATGACATTGGTCTCAGTCCCGTTGAGGTGCAACTCTCCCATCTTATTCAGGTCCCTCCTGCCCTAGAACTGGTCCCAATGTCCTATAAATCTGAAACCCTCCCTCCTGCACCATCTCTCCAGTCTTGCGTGTGGCACTGGGAGTAATCCAGCGATTCCTGCCTTTGAGGTCCTGATTTTTAACTCTCTGCCTAGCTCCTAAAACTCTGACTGCAGGACCTCACCCCTTTACCTTCCTATGTCATTGGTTCCCACATGGACCACAACTTCAGGCTGTTCCCCTCAAAATGTTGTACACCCTCTCAGTGATGTCCTTTACCCTGGCACCAGGGTGGCAACACACCATGCGGGACTCACGTCAGCAGTTGCAGAAATGCCTGTCTGCTTGAGAGTAATCACAGTGTACACAGTCAGCCTGGTACCCGAGAGTAATCACAGGGTACACAGTCAGCCTGGTACCCGAGAGTAATCACAGGGTACACAGTCAGCCTGGTACCCGAGAGTAATCACAGGGTACACAGTCAGCCTGGTACCCGAGGATTGAGATTGTACACTTTTTGCTAACATCACCAAAGAATTGACTTAACACTGGGAAGAATGCTGGGGCACTTGTGATATAGGTGTGAATGTAATCTTGCCAAGTCCTCTCTGTAATCGTGGATGTTGCTCTGTTATACTGTCATTGAGTGACATAATGTGGAGATATTGTGACACTTGCAATGACATTTATTACTGTGTTTAAGATTATTTAGGTCCTGCTGCTTTATACTAAGTATCACTTACTTTTACTGGAATTAATGACAGATCATGATGGTATCAATGGCAGTAAGGTTGGGGATTGTGAAATATGGTAGAGTTACAGATAGATCTAGTGTCTGACTCAATCCTTGAAATTTAACTCTGGCAGAGAGAGAGGGCAAGAGAGACAAAGTTTAACAGAGGGATAGAGAAAAAGAGAGTCAGAGAACATATATAAATACATTTTATATATATATATATATCAGAGCGTCTGAGAGAGACAGACACAGAGAAATAGTGAGAGAGAGAGAAAGGCAGAGCTAGAATGGCAAATAGGTAGAGTCAGAGATAGAGAGAAAAAGAGACAGAATCAGAGAGAGAGACAGCAAGAAAGAAGGAATGACCGAAAGATGCAAAGAGACAAAGGAAGAAACAGAGACTGAGAAAGGCAGAGAGAGAGTGACAGAGAGAGAGAAAGAGTGACAGACATGCATAGTGCTTGTCATTAGGATTTGCATTTGGCGGGCATTCCTCGGCATTTACCAGACCGGACTTCCACTGTCTCTCCCGTATGCCATTCTCAGTAACTCTGCATCGCAAAGTGACGGGACACTGGTTCGCGCCGGGACCCCGGCTCGCGCTGGCGATTCAATGCACTGTAGGCTCGTGATCTCACCCAGACGGTTGCTGAATGACGACCAGCCACTTGTTCAAACATTACAGCAGGGCTGTGCAAGCTGCATACCCCCCCCCCACCACCCATACCCCCCCCCCCCCTGCCACCCCTGCTCACACCCCCCCCCCCCACCCACAGCCCTTCTCTGCCCCCCCCCGCCTCTCCCCCAGTACCTGGCACACCAGCCCAGCGAACCCGCTCCTATTGTATTTCTAGCTTGCCCTCTTCGAAAGGGTCGGTCACCAGAGGACACAGATTTAAGGTAATTGGCAAAAGAACCAGAGGCGACACGAGGAAGCATTTTTTTGACGCAGCAACATGTTATGATCTGAAAGGGTGGTGGAAGCAGATTCAATAATAACTTTCAAAAGGGAATTGGATAAATATACAAAGGGGAAAATTTTCAGAGCGATGGGGAAAGAGGAGGAGAGTGGGACTAATTGGATAGCTCTTTCAAAGAACCGGCACAGGTACGATGGGCCGAATGGCCTCCTTCTGTGCTGTATCATTCTATGAATTTTGTGTGGCTGGAGGTGTGTGCAGGGTGTTTTGGGTTTTTTTCTTTTGCGAAGTTGCCTCACTGATGAGTAAATCCTAAGTCAGAATACGGCCACCTGTTACAATCAGCAACTTGAGATCTATGCAAGCTAATGGTAGCACTCTCCCCTCTAAGTCAGAAGGTCGTGGGTTCAAGTCCCACTCCAGAGACTTGAGCACATAATCCAGGCTGACACTCCCAGTGCAATACTGAGGGAATGCTGCACTGTTGGAGGTGCCGTCTTTCAGATGAGACATTAAACCCCGTCTGCCCCTCTCAGGTAGACGTAAAAGATCCCATGGCATTATTTCAAAGAAGAGCAGGGGAGTTTGCCCCAGTGTCCTGGACAATATTTATCTCTCAATATTTATCACTAAATACAGTTTATCTGGTCATTTACCTAATTGCTGTTTGTGGGATCTTGCTGTGCACAAATTGGCTGCCCTGTTTCCTACATTACGACAGTAACTACACTTCAAAAGTACTTCATTGGCTGTAAAGCACTTTGGGACGTCCTGAGGCCGTGAAATGAGCTGTATAAATGCAAGATAGATATCGATCTATCCATCTATCTGTCTATCTCTCTGATGGGCAGAGCTGGCACACGCTGCCTGGAACACTGCTGACACAGCAGCTTGCTCCTCTCCCTTGACACTCCTTCATTCTCTGTAAAGAACAATTTGCTCCTGTTAAAACTCAAGAGAGTGGAAAGTTGACTGAGGTGAGTGTCATTGCCGATGTCCTTGCAGAGTAATGAGTCAGTTTAAGTTGCCTTTGAGTCTTGCTCCAACCTGGTTTTCCTAATTGGAATCGATTAAAACCGCCTTGTTTTTGTGTATATAGGGGTCTGGAGAATTCCGTTTACGGGGGAGTGATTGCCCACAAGATGCTGCTTACTGTACTCACTGACCCTGTGCTGTATTATACAGGATGTAGTCCAACATGGTTAATGAGCCCATAATCCAGGCTAACACGCCCAGTGCAGTACTGAGGGAGTGCTGCACAGTCGGAGGCGCCGTCTTTCGGATGAGACTATAAACCGAGGCCCCATCTGCCCTCTCGGGTGGACGTAAAAGGTCCCATGGATTGGAAGAAGAGCAGTGGAGTTCTTGCCAGTGTCCTGGCCAATATTTATCCCTCAACCAACATCTCATTGCTGTTTGTGGGATCTTGCTGTGTGCAAATTGGCTGCTGAGTTTCCTTCATTATAACAGTGACTACACTTCAAAAGTACTTAATTGGCTGTAAAGCGCTTTTTCTCTCTTGTGTAATTACACCCCTACAATATTCCCAACACACACCCCTACAATATTCCCAACACACCCCTACAATATTCCCAACACACCCCTACAATATTCCCAACACACACCCCGACAATAATCCCTACACACCCCTACAATATTCCCAACACACACCCCTACAATAATCCCTACACACCCCTACAATATTCCCAACACACCCCTACAATAATCCCTACACACCCCTACAATAATCCCGACGCACCCCTACAATGTTCCCTACACACCCCTACAACAATCCCAATATGCTGCTAAAGTAATCACAACCCAGACCCCTACAATATTTCCAACACACTCCTACAATATTCCCAACACACACTAATAAATCCCAACACACACCCCTACAATAATCCCAGCAGTCCCCTAGAATAATCCCAACAGGTGGTTGAGTTTACACACATACATTACTGCATTGCGCTCTGCCACTGGTGATAACGCAGAATCAGATGGGAGTTACCTGGATTGAGGCTATGCTGATTCAACTATTTAACATTTTTATAAGTAACTTCAGGAGGGATAAGGGTGAGTCAGTATCATCAAAAGAAAAACCTTAGAACTGAGTCCTAATCAAATGCCACATACAGATACATTAACATGTCTTTCTCTCTTTTAAAACATTGATCAGCCTGTTGTGAACTTCAAACAGTTTCTGCTTTTTAAACCTTCAAACTCGGGGCTAGAAATGACTTGGTGATAACAGCGGAGGAACGCTTAATGTGTGTGTGTCTGACATTCCCTCCGTCTCCCAATTTAACGGCGTCATTAAACCGTTTAAAACAGAAGGGGAGTGTCACAGGGATGGGTTTGTCTAATACTATCGCCAATTTCTAGTCTGTGATGCTCTCTTGACTCTGATAAAAGAATTATTTTCTTGTAGTGGAAATAAAAGTCGTTTACATGCCACAATCATTAAAAAAAAATCGAAATTGCACAAAATCCGTGGTCTGCAGCAACAGCCACGGGGAAGCTGAAATTTGATTATTGCTGTAAGGTGGACCTGACTCACTGGCTCCAGTCAGAGATTCACAATCTGTCGAACCCTTATTGATCGCCAGTCCTCACATTTCCCCATGGGTGTTGACTGCTCTAAAGAAGAAAGAACTTGCATTTATATAGCGCCTTTCATGACCACCTGTTTTTTTTATGTGAAAGATGAACAGGTAATCACATGTGGCAGCTAAAAGATTTAATCCCTCCAAGGCCTCGCCCCCACCACCCCCCCCATCTCTGCGACCACCTACACCCCTCCGAAATCTCTGCATTCCTCTAATTCTGGCCTCTTGTGCAACCTCCACTTCCATTGCTCCACCATTGGCAGCCGTGCCTTCAACTGCCTCGGCCCTAAACTCTGGAATTCACTCCATAGACCTCTCCACCACTCTACCTCTCTCTCCTCCTTTAAGACGCACCATAAAACCTGACTCTTTGACCAAGCCTATCCTAATGTCTCCTTATGTGGTTCGGTGTCAATTTTTGTTTGATAATCGCTCCTGTGATGTGCCTTGGGACGTTTTACTACGTTAAAAGGCACTATATAAATGCAAGTTGTAGTTGTTAATGGTTATCATGAATATTTTCAGCCTGTTTCTCTCTCTCTCTCTCTCTGAGTTATACTAAATACAAACGGTCCAGCACAGAAACACTGTAAACAGGGCCCTGCATTGATGAATAAGCCTGCCTCGAACCTCTTTCCTTTTCTCATTGGATGAGACAAAAACTGAATCCTCCAGTGCGGATGACATCACTCCCGAATGATGTACCGGGCACATTTTGTGCCGATTAGCATTGTTTAGACAAACCGTATTTGATTTATTTGCAAACAGAATGGGCTAGACGTTGCTGCCAAAATAATGGCGAGTTTAATGGTGCTCACCGTTACTAGTGTGTAAATCGTCCAGCAACTTGTGGCGAGGAAGGGATACCCCGTGAATTGCAAATAGTCACAAGTTTCTGACGATTTGCGCCGCTCTGCCGTTAGCCTCGTGAAAACGGCAGCTCGCCCTCCACCTCCCCGTGAGTGTCAAGAATTTGCTGCATTTGCGCATTAATCTCACCGCAGAAAGTTAGGGCTGCTACTTAACAGCATATGTATCTTTTTAATGAGGAGGTTTATGTTCCCATATTGCCACACAACATCTCTGGCCCAGAAAGGAAACAATTTAAACTGTGCAGTCCCAATCCTACAGGTAGTAAATTGTAAATTTAAAACATGTTTAATTTTTTTAAAAATTCTTACTTTTCCTTTCTGTCTCTCTTTTCTTGCTCTTAATCCAATCTTGCGTTCCCTCTCTTTATTTCTCCTTCTGTACCTCATTTGACTCTAATTTGCCCTATTTCTCCGTCATTCCTCTGTTTCATTCTCAATCCTTTCATCTAATTGCTTAAGGAGATAGACCGTTGGTCCCGTCGTTCACTAAGGTCCCGGATGCCCGCGTTGCCCTCTCCGCACCGTTATCAGCTCGCACTTCCAGCAAGTTACAATGCAAAAAATTTTTGCGCTGAAGGGAGAGAAAAAAAAGTCTAACTAATGGCTTGCTTTGCAAGAGGCCCCACTCCAACAAGATCTGGCCCATTGTTTTTTTGAAGCTGCTGTGTCTTTATAAATTGATATAACCAGCTGGAAATGTACAAAAAAAATAATCAGTCGCACATCACACCAGTGGACACCGTTGTCAGCTCCGTCCACCTTAGATTTGAGTGCACTGAACGTGATGCATTGCCTCCACTGACAGAACGGCAGCAGCAGAACACCAGACCCTGCAATGTCCACCCATTCCCCAAGCCTCAAAATCCAGCGCTGACAGCACTAATGGTTTTTAATAGACTTTCATGCATGAAATTCACCAGGACAGAAGAATCGTTCAGTAGCACAAGTCACACAGTCTAATCCCACCCTCCTGCTCACTCCCCATAAACTGTAATATTCCACACAGTCTAATCCCACCCTCCTGCTCACTCCCCGTAAACTGTAATATTCCACACAGTCTAATCCCACCCTCCTGCTCACTCCCCATAAACTGTAATATTCCACACAGTCTAATCCCACCCTCCTGCTCACTCCCTGTAAACTTCAATATTCCACACAGTCTAATCCCACCCTCCTGCTCACTCCCCATAAACTGTAATATTCCACACAGTCTAATCCCACCCTCCTGCTCACTCCCTGTAAACTGTAATATTCCACACAGTCTAATCCCACCCTCCTGCTCACTCCCTGTAAACTGTAATATTCCATACAGTCTAATCCCACTCTCCTGCTCCCTCCCCATAAACTAATATTCCACACAGTCCAATCCCAACCTCCTGCTCACTCCCTGTAAACTGTAATATTCCACACAGTCTAATCTCACCCACCTGCTCACTCCCCATAAACTGTAATATTCCACACAGTCTAATCCCACCCTCCTGCTCCCTCCCTGTAAACTGTAATATTCCACACAGTCTAATCCCACCCTCCTGCTCACTCCCTGTAAACTGTAATATTCCACACAGTCTAATCCCACCCTCCTGCTCACTCCCCATAAACTGTAATATTCCACACAGTCTAATCCCACCCTCCTGCTCACTCCCCATAAACTGTAATATTCCACACAGTCTAATCCCACCCTCCTGCTCACTCCCTGTAAACTGTAATATTCCACACAGTCTAATCCCACCCTCCTGCTCACTCCCCATAAACTGTAATATTCCACACAGTCTAATCCCACCCTCCTGCTCACTCCCCATAAACTGTAATATTCCACACAGTCTAATCCCACTCTCCTGCTCACTCCCCATAAACTGTAATATTCCACACAGTCTTATCCCACCCTCCTGCTCACTCCCCATAAACTGAAATATTCCACACAGTCTAATCCCACCCTCCTGCTCACTCCCCATAAACTGTAATATTCCACACAGTCTAATCCCACCCTCCTGCTCACTCCCCATAAACTGTAATATTCCACACAGTCTAATCCCACCCTCCTGCTCACTCCCCATAAACTGTAATATTCCACACAGTCTAATCCCACCCTCCTGCTCACTCCCTGTAAACTGTAATATTCCACACAGTCTAATCCCACTCTCCTGCTCCCTCCCCATAAACTGTACTATTCCACACAGTCTAATCCCACCCTCCTGCTCACTCCCCATAAACTGTAATATTCCACACAGTCTAATCCCACCCTCCTGCTCACTCCCCATAAACTGTAATATTCCACACAGTCTAATCCCACCCTCCTGCTCACTCCCCATAAACTGTAATATTCCACACAGTCTAATCCCACCCTCCTGCTCACTCCCTGTAAACTGTAATATTCCACACAGTCTAATCCCACTCTCCTGCTCCCTCCCCATAAACTAATATTCCACACAGTCTAATCCCACCCTCCTGCTCACTCCCTGTAAACTGTAATATTCCACACAGTCTAATCCCACCCTCCTGCTCCCTCCCCATAAACTAATATTCCACACAGTCTAATCCCACCCTCCTGCTCACTCCCTGTAAACTGTAATATTCCACACAGTCTAATCCCACCCTCCTGCTCCCTCCCCATAAACTAATATTCCACACAGTCTAATCCCACCCTCCTGCTCACTCCCTGTAAACTGTACTATTCCACATAGTCTAATCCCACCCTCCTGCTCACTCCCCATAAACTGTAATATTCCACACAGTCTAATCCCACCCTCCTGCTCACTCCCTGTAAACTGTAATATTCCACACAGTCTAATCCCACCCTCCTGCTCACTCCCCATAAACTGTAATATTCCACACAGTCTAATCCCACCCTCCTGCTCACTCCCCATAAACTGAAATATTCCACACAGTCTAATCCCACCCTCCTGCTCACTCCCCATAAACTGTAATATTCCACACAGTCTAATCCCACCCTCCTGCTCACTCCCTGTAAACTTCAATATTCCACACAGTCTAATCCCACCCTCCTGCTCACTCCCTGTAAACTGTAATATTCCACACAGTCTAATCCCACCCTCCTGCTCACTCCCTGTAAACTGTAATATTCCACACAGTCTAATCCCACCCTCCTGCTCCCTCCCCATAAACTGTAATATTCCACACAGTCTAATCCCACCCTCCTGCTCACTCCCTGTAAACTGTAATATTCCACACAGTCTAATCCCACCCTCCTGCTCACTCCCTGTAAACTTCAATATTCCACACAGTCTAATCCCACCCTCCTGCTCACTCCCCATAAACTGTAATATTCCACACAGTCTAATCCCACCCTCCTGCTCACTCCCTGTAAACTGTAATATTCCACACAGTCTAATCCCACCCTCCTGCTCACTCCCTGTAAACTGTAATATTCCACACAGTCTAATCCCACCCTCCTGCTCACTCCCTGTAAACTGTAATATTCCACACAGTCTAATCCCACCCTCCTGCTCACTCCCTGTAAACTGTAATATTCCACACAGTCTAATCCCACCTTCCTGCTCACTCCCTGTAAACTGTAATATTCCACACAGTCTAATCCCACCATCCTGCTCACTCCCCATAAACTGTAATATTCCACACAGTCTAATCCCACCCTCCTGCTCACTCCCCATAAACTGTAATATTCCACACAGTCTAATCCCACCCTCCTGCTCACTCCCTGTAAACTGTAATATTCCACACAGTCTAATCCCACCCTCCTGCTCACTCCCTGTAAACTTCAATATTCCACACAGTCTAATCCCACCCTCCTGCTCACTCCCCATAAACTGTAATATTCCACACAGTCTAATCCCACCCTCCTGCTCACTCCCCATAAACTGTAATATCCCACACAGTCTAATCCCACCCTCCTGCTCACTCCCCATAAACTGTAATATTCCACACAGTCTAATCCCACCCTCCTGCTCACTCCCCATAAACTGTAATATTCCACACAGTCTAATCCCACCCTCCTGCTCACTCCCCATAAACTGTAATATTCCACACAGTCTAATCCCACCCTCCTGCTCACTCCCCATAAACTGTAATATTCCACACAGTCTAATCCCACCCTCCTGCTCACTCCCTGTAAACTTCAATATTCCACACAGTCTAATCCCACCCTCCTGCTCACTCCCTGTAAACTGTAATATTCCACACAGTCTAATCCCACTCTCCTGCTCCCTCCCCATAAACTAATATTCCACACAGTCTAATCCCACCCTCCTGCTCACTCCCTGTAAACTGTAATATTCCACACAGTCTAATCCCACTCTCCTGCTCCCTCCCCATAAACTAATATTCCACACAGTCTAATCCCACCCTCCTGCTCACTCCCTGTAAACTGTAATATTCCACACAGTCTAATCTCACCCTCCTGCTCACTCCCTGTAAACTGTACTATTCCACACAGTCTAATCCCACTCTCCTGCTCACTCCCCATAAACTGTAATATTCCACACAGTCTAATCCCACCCTCCTGCTCACTCCCCATAAACTGTAATATTCCACACAGTCTAATCCCACCCTCCTGCTCACTCCCTGTAAACTGTAATATTCCACACAGTCTAATCCCACCCTCCTGCTCACTCCCCATAAACTGTAATATTCCACACAGTCTAATCCCACCCTCCTGCTCACTCCCTGTAAACTTCAATATTCCACACAGTCTAATCCCACCCTCCTGCTCACTCCCTGTAAACTTCAATATTCCACACAGTCTAATCCCACCCTCCTGCTCACTCCCTGTAAACTGTAATATTCCACACAGTCTAATCCCACCCTCCTGCTCACTCCCTGTAAACTGTAATATTCCACACAGTCTAATCCCACCCTCCTGCTCACTCCCTGTAAACTGTAATGTTCCACACAGTCTAATCCCACCCTCCTGCTCACTCCCCGTAAACTTTAATATTCCACACAGTCTAATCCCACTCTCCTGCTCACTCCCTGTAAATGTTAATATTCCACACAGTCTAATCCCACCCTCCTGCTCACTCCCTGTAAACTTTAGTGTCAACTGCACCTCTCCATTCAATCCCTGTACTACTGAGGTTACCCAGTATATTCTGAACCCCTTGATGGGATCCCTGTAACATTGGGTGTACCCAGTATCCTCTGTACCCCATCTGAATCCCTCAATCAGATCACTGTATCCCGAGCCTCCCACTGTTCCTTGGCTCAAAGCTGCTACTCCAGTCCCAACCCTCGTCAATCAGTCGCTGCAAGGTACAGAGGGGCAACTGAGGTTGGAGTTAGAGATAACCCTCCCACCAATTGTCCCTGCACCTTTGGGAGTTTCCATCTCACCTCATAGTGCAGCTCATGTTGTCCTTCATCACTATGCACACATCAATCACGTGCAAACCCCCTATTCACCCCCCGATCCCTGCCCTCTCCCCCCCTCACCCTCACCTACACACCCCCCCTCTCCCCATGTGTTGGAATCACGGCCTAAGCTCAGGCAGGCCCCGGCTGGGCCTACCAGTGACAGGCAGGGCTGCTGCTGCCTCTCTCAGCACCACTGAAGATGTTTATCAGCGTCTGTATTTTGTACAGAATGTATCTCAGTCCGTAATCAGATCCAGCACTCAGCAGGAATCACTGCTGTGAACAAGAGCAGCACAGCTTCCTCATGGATCAAACACTGTCACCTGGCACTGTACGTGTATGTATATACGGGTGTGCGAATGTCTGTGTTTGTGCACGTGTGTGTCTGCGGGTGCGTCTCTGTGTATATATATATATATCTATGTGTGTGTGTGTTTATGTGTGCACGTGTGTGGGTATGTGTGAGTGGATGTGTGTGTATGTTTAAATGTGTGTGTCTATGTATGTGCGTGTTTGTGTACGTGCGTGTACCTGTTTTGTATCTGGGTGTGCGTGTTTGTGCCCCTGCGTGTTTGTGACTGTGTATGTATCTGGGTGTGCGTGTTTGTATCCCTGCGTGTTTGTGACTGTGTATGTATCTGGGTGTGCGTGTTTGTATCCTTGCTTGTTTGTGACTGTGTATGTATCTGGGTGTGCGTGTTTGTGTCTGTGTATGTATCTGGGTGTGCGTGTTTGTGCCCCTGCGTGTTTGTGTCTGTGTATGTATCTGGGCGTGCGTGTTTGAGTCCCTGCGTGTTTGTGTCCGTGTATGTATCTGGGTGTGCGTGTTTGTGTCCGTGCGTGCTTGTGTCCGTGCGTGTATCTGGGTGTACGTGTTTGTGTCTGTGCGTGTTTGTGTCCCTGCGTGTGTTGATCCTCACTCCCCTCACTAACTACTTGTCTTTATCAGATCCTAGTTCTGCTTTTCACTCCTCCCACTTCCCGCCCTGACTCTTGCTGAGAGTCAGTTCCGTGGGTATCGATCGCCCTCCGGGACCCCACCCAAGTGACCGTTCTTCAAGCGTGACCCCAACCAGTGAATGTGAGCAGGATATTTGACTGTGGAGAGCGTCACAGCAGGGACCCCATCCCGTCCTCACCAATGCCGACTCTTGCGCACATTTCCAGTGCAGGATAGTGATAGTGGCTGATTTTCCCCTCTAATTGAGCTGCACTGAGGCAAATGTTATTGCTTCTCCCACTGACCCCAGCTGCAATCAGCGAACGCTGTGCAGGCTGGGGATACAATCTGGGAGCTAGCTATGATCAATAAATAGGATTAAGCTGGCAAAATCGAGGATGAGCCTTGGTGAGTGCAAAGCCTCAGCAGCAAGACGACAAATTTTCCCGTTATTTCTTGGTGAGAGAAATAGGGAAGAAACAGCATCAACCACTTCCGAGAAAGGGAACCTCAACGTCTTTCAAAGAACACATTCCCAGAGTGGAGAATTCTCAGCTGGATACAGGTGGGTTTGGGACTTAAATTACCTGCCACATAAGAGGAGCCATAAAAGGACAGTGTCTGACCCACTGCCCCACCCAGTCCCAGAGGGGGAAAGGACAGTGTCTGACCCACTGTACCACCCAGTCCCAGAGGGGGAAAGGACAGTGTCTGACCCACTGTACCACCCAGTCCCAGAGGGGGAAAGGACAGTGTCTGACCCACTGCACCACCCAGTCCCAGAGGGGGAAAGGACAGTGTCTGACCCACTGTACCACCCAGTCCCAGAGGGGGAAAGGACAGTATCTGACCCACTGCACCACCCAGTCCCGGAGGGGGGGAAAGGACAGTGTCTAACCCCCTGTACCACCCTGTCCCAGGGGGTGAAAGGACAGTGTTTGACCCACTGTATCATCCAGTCCCAGGAGGTGAAAGGACAGCGTCTGACTCACTGCATCACCCAGTCCCAGAGGGGAAAAGGACAGTGTCTGACCCACTGTACCACCCAGTCCCAGAGGGAGAAAGGACAGTATCTGATCCGGCAATTACAGGCCAGTCAGCATATTATTGGTGGTAGACAAACTTTTAGAGACAACAATCCAGGACAAAATTAATTGGCGCTTGGAAAAGTATCGGCTAATAAATGAAAATCAGCACAGATTTGATAAAGGAAAATCGTGCTTGACTAACTTGATTGAGTTTTTTGATGAAGGAATGGAGAGGGTTGATGAGAGTGGTGTTTTTGATGTTTTGTATATGGACTTTCAAAAGGCATTTGATAAAGTACCACATAATAGACTTGTTAGCAAAATTAAAACCCATGGGATTAAAGGGACAGCAGCAGCATGGATACAAAATTGCAGAGGGTAGAGATGAACGGTTGTTTTTCAGACTGGAGGGAAGTATACAGTAGTAACCCCCAGGGGTCGGTATTAGGACCACTGCTCTTTTTGATATATATTAATGACCTGGACTTGTGGTATACAGGGCATAATTTCAAACTTTGCAGATGACACGAAACTCGGAAATGTAGTAAACAATGTGGAGGATAGTAACAGACTTCAGGAGGTCATAGATAGACTGGTGAAATGGGCAGACACATGGCAGATGAAATTTAACGCAGAGAAGTGTGAAATGATGCATTTTGGTATGATGAAAGAGAAGAGGCAATATAAACTAAATGGTACAATTTTAAAGGGGGTGCAGGAATAGAGAGACCTGGGGGTGCATATATAAGTCTTTGAAAGTGGCAGGACAAGGCGAGAAGGCTGTTAAAAAAGCATATGGGATCCTTGGCTTCGCAAACAGAGGCATAGAGTACAAAAGCAAAGGAGTTATGCTAAACTGTTATAAATCACTGGTTAGGTCTCAGTTGGAGTATTGTGTTCAATTCCAGGCACCACACTTTAGGAAGGGTGTCAAGGCCTTAGATAGGGTGCAGAGGAGATTTACTAGAATGGTACCAGGCATGTGGGACTTTAGTTATGTGGAGAGACTGGAGAAGCTGGGGTTGTTCTCCTTAGAGGAGAGAATGTTAAGGAGAGATTTAATAGAGGTGTTCAAAATCATGAAGGGTTTTGATAGAGTAAATAAAGAGAAACTGTTTCCAGTAGCAGAAGGGTTAGTAACCAGAGGACTCAGATTTAAGGTAATTGGCAAAAGAACCAGAGGGGAGATGAGGAGAATTTTTTTTTTTTACACAGCGAGTTAGTATGATCTGGAATGAGCTGCCTGAAAGGGTGGTGGAAGCGGATTCAGTAGTAACTTTCAAAAAGGAATTGGATAAATACTTGAGGGGAAAAATTTGCAGGGCTATGGGAAAAGAGCAGGGGAGTGGGACTAATTGGATAGCTCCTTCAAAGAGCTGACACAGGCATGGTGGGCCGAATGGCCTCCTTCTGTACTGCATCATTCTACGATTCTATGGCCCATTGTGCCACCCAATAACTCTTTTGCGCATTCACTGTAATTAAAACTGATTTTGTCTCACACTAGTTAATGACATCCTAAGAAATAGGTGACACACTACAAGACCTTATAATCAGAGAACTCCTTCATAACGTCATTTGTTCGATACAGAACCCGATAAATACCTTGTAAATGTAGATTAAAAGCATTCCAGGTTGGTCAGAGTATCCTACGGGTCAGGGCGACGTGAGATGGAACAATCTAGACTATTAATGTCCCCTGTATAGATCTTTCCCCGGGTTGATCGGCAGACTGATGTTGTTAGTAATTGCAGGACGGGGTGAGAGAAGGCGTTTGATAAAGGATGAGCTGTCACCACTGCCACTAGAATCCCAGGAGCTCATTTATATCCCGGGACTCAGCTTTTCAGCCCGTGCTGGGAAGAATCAATTGGAAGTTTTTGAAGGACAAGGTGAATTCTAACCATGTGCTCCATCACTCGTCCGCAAGCTCGTTCCATCTCGCTGCCTGCTCCCCCACCCACCAAACGTGTGTTATCCCCCTCCCCCCAAAACATGGCTGTTTTTAAACCTACATCCTGAGCTTTCAAAGACATTGAGTGCCTCTCAGTAACAAGAGTGAAAGCTTCACTTGACCACACCTTCACCCCCGACACCGCATGATAAATGATTCCCCCCTCACACACCCTCACCCTCCTCTCACACCCACCCTCACCCTCCCACACCCATCCTCACCCCACTCACCCTCACCCCCCTCTCACACCCACTCTCATCCCCCCACACACCCACTCTCACCCTCCCACACCCATCCTCACCTCACCCCCCCCCACACCCACCCTCACCCCCCTCTCACACCCACTCTCATCCCCCCACACACCCACCCTCACCCTCCCACACCTATCCTCACCCCCTCCACACCCACCCTCATCCCACTACACCCCCACCCCCTCCAACCCAACCTCACCCCCTCCAACCCAACCTCACTCCCCTCCAACCCAACCTCACTCCCCCTCATCCCCCCGACACCCACCCTCACCCTCCCACACCCATCCTCACCCCACTCACCCTCACCCCCTCCACACCTACCCTCATCCCACTACACCCCTCACCTCCTCCAACCCAACCTCACCCCCTCCAACCCAACCTCACTCCCCTCACCCCTCCACACCCCCCCCTCATCCCCCCCACACCCACCCTCACCCTCACCACCCCCACACCCACCCTCACCCTCACCCCCCCACACCCACCCTCACCCTCACCCTCCAACACCCACCCTCACCCCACCCGCACCGTCACGCCCCCCCCCACCCTCACCCCCCCACCCACCCTCACCCTCCCACACCCACCCTCACCCCACACCCACCCTCACCCTCCCACACCCACCCTCACCGTCACCCCCCCCACCCTCACCCCCCTCACTGCCCCCATACCCACCCTCACCCACCCTCACCGCCCCCACACCCACCCTCACCCCCCCTACACCTACCCTCACCCCCCACTACACCCACCCTCACCCCCCACTACACCCACCCTCACCCCCCACTACACCCACCCTCACCCCCCACTACACCCACCCTCACCCCATTCTAATGTGAGTAGTTCCTCATTTAAAAGAAAGACTTGCATTTATAAAGCGCCTTTCACAACCTCAGGATGTCCCAAAGTGCTTTACAGCCAATGTAGTATTTTTAAAGTGTAGTCGCTGTTGTAATGTAGGAAATGCAGCAGCAAGGTCTCACAAACAGCAATGTAATAATGACCAGATAATCAGTTTTTAGGTGTTGGTTGAGGGATAAATATTGGCCCAGGACACTGGGGAAAACTCCCCTGCTCTTCTTCGAAATAGTGGCCGTGGGATCTTTTACGTTCACCTGAGAGGGCAGACGGGGCCTCGGTTTAACGTCTCATCCGAAGGATGGCACTTCCGACAGTGCAGCACTCCCTCAGTACAACACTGGGAGTGTCAGCCTAGATTGTATTCATCACATTCTCATGTGAGTTATTCTTGGTTTCTCCCATTATAATGTTTGTTATTCTGCAATGTAACAGGAATGGGGTACTAGACACAAAGAAGCCCATCCCTTATTAACTAATCAACTCACCAAATGCCTCACTCCTGTTTCTCCTTTTCCCTATTTTATTTCTTTTGATCTCTCTATCTTTTACATCTACTCTCTTTCACACTCTCTTTCTATCTCTCACTATTTCCGCCTCGCTCACTCACTCTCTTTCAACCTTCTTCTGTCTCTCACTCTCTCGCTCTTTCTGTCCCTCTCACTCTCCTCATCCCTCTCCCTCCGCCTCACAAACACTGGGCACAGAGTTCTCAGCCGAGTGATTCCCTTTTCCTGGCCCTCCAGATAACCAGCTACTTGTGTCTCAGGCCGTCCTCCCGAGAATTGCTGCGAATGGTTGTGAAGTATCTCTTCGTTCCCAAGGCTGCCATTTTTAACATTTTTTTTTATTCGTTCGTGGGATGTGGGCGTCGCTGGCAAGGCCGGCATTTATTGCCCATCCCTAATTGCCCTTGAGAAGGTGGTGGTGAGCCGCCATCTTGAACTGCTGCAGTCCGTGTGGTGAAGGTTCTTCCACAGTGCTGTTAGGAAGGGAGTTCCAGGATTTTGACCCAGCGACGATGAAGGAACGGCGATATATTTCCAAGTCGGGATGGTGTGTGACTTGCAGGGGAACATGCAGGTGATGTTGTTCCCATGTGCCTGCTGCCTTTGTCCTTCTAGGTGTAGAGGTCGCGGGTTTGGGAGGTGCTGTCGAAGAAGCCTTGGAGAGTTTCTGCAGTGCATCCTGTGGATGGTACACACTGCAACCACAGTGCAACAGTGGTGGATGGGGTGCCAATCAAGCAGGCTGCTATGTCCTGGATGGTGTCGAACTTCTTGAGTGTTGTTGGAGCTGCACTCATCCAGGCAAGTGGAGAGTATTACATCACACTCCTGACTTGTGCCTTTCAGATGGTGGAAAGGCTTTGGGGAGTCAGGAGGTGAGTCACTCGCCGCAGAATACCCAGCCTCTGACCTGCTCTTGTAGCCACAGTATTTATATGGCTGGTCCAGTTAAGTTTCTGGTCAATGGTGACCCCCAGGATGTTGATGGTGGGTGATTCGGCGATGGTAATGCCGTTGAATGTCAAGGGGAGGTGGTTAGACTCTCTCTTGTTGGAGATGGTCATTGCCTGGCACATGTCTGGCGCGAATGTTACTTGCCACTTATGAGCCCAAGCCTGGATGTTGTCCAGGTCTTGCTGCATGCGGGCTCGGACTGCTTCATTATTTGAGGGGTTGCGAATGGAACTGAACATTGTGCAATCATCAACGAACATCCCCATTTCTGAACTTATGATGGAGGGAAGGTCATTGATGAAGCAGCTGAAGATGGTTGGGCCTAGGACACTGCCCTGAGGAACTCCTGCAGCAATGTCCTGGGGCTGAGATGATTGGCCTCCAACAACCACTACCATCTTCCTTTGTGCTAGGTATGACTCCAGCCACTGGAGAGTTTTCCCCCTGATTCCCATTGACTTCAATTTTACTAGGGCTCCTTGGTGCCACACTCGGTCAAATGCTGCCTTGATGTCAAGGGCAGTCACTCTCACCTCACCTCTGGAATTCAGCTCTTTTGTCCATGTTTGGACCAAGGCTGTAATGAGGTCTGGAGCCGAGTGGTCTTGGCGGAACCCAAACTGAGCATCAGTGAGCAGGTTATTGGTGAGTAAGTGCCGCTTGATAGCACTGTTGATGACACCTTCCATCACTTTGCTGATGATTGAGAGTAGACTGATGGGGCGGTAATTGGCTGGATTGGATTTGTCATGCTTTTTGCGGACAGGACATACCTGGCCAATTTTCCACATTGTCGGGTAGATGCCAATGTTGTAGCTATACTGGAACAGCTTGGCTAGAGGCGCAGCTAGTTCTGGAGCACAAGTCTTCAGCACTACAGTCGGGATGTTGTCGGGGCCCATAGCCTTTGCTGTATCCAGTGCACTCAGCCGTTTCTTGATATCACGTGGAGTGAATCGAATTGGCTGAAGACTGGCTGCTGTGATGGTGGGGATATTGGGAAGAGGCCGAGATGGATCATCCACTCGGCACTTCTGGCTGAAGATGGTTGCAAACGCTTCAGCCTTATGTTTTGCACTCACATACTGGACTCCGTCATCATTGAGAATGGGGATGTTTGCAGAGCCTCCTCCTCCCGTTAGTTGTTCAACGTGGAGGAGGACTGATTCATCAGCTGAGGGAGGGTGGTAGGTGGTAATCAGCAGGAGGTTTCCTTGCCCATGTTTGACCTGATGCCATGAGATCCAGAGTCAATGTTGAGGACTCCCAGGGCCACTCCCTCCTGACTGTATATCACTGTACCGCCACCTCTGGTCGGTCTGTCCTGCCGGTGGGACAGGACATACCCAGGGATGGTGATGGAAGAGTCTGGCACGTTGTCTGAAAGGTATGATTCTGTGAGTATGGCTATATCAGGCTGTATCTCGACTAGTCTGTGGGACAGCTCTCCCAATTTTGGCACAAGTCCCCAGATGTTCATGAGGAGGACTTTGCAAGGTTGACTGGGCTTGGTTTGCCTTTGTCGTGTCCGGTGCCTAGTGGTCCGATGCCGGGTGCCCTTGTGCTCAGTCCCAGGGCAATGAGTTGACTTGACAACAGAAAAGAAATCAGACTTGGAGGAACTATCTGCTTAATAAATGCTCTAGGAGACAGGGCCTAAACATCACTGCAACCCCCAACAGATTCTAACCCGCATTGTCCTCCAAAGAAATGTCCCATTTCATTCAGTGGAGCATCTGTGCATCCTCACAGGACTGGAGAGACCAGAGAAAGCACGGCACGGGAAAAGGCCATTTTCATAATCGCCCACCCACTCCTTACACAGACCAAGTACATTTCACCACATCAGTGATTCTACCACTCATTCAATCTCCATCCACAGCCCCTGAACGCTCTACCCCATCATTGACTCTACCCACCCATTCAATCTCCGTCCACAGCCCCTGAACACTCTACCCCATCAGTGATTCTACCACCCATTCAATCTCCGTTCACAGCCCCTGAACACTCTATCCCATCAGTGACTCTACCCACCCATTCAATCTCTGTCCACAACCCATGTACGCTCTACCCAATCACAGACTCTACCCACCCATTCTATCTCCTTCTACAGCCCATGTACGCTGTACCCAATCACAGACTCTACCCACCCATTTAATCTCCGTCCACAGCCCATGTACACTCTACCCAATCACAGACCCTACCCACCCATTTAATCTCCGTCCACAGCCCATGTACACTCTACCCAATCACAGACCCCACCCACCCATTCAATCTCCGTCCACAACCCATGTACGCTCTACCCAATCACAGACTTTATCCACCTATTCACCGACCGCTAATAACAATGGCAGAAAATGGGTGGATGCTTATTCTGTGCGGACTTCCAGTAGAATGGGTCCATTTCACAACCCCAGATGTTCGAAAATGAGGAGTAAAATAAGGAGTCCCACTCAGAAAAACTAGGCTCAACCATTAAGTGTCAATCACTCCCAGGGCAGGTATAGCATGGCTTAGATACAGAGTAAAGCTCCCTCTACACTGTCCCATCAAACACTCCCAGGTCAGGTACAGCACAGGTTAGATACAGAGTAAAGCTCCCTCTACACTGTCCCATCAAACACTCCCAGGGCAGGTACAACACAGGTTAGATACAGAGTAAAGCTCTCTCTACACTGTCCCATCAATCACTCCCAGGGCAGGTACAGCATGGCTTAGATACGGAGTAAAGTTCCCTCTACACTGTCCCATCAAACTCTCCCAGGGCAGGTACAGCACAGGTTAGATACAGAGTAAAGCTCCCTCTACACTGTCCCATCAATCACTCCCAGGGCAGGTACAGCATGGCTTAGATACAGAGTAAAGCTCTCTCTACACTGTCCCATCAAACTCTCCCAGGGCAGGTACAGCACAGGTTAGATACAGAGTAAAGCTCCCTCTACACTGTCCCATCAAACTCTCCCAGGGCAGGTACAGCACAGGTTAGATACAGAGTAAAGCTCCCTCTACACTGTCCCATCAAACTCTCCCAGGGCAGGTACAGCACAGGTTAGATACAGAGTAAAGCTCCCTCTACACTGTCCCATCAAACTCTCCCAGGGCAGGTACAGCACAGGTTAGATACAGAGTAAAGCTCCCCTGTTTTAACTCCAATCTAAGAAGTACATCCACACTGTACTGGAATGATGTTTCCAATTCACACATCAGCTACATTTGCCTGACTGTGAATGGGTGAGAGGGTTAATTCCCTCCAGTAGGAGCAGGCTGCCCTGTGTCTGACTGTGAGTGGGGAGAGGTGGGTGAGAGGGTTAATCTCCTCCACTGGGAACAGGATGCCCAGTGTCTCATTAAATTGAAATATCATCTGATACTGAGTGGGCCGTGATTCAGAGGGAGCTGTTCACATTGAACAGGTCCCAGTGCACTTGAGTCAATGTTGATTGATGCTCAGAAATAGCAGCTGTGGGAGTCTCTGGGGGTCAAGGTTCACTGCAGAATGCTGAAAGACGGAGTAACAGCGAAACAACTGGGAAAGGGAAATACAGGGAGTGGGGCAGTCCAATACAGGGACTCTCTCACCTGGATGTGAATAGACTCACTGGAATGTCATGGGCCCCCTCACCAGGATGCCAGTGGGCCCCCTCACCTGGATGCCAGTGGGCCCCCTCACCTGGATGCCAGTGGGCCCCCTCACCTGGATGCCAATGGGCCCTCTCACCTCAATGTAAGTGGAGTCTCACCTGGATATAAAGGGACTCTCCAGGCCTCCAACTTCAGGACGTTGAACTAGTGCCACGTCGGCATGGTCCTAATACCGGGGGAGGGGGGAAGAGACGAGAGGGTTTTCATTCCTTCTGGGCCATTAATTTTATGGCACCGGTTGATAAATTGCCCTCATTTTGCAGCTATGCTGTGACGTTAGGGTCAATTATCCAGGTCTTTGCCCCCGGTGGGCTACCTCACACACCGGAGAGTCACAGGCAATGAACCTGCCATTTCCATACACACTCCTAGGTAGAGGTCGCCAACCCTTCAGGATTGCCCTGGAGTCTCCAGGAATTAAAGAGTAACCTCCAGGACACTGCTGCGAGCAACACCCAGGAGAAAAATCATAGGAGCGTTAAAAAAGTTCTGTTTTTAAAAAAACATTTTCTTTGGACACACCTCGATTTTAATCTCATCCTTCTTTTCAAATTCTTCCGTGGCTTCTCCCCTCCCTATCTCTGTAACCTCCTCCAGCCCTACAACCCTCTGCGATCTCTGTGTTCCTCCAATTCTTGCCTTTTGTCCATCCCCGATTTTAATCGCTCCACCATTGGCGGCCGTGCCTTCAGCTGCTTAGGCCCTAAGCTCTGGAATTCCCTCCATAGACCTCTCCACCTCTCTCTCCTCCTTTAAGATGCTCCTTAAAACCTACCTCTTTGACCAAGTTTTATGTCACTTGTCCTAATATCTCCTTATGTGGCTCAGTGTCAAATTTTGTTTGATAATTGCTCCTGTGAAGCACCTTCGGATGTTTTACTACGTTAAAGGTGCTTATATAAATGCAAGTTGTTGTTGTTTATTAGTTATAAAAATATCTGAGATGGGAAAGATTGCTGTTTGAGTGGATGATTTTTGCTTGTCAGTCAGGTAATGAAGAGTTCATTCACTTTCCGATTGGCCGTGGGAAGGTGGTGCACCGCGAGGCGACCAATGGCAGGAGTGTGGTGGGGAGGGTCATGTGGTGAAATCTCCAGGAATATCTCCAACCAGAGTTGGCAACCCCTACTGCCATGGCGTGCAAGGTAATGTATTCGCTAATGTGTTTATTTTAACAATGGGTTAGCAATGGCGTCAAATCATCGCAGACATGAACTTTAATGCAGCGTGCGGAAATAGTAAGGCACGAGGCAGCGATCGGGATTTTGGTCACAATGTCATTGACGCACACAAACAGCCCTCATCTTGATATTGCCTCAGTGCTCGTTTGCCACATTACCATAGCAACACATTAATTCCATGAAAACACTTGCATCGACAGCAATGCCACTTGTTTTCAGTGCTGTCCCTCTCCAAGGTTCTGAAAAGGTACTTTCAGGATCTGTTAAGGTTTCACAATCAAACTGGAGCAATGAGCAAGGTGAAATATTCAAATCCAGCCCCAGGGCCCAGACAGAAGAGTAGGCCTAAGTGGGAGGAACTTCTGGTCTGGCATTTCTTATTTAACCGCCGACTTTATGAGTGAGTTTTTAAACTACTACTTTTTTTCAGAATTGCAGAACTTTTGTGCGTGTTTATTATAAATGGTGGTCCCGAAATCTCTTTCCTATGCGCCAGTGAGTAAGGACCAAGGGAGAGGAAAAGGGAGCGGGGACCTGTGACCCTAGGCCTCTGTCCATTACAATTTCCTGGGGATCCCATGGGTGGTGGGAAAGACTAAGAGCAATAGATTATTGTTGAGTAAGGATATCGAGGGATATGGAGCAAAGGGGGGGAAATGGAGTTGAGGTACAGGTCAGCCATGATCTAATTGAATGGAGAAACAGGCTCGAGGGGCTCCTTCTGTCCCTATGTTCCGACGAAAGGAGGGGCAGAGTGCTTGAGTGGAGTGGGCACCAGCAAAGGGTGGCCATGCAAGTGAGGTGGGAGGGTTCCGAATTTGCCTCATTTTGCTGCGACTATGCCAAGCGGATGCCCAAACACAGGGCGCCAGAAGAGGTTGACAGTAGGCCATAGGCCTCCCTTTGGATGGCAGGACCTGAGATGGGCAACCAGCAGGGCCAAGAGGCCTAAAGGAGGTAAGTGTCTTTTTTCTCCACATGCTGCCGCAGGGCAGCGTTTGGACAGCAGCCAGAAGGCCCCGAAGTTGATGGCCATTTCCCTTGCTGGGGCCTGCTGTAACCATTTGATTTCTACCCGCGATTCTGAGCACAGGCACCTGCCAAGGGAGCAGGCTTCAGCCTGGGGCTCATTGGGCCTATGTAGGCGAGCGCTGTCTGCCTGGCCTTAAACCAGGAGTGGGGGGGTGGTGGGAATTGGGCCTGTTATTATAATCGGGCCCTGCATACACTGACCGAAGTGAAGAAGGAAAATGATGGCTGAAAACAACATAAAGAAATTACTGGAACAATTCAATTGGTTGGTTGTGTCATTAGTTTGGGAATGGCAGCTTTTGAGAGAAGAAAAATGGAAGGAATTTTGTGTCTTCTGCTGGTCCTTCATTTTTTTTTTGCTACTTTTGATTCATTCACATTTAGTCAACCAGATATTTAATTGGTAAATTAACGGATGGGTTCTTAATTGAGGCAAATTGTGGATGTATAATAGCCTGCAATACTTTAAGGTGTAATGTCTGATGTATGCCACCCTCATCTGTGACACTTCGAGGTGTGACAACCTAATGTCATACTTTGAAATGCAACACCCTGAGGGGTGACACTTTTTTGATGAGTGACACTTTGAGGTGTAACTCCCTGATGAGTGACACTTTGAGGTGTAACTCCCTGAAGAGTGACACTTTGAGGTGTAATTCCCTGAAGAGTGACACTTTGAGATGTAACTCCCTGAAGAGTGACACTTTGACGTGTAACTCCCTGAGAGGTGACACTTTGACGTGTAACTCCCTGAGAGGTGACACTTTGACGTGTAACTCCCTGAGAGGTGACACTTCGACGTGTAACTCCCTGAGAGGTGACATTTTGATGTGTAACTCCCTGAGAGGTGACACTTTGACGTGTAACTCCCTGAGAGGTGACACTTTGACGTGTAACTCCCTGAGAGGTGACATTTTGACGTGTAACTCCCTGAGAGGTGACACTTTGACGTGTAACACCCTGAAGTGTGATACTTTAAGGTGCAACTCCCTGAGGTGACCCTTTGAGGTGTGGTGCCCAGAGAAGTGTGACTTTGAGATGTGACATTCTGTGGAGTGAAACTTTGTAACGTGACATCTTGAGATGTGACACTTCAAGGTGCGACAACCTGAGGTTTAACACTTTGAGATGTGACACCCGGAAGTGCCTAGTCTCCGAGGCAGACAGGGAAACCTCCTCTTGGGATGTGCCTCAGTGCCTCCAGGTGCATGCTGCAACATAGACAGGATGTTAGAGACATGGAGCAAATGATCTGCAGGATCCTGGAGACAAACAGCCTGTCCCTTGCAGTCCGTATAATTTACAGAATCATTTAAAACTGTCAGCAGCTCCTTCACAACAGCTAACGATTCCTCACAGCACTGAGCAAAGTATACGCCAGGAGAGGGGAACATGCTGTGACACATCCCTCAATTAAATTCCAGTCTGTAACTCACTCCTGGATATCCATTATTCTATATATAAACCATCTGAACCCCTCGATTAAATTCCAATCTGTAACTCACTCCTGGATATCCATTATTCTATATATAAACCATCTGAACCCCTTCATTAGATTCCAGCCTGTCACTCACTCCCAGGTATCCATTAATCTATATATAAACCATCTGAACCCCTCGATTAGATTCCAGCCTGTAACTCGTTCACAAGTATCCATTATTCTAACTCAATTGAGTTCTTTAATGCAGTAACAGGGAGGGTTGATGTTTTGTATATGGACTTTCAAAAGACCACCCAATAGTCTTGTAAGCAAAATTAAAGCCCATGGGATTAAAGGGGCAGTGGTTGCATGGATACAAAATTGGCTAAGGGACAGAAAGCAGAGAGGAGTGGTAAACAATTGTTTTTCAGACTGAAGGGAAGCACACAGTGGTGTTCCCCAGGGAAATTTGAACCACTGCTCTTTTTGATATATATTAATGACCTGGATTGGGTATAGAGGGTATAATTTCTAAGTTTGCAGATGACACGAACTTGGAAATGTAGTCAACAGTGGGGAGGATAGTAACGGACTTCAGGAGGACATAGACAGACTGGTGAAATGGGCAGACACATGACAGATGAAATTTAATGCACAGAAGTGTGAGATGATACATTTTGGTAGGAAGAAAGAGGAGAGGCAATATAAACTAAATGGTACAATTTTAAAGGGGGTGCAGGAACAGAGAAACCATTCAAAACCCTCGATTATATTCCAGTCTGTAACTCACTCCTAAGTGTCCTTTATTCTATATATAAACCATCTGAACCCCTCGATTAGATTCCAGCCTGTAACTCACTCCCAGGTATCCATTATTCTATATATAAACCATCTGAACGCCTCGATTAGATTCCAGCCTGTAACTCACTCCCGGGTATCCATTATTCTACATATAAACCATCTGAACCCCTCGATTAGATTCCAGCCTGTAACTCACTCCCAGGTATCCATTATTCTATATATAAACCACCTGAACCTCTCGATTAGATTCCAGCCTGTAACTCACTCCCAATATCCATTATTCTATATATAAACCATCTGAACCCCTCGATTAGATTCCAGCCTGTAACTCACTCCCAGGTATCCATTATTCTATATATAAACCATCTGAACCCCTCGATTAGATTCCAGCCTGTAACTCACTCCCAGGTATCCATTATTCTATATATAAACCATCTGAACCCCTCGATTAGATTCCAGCCTGTAACTCACTCCCAGGTATCCATTATTCTATATATAAACCATCTGAACGCCTCGATTAGATTCCAGCCTGTAACTCACTCCCAGTGTATCCATTATTCTACATATAAACCATCTGAACCCCTCGATTAGATTCCAGCCTGTAATTCACTCCCAGGTATCCATTATTCTATATATAAATCATCTGAACCCCTCGATTAGATTCCAGCCTGTAACTCACTCCAGGTATCCATTATTCTATATATAAACCATCTGAACCTCTCGATTAGATTCCAGCCTGTAACTCACTCCCAGGTATCCATTATTCTATATATAAACCATCTGAACCCCTCGATTAGATTCCAGCCTGTAACTCACTCCCAGGTATCCATTATTCTATATATAAACCATCTGAACGCCTCGATTAGATTCCAGCCTGTAACTCACTCCCAGTGTATCCATTATTCTACATATAAACCATCTGAACCCCTCGATTAGATTCCAGCCTGTAATTCACTCCCAGGTATCCATTATTCTATATATAAATCATCTGAACCCCTCGATTAGATTCCAGCCTGTAACTCACTCCAGGTATCCATTATTCTATATATAAACCATCTGAACCTCTCGATTAGATTCCAGCCTGTAATCGTTTGATATATTCGACTGCTGCTCCCGGCCGCTTATATTCAGCTGGCAATCTCCCGAGCACTGCTTTCGGACAATTGCCATTCCACTCTGTCAATCGCCAACGATGTGCGTGTAGGGCAGTAAAAAAAATGCTGCCCGATGAACGTTAAATCGACTGAGGAAACACGCTGCTGCGGGCTGTAAATAATTGACTTGACAGACGAGCCCAGGCCGGGGCGATATCCAGCTCTGCACCTTGCTCATAAACCCTTGCGCGCTTTAAAATATTCCAATTCACAAATGTAAAGGTTTTTTTTTCTCACTCTCTCTCTTCCCCCCCCCCCCCCCGAGTGCTGCGAGAAACGAGAACACGGGCTGCCTAATAAGCACCGGCGCCCAGAGAGTTAACTGCGGTTGGTGTGAATATACAAAACTAGAAAATACTATCACACCTGAAAAGCGCCTCGCAAGATTCCTTGTAACAACGGATCCCAGCTTTTTTTTAAACCAGCTCGGTCTCAATTGATGACTGCAATCCCCTTTAGGTCGTCCTCTTCTCCCTCTGTGTTCCCAGCATTGTCCCTTCCCCAGAGATGGGATGGGTGTAACTGTACCAGAAAGCTGAACAACAAAACATTCCCAGCCATCTGCACACCCCAGTCCAATTGCCTGTTCCTGTTAAATATTTATATATGTATATATAAAGAGAGAGATGGTTGCAAAAGTCTTACCTACTGTGTGCACAGATTAGATTTTTTTTGCAAAACAGCATAAACATAAATGGAAGGAGATATTGAGGGGGGGGTGGATGTCAGTACTCACCAGGAAATGCGATCAGTTCCTTCTAAAGCTTCTGTCAGTAGCAGCAGAGCAAATCCACAAGGTTTTTTTTAAAAAAACACAGTATCAGCAATAGCACCAGCTGGAGAAAGGTTTGATGGAGAGTGAGGGAAATAGATGCAGAATTTGCGAATTTTCCGCTGGATTCGTTGCGGAGTCCGAGGATGTTTCTTATGCAAAAAAAGAGAGGAGACCCGGGAAGGGTCTATTCGTGTGAGGTTTTAACAGGGAATCGTTGGTAATTGGCTGCCTCCCCACCCCTTCCAAAAATAAATGGCTTGTGCTCAAAACTAGATGTGAGGCAGATGAGGGGGAGAGCTGGGTGTGAGAGAGTCCAGGAGGGGAGGATTCCGTGAACCGTCCCCTCTCCCTCTCGAAAGAAGCTTTTATTTAATTATCCCAGAACATCAGATTGAATGATTTCCAAAATTCAGGAATCTCTTAAACACACACTGTGCTTCGGTTTGACAGTGGGAATTGAGAAACCTTCCTCGCCAGCTTCTGCCCCCTTGCTTGCAGAGAGGGCTGGGGCAAACCTGACCGGGGAGGGGAATGGAGAGGGGGTTTGTTTCAACGCAGGGAGCGGGAACCATGCGGCGCCAGAACGGGTCAGTTTCAGGAGCTCGCGTGTCAATTTCGCGCACCGGTGCAAAAAGCTTCCTGGTTCTGTCAGTTTCACCCAGCGGGGGTGGGTGGGCGGTTCTGTCGGAAGCGTCTCCCTCACTCTCGGATCTCACAACTCCGCTATTTTCTTTGTAGCTCTTCATGCGCCGGATTTAAATTCACGCCGAGGAACTGGCCGATCCTCTTGGGCGGGAGCGAGCGGTTTTCGGTCGCATCCGTTGGAATTTAACGAGATCCTTAAAAAAAATGTTCACATTTGTGTGTTTTTTCCACCCTCTCCTCCTTCTCTGACCTGAAGCCTGGAACTAATGCAAGGATTATCTCAGTTGGAGAAATACACTGCGAGGAACACAAATCTTAATTATTAAAAGAAAATCACCCCTCAAAAATGTACATCCGGAGTCTGTAAATGTTGCAATTGTTCAGGAAAAGCCATCCAAAGCTTTCAGAGTGAGATGATCTTGCCTGTAATCCTCCTTTACTGGATTAATCCAAATTTGCCTTCTTGGTTGTAAAGCGATAGAACGAAGTATCTAAATCCTGGCTTTTTTTTTGCAGATTGAGAAGATTAATATTATTGTTATTTTTTTTTAAAGCAGGTTTTTGTGATCTTTTGGCCGAGGCTACAAGGAGCCAGAACCCCCTGCTCGCTTTACCTGCACCTGGTGAGAGCAAGTCAGAGCAGGGAGACAGACTCCGTCCATCAAAGAGACCGCGGCACACCCCCGGGTCCTAGCGCTTGTCGTGTTTACATCCCGCGGAATGTTAATGATGCTACTTTGTATCCTTCGGCCATTTGCATCGAGCGACCACGGGGTCCTAGCGCCCACCTCTCCTCCTCCCTCCACTTGTTCAATCGGGCTACCCGCACGGTTTTCTTCCAGCACTGTATTACAGCTGAAATTTAAAAAACAGAAATAATGTTGGGTCCCGCATCCGAAAGAGCAAGTTAGGTACCCACGGGAAAGGAGGAATGGATTTAGGCTCAGAAGTGGGGAGGTGGACAGTCAGTTTAGAGTTAACTAATCTGCACAAAGGGCGGTGGGTAGATAGGACCTGCTGCTCAGGGAGGCAGGTGGTGATGGGCCAATTCAACAGGGAGCTGGATAGATGATTGGCAGAGAATGAGAGTGAGGAGCGTGTGATATGTAAGGTTGGATTCCTAGACTGGTGGTGACAGATATGATCCGCTGTGAGCATAGACTGGAAAGTAGCAGTCAGCACACTTGCGACGTTCCGATCCATGCACGGACAGACCAGGTGTGCAGGTCTGGGAAAGGCTGCCCTATGGTGTTTCGGCCTCTAGGATGGACCCAGTGGTCACTTTTAACCCTGCGCATCCCTTTGCTCATGGTTTAGGCGTTTCCCCCCCCCCCCTCCCACCGAGTGCTGATCTCAGTCCTAAAGCACTAACCTGGCTTTTCTCTTTCAGACGTTAACTGACCTGCTGTGTATTTCTAGCATTTTCTGTTCTAATTTGCAGAACTCACATTTTTATGAAATGTTGTTCATTTTCCTTACTGTTGACTCCTTTTAAGCAGTTCAGGTGAGGGGACCATCCCAACAGAGGGACAGGTCAAATCAAGACACCATCCCAACAGAGGGATAGGTCAAATCAACACACCATCCCAACAGAGGGATAGGTCGAATCAAGACACCATCCCAACAGAGGGATAGGTCAAATCAAGACACCATCCCAACAGAGGGATAGGTCAAATCAACACACCATCCCAACAGAGGGACAGATCAAATCAAGACACCATCCCAACAGAGGGATAGGTCAAATCAAGACACCATCCCAACAGAGGGATAGGTCAAATCAAGACACCATCCCAACAGAGAGATAGGTCAAATCAAGACACCATCCCAACAGAGGGAAAGATCAAATCAAGACACCATCCCAACAGAGGGATAGGTCAAATCAAGGCACCATCCCAACAGAGGGACAGAATAAGCGAAGACTCCATCCCAACATCAAGTCAGTTTTAAATAATCTGAAGCAGCCAAGGTCAGTCCATTGTTACAATTCACTTATGGCCCCATTTCCAATAATATTTTCCTTCCTGCTCCCCCTGGGCTCAATTGGTTTTGCCGGTGAGTAACTGAGCCCTACAGGCCAGAAGCCTGCAGGTTCCACCTCTAGTCTGTGATAGTTTAGTTGATCTCACCCAGGACAGCAGTAGGGATCTTACAACTGGCCCTAGTTAGGTAGCTGCCACTTCCTGATCACTTTCCATTGAGCTCTGCCAAAAAGATCAGGTGCATGGATGTTGGGTAGAGCTAGGATTGGCAGTGATACACTCCAGGGCAGCATACATCAACCACAGTCTGGGCTCACATGTAAAGAATGCCCCTTGGGTGATGTACCAGAGGGAGGTTGGTGTCCATGGAAATGGTAAACCCCGTCAAGGAAAGGAAAGGAGTATATCACAGGAAAAAACATATTCAGTGATGATTTTGCTTAGTTTTACTGTCTGCACAATTCTAATAATCGGAGAGAGTAAAACAGAGAGAGGGAGAGATGGGGAGAGAGATAGAGGGAGAGAGAGAAGCAGAGAAAGAGTGAGGGAGACTAAGAGAAAGGAGGAAAGAAGGAGTGAGAGACAGTGAGTCAGAGACAGAGAGAGAGGATGGATGGGGGAGAGAGAGTTAGGGACAAAGAGGAGAGAGTGGGATAGATAGAGGGAGAGGGGAGACAAACAGAGGCAGCAAGAAAGAAAAGGGCAGAGTAGAGAGATGGGAGAGAGAGAAGAGAAATAAGAACAGAGGGAAAGAAAGAGGGGAGACAAAGGGGAGAGGCAGGAGAGAGAGGGAGAAAAGAGCCAGAGAGAAAGAGAGGAGAGAGGGGAGAAATATATAGGGGAGAGATGGAGAAAGAGAGAGAGAGGGGACAGAGATCGAGAGAAAGAAAAGGGGGGAGAGAGCGAGAGACAAAGATGCAGCGGGGGAGAGATTGACAGAGAGCGAGGGGGAGATAGAGGCTGAGAAAGAGAGATAAAGACAAAGAGTGAGAGGGGAGAGGGAGAGATAGAAACAATAGAAAGACAAAATAAGAGAAGGGAGGAGAGAGACAGAGAAAGAGAGATGGCGATAGAGAGGGAGGGATACAGAAAGAGAAGGATAGGGACAGGGAGAAAGACTGCACTGTCCCATCAAACCATCACAGGTCACATACAGCATGAGTTAGATTCAGAGTAAACTGCCCCATAATTCATGCATCTTAACCCCAGGTTCAGTAGAGGGCCCCTTGCTACACCAGTATGACCATTCCATAAGTCATAGCAGGCGCCTTAAGGCCTCTCCGTTTGAGATTGCGAATCTGGTGCCAATTATTGCTGAAAGATGGGCAGTTTAGTGCTGTGTGCTACTGAGGTTATCCTAAAATTAATTTCAGACCAAGTGGCCTGATTCTGTGCTGTAACTTCTGTGTAATTCTATGTAATATGTTGGAGCCTCTCAGGAAGGCTGAGGGGTGACCTGATAGAGGTCTTTAAGATAATGAAAGGGTTTGATAGGATAGACGTAGAGGAGATGTTTCCACAGTGGGGGGAGTCCAAAACTAGGGGCCATAAATATAAGATAGTCACTAATAAATCCAATAGGGAATTCAGGAGAAACTTCTTTACCCATAGAGTGATTAGAATGTGGAACTCGCTACCACAAGGAGTAGTTGAGGCGAATAGCATAGATGCATTTAAGGAAAATACATGGGAGAGAAAGAAATAGAAGGATATGCTGATAGGGTTAGATGAAGTAAGATGGGAGGAGACTTGTGTGGAGTATAAACACTGGCCTAGACCATTTGGTCCTAGTGGACTGTTTCTATGCTGTAATTCCACGTGATTCTATCTAATGTAGCAGGGAGCAGGCAAGGTTCTCATTGCAGGTCTGTCTGGGCTGGAGGTACATCCAGTTGAGGAGGATGAAGGATGGTGTTGGGGCCATGCCCCACCAGCCTCTCCATGTGGAGTGGGAGATGTGCAGCTGATCAAAGCAGAGATGCCCTGTGCCTGGAGTGTGGGTCCCATACACAGGGTGAGGAGCTCCAGCCTGACCACTGTGGGGCGTCGCCACGCGTGGGACGGTGGGGGAGGTTGAGTAACGCAGGTCAGCCTCACAAACCTCTCTGAGATTTAGGGAAGTGTCCGGCGGAGACCAGGTGTAGTCATCTCATCCCAAATCCCAGGGAGAAAGGATGGATCCTAAATCCGAGCATTTTGATCCTAAACAACACACAGACGGGAAGGGTTTCTACATACAGGAGCACAGGAGAATCTGAAAATGGCCAGGAATTAAGGGACCAAGCAGATGTTCACGTCTATGTCCACGTGTCTGTGTGTTTGTCTGTGGGTGCATGTTTCCCTTTATGTATCTGTCCTTGTGCGTCGGTCCCTATGCCTGTGTCCCTGTCTACGTCCCTGTGTACATGTATATGTATACATGTCTCTGTCTATGTCTGTATGTACATGTTTGTGTGCCCCTGTGGGCCTGTCTGTGGGTACATGCCCATGTGTCCGTGTTTGTGCCTAACCATATGTGTATGCCTTTTTTTTTCATGTTTGCGTCTGTCCATCTGTGTATTTCTGTACGTCCCTGTGTGTGTCTGTCCATGTGTATATGTCTGTAGGTCCCTGTGTGTCTATGACCATGTGTGGATGTCTGTATATCCCTGTATGTCTGTACGTCCCTGTGTATGTCTGTCCATGTGTTTATGTATGTATTTGTGTGAGTGCATTTGTGTGTATTTATGTGTATTCATGCGCGTGTATTTGTGCATATGTATTTGTGTACACTTGTGGGTGTGCGTGTGCAAATGTGTGTGTGTGTGTACATATAGCGTGCACATGTCGGTGTTCATGTCTGTATCACCTTGTGTGTCAGACTCACTGTTGGGCGGTAACCTGGCGGAGCGTAATTGAAATCGGTGGAAGTGAAAGTCGGTCGTGTCCTACAACGGGCGAGTCATCCGGTCCACTGGTTTACCACCCAAACAGCAACGGTGAAAATTACCCTCACTGTGTGAGGGTTGGTTGGAACTAAGGTTGCTGACCCAGCTCAGTAGCACTGAGAATGAGATTAATCTGGTAATAAGCTGCCCCGTGTCTGACTGTGAATGGGGAGAGGAGGGTGAGAGGGTTCATCCTCTCCATTGGGAACAGGCTGCCCAGTTTCTGTGAAGGGGGAGAGGTGGGTGAGAGGGTTAATCCCCTCCATTGGGAACAGGCTGCCCAGTTTCTGTGAAGGGGGAGAGGTGAGTGAGAGGGTTCATCCCCTCCACTGGGAACAGGCTGCCCAGTGTCTGTGAATGGGGAGAGGTGAGTGAGAGGGTTCATCCCCTCCACTGGGAACAGGCTGCCCAGTGTCTGTGAATGGGGAGAGGTGGGTGAGAGGTTTGATTCCCTCCGCTGGGAACAGGCTGCCCAGTATCTGTGAATGGGGAGAGGTGGTGAGATGGTTAATCCCCTCCACTGGGAACAGGCTGCCCGATGGGAGTAGATTAGGAAGGTGGCTGCGTTATCTCAGAGTTGCAGTTAATCTGCAATCAGAGAGCAATAAGCGTCAATCGGCCGGTGTCTGATGGATCGGCTCTGTCAGGAGTTATGAATGTAAACAGCCCCGTTAAACGACTACAAATGGGCAATTCGCTCCTAAATCATCACCTCATTTAAATAGTACAGTGTTTGCCAGGTACGTCCTAATGAAATGGAACAGCGGACTATTACCATGGCGATTACAAGCAAACTCGTTTCCCTGGGTGATCAATAATTCATCAGCAGTCAGGGACTCCGCACACAACGAAAGCTGCAATACATCATCAGGAGGGGAGCTGGCAGCAGCGAGACAGGGGCGTTTTGTACTAGAGTGGGGCAGAGATACCCGACAGCATGGAAATGGGTCAGTGATACAATACCGTACATCCATATTATAACCTGTGCCTGTATATAAGCTGCTCCTCACGTATCTAGTTATTACATGGGTATATGATTACTCCAATGGGTCAAACACTGTCCATTCCCCCTCTGGGACTGGGTGGTACAGTGGGTCAGACACTGTCCTTTCCACTTCTGGGACTGGGTGGTGCAATGGGTCAGACACTGTCCTTTCCACCTCTGGGACTGGGTGGTGCAGTGGGCCAGACACTGTCCTTTCCCCCTCTGGGACTGGGTAATGCAGTGGGTCAGACACTGTCCTTTCCCCCTCTGGAACTGGGCGACACAGTGGGTCAGACACTGTCCTTTCCCCCTCTGGGACTGGGTGATACAGTGGGTCAGACGCTGTCCTTTCCCCCTCTGGGACTGGATGGTGCAGTGGGCCAGACACTGTCTTTTCGCCCTCCGGGACTGGGTGGTGCAGTGGGCCAGACACTGTCCTTTCCCCTTTGAGAATCTGGGTGACACAGGGATTTGAATTGCAGTGGTTCCAGAAGAAGGCCCATCACCACCTTCTCGAGGTCAACTGGGGATGGGCAATAAATGCCCACCTCGCCAGCGACGCCCGCATCCCGAGATTGTAAAAAGCGCACAGCAGATCTCGCTGATTCCGACTGCAGGTTTACAATCCCCGTGTGAGAGCTGGAAATGTCAGGTCAGATAGCACAGAGGAGCACTGCTGTGAAACAACCCGTGAGAAGGAAAGGAAGATCAGTACTATTACTGAGCTCCGCAGGGACAGCTCAGCATGAAGTATTAGCCATCCACTTGCGTAAAGCAGAGTGAAACCAATGGAAAGAGACAGGAGCTGCATCCCTGGGTAACACTCGATGAATTTCAGAGCAATCATTGTTTCACTGGACAGCTCAGTCGGAAGGAGCAAGGTCTTCTCTTGTCAATCTGCTGTCAAAGTGGTGTCACCACCCTTCCTCCGCCCACCTCTCCCCACACACAGTCAGACACCAGGCAGCCTGCTCCTCATGAAGGGGATTAACCCTCTCACTCACCTCTCCCCATTCATGTGGATGAGGGTAAGCATCCCTGTATGGGTGTGCGTCTGCGTCCCTGTATGGGTGTGCGTCTGCGTCCCTGTGTGGGTGCGCATGTGTGTCATTGTGTGGGTGTGTGTGTCAATGTGTCGGTGAGAATGCTGGGATGGATGTGTGTGCCAATGTGTGGGTGTGTGTGAGTGTCAACGTATGAGTGCCTATAAGTGGGTGTGTTGACGTGTGTAAATTCTTCTCTCTATGATTGCTAGGCCCAGTGATTCCCTATTGATGTCCTCAGTAGTTATTTGAAGAATGGGGAGGACTCGAAGAGCCTGGAATCAGTATGCCAGGGTGTCAGCCTTGCTCAGTGAAAGCACTCTCACCTCCGAGTGAAAAACTTCTTAGGTAGACGTAAAAGATCCCATGGCACTATTTCAAAGAGCAGAGTGTTCACACAGAATGGTTAGTGTCGAAGAGCTAATATTTGATCACATAATCCAGGCTGTCACTCCCAGTGCCAGTACTGAGGGAGCGCTGCACTGTCTGAGGTGACATCTTTTGAATGAGACGTTAAAGCGAGGCCCTGTCTGCTCTCTTGGCTGGACATAAAAGATCCCACAGCCACTATTTTGAAGAAGAGCAGGAAAGTTCTCCCCCAGTGTCCTGGCCAATATTTATCCCTCAACCAACATCACTAAAAGCAGATTATCTGGTCGTTATCACATTGCTGTTTGTGGGATCTTGCTGTGCGCAAATTTGGATGCCGCATTTCCCAACATTACAACAGTGACAGCACTTCAAAAAAAAACTTTTTTTTAGCTGTAAAGCACTTTGGAGCGTCTCGAGGTCGTGAAAGGTGTTAATCTATAAATGCAAGTTCTTTTTTTTTCTCTTTTAGGACAGAGAAGGAAGGCCTGGAGGGAAACACCTGCCAGAGAGGCAGGATGGACCCAGAATCACTCTCACTCCCACAGCATGTCCTGACGCCAGAGGTCTGGCCTGAGGGCGAGATTCCAACAGGCCGCCAATTAACGATGGAAAAGGTTTTACTTTTTACAGCCAAGGAACAACCTGAAGGAGAACATCTGTCGTGGAGAACTCTGGAGCCTCAGACTGACTGTTCCCCGGTAGGCAATGGCTACCCCTGTCCTCAGATACCGGGAATTGTGTCTGTCGGGAGGAAGAGAGGGGAGGGTATCCTTTGCACAACAGGCCTTTTTAAAAGCTGTTAAAGAGGGACATTTTTCAGAAAATAAAACAGCCAACTGATGAATGGCCGCCCCTGAGCAGCGGCAGAGAGCAGCAACTAGAGAAGTGAAGGATAGTATTAGATTAAAAGAAGAGGTTTACAATGTTGCCAAAAAGAGTAATAAGCCTGGGGATTGGGAGAGTTTTAGAAACCAGCAAAGAATGACCAAGAAATTGATAAAGAGGGAGAAAATAGAATATGAGAGTAAACTAGCAAGAAATATAAAAAGATTGTAAGAGCTTCTACAAATATGTAAAAAGAGATTTGCAAAAGTAAACGTGAGTCCCTTAGAGGCAGAAACAGGAGAAATTATAATGGGAAATAAGGAAATAGCAGGGACGTTAAACAAATATTCTGTATCTGTCTTCACAGCAGAAGACACAAAACAAATACCAGAAATAATGGGAAACCAAGGGGCTAATGAGAGTGAGGAACTTAAAGTAATTAAGACTAATAAAGAAAAAGTACTGGAGAAATTAATGGGATTAAAAGCCGACAAATCCCCTGGACCTGAAGGCCTACTTTTAAGATTTAAAAAAAAGTGGCTGCTGAGATAGTGGACGCATTGGTTTTGATCATCCAGAATTCCCTAGATTCTAGATCAGTCCCCATGGATTGGAAGGTAGCAAACGTAACCCCGCTATTCGAGAAAGGAGGGAGAGAGAAAACAGGGAACTATAGGCCGGTTAGCCTGACATCAGTAGTAGGGAAAATGCTGGAATCCATTATTAAGGATGTAGTAACAGGGCACTTAGAAAATAATAAAATGATTAGGCAGAGTCAACATGGTTTTATGAAAGGGAAATCATGTTTGACAAATCTATTGGTTTTTTTGAGGGTGTAACTAGCAGGGTAGATAAAGGGGAACCAGTGGATGTAATATATTGGATTTTCAAAAGGCATTCGATAAGGTGCCACACAAGAGATTGTTACACAAGATTAGGACTCATGGGATTGGGGGTAATATATTAGCATTGATTGAGGATTGGTTACCAGACAAAAAACAGAGAGTAGGAATAAACGGGTCATTTTCGGGTTGGCAGGCTGTAACTAGCGGGGTGTCGCAAGGATCAGTACTTGGGCCTCAACTGTTTGCAATATATACCAATGACTTAGATGAGAGGAGTGTAATGTATCCAAGTTTGCTGACGATATAAAGCTAGGTGGGAAAGTAAGCTGTGAGGAGAACACAAAGTGGGTGATTTTAACCCCCAAGAACGGGGGGCTGGGGGCAGGTGGAAGTTGAAAATAATTGTTTTTTTGGGTCGCCACTGCAAAATTTTCAGACTTTGCATTCCCAGTGGGAAGCCTGTACTTTTACACGCCCAAGTTACACCTGGAAATAAAACCGGGTTGCGGTCGCGACCCGAAAAACAACTATTTTCAACTCCACCCCCCCCAACCCTTCTGTTCTTGGGGGTTAAAATCACCCCCATAGAGTCTGCAAAAGGATATAGACAGATTAAGTGAGAGGGCAAGCAGATGGAGTATAATGTGGGGAAATGTGAAATTATCCACTTTGGTAGGAAAAATAGAAAAACAGAATATTTTTTAAAAGGTGAGAGACAAAGGAATGTTGGTGTTCAGAGGGATTTGGGTGTCCTTGTACATGAATCACAAAAAGTTAACATATAGGTATAGCAAGCAATTAGGAAGGCAAATGATATGTTAGCCTTTATTGCAAGGTGATTGGAGTGTACGAGTAAGGAGGTCTTACTGCAATTATATAGGGCTCTGGTGAGACCACACCTGGAGTACTGTGTACAGATTTGGTCACCATACGTAAGGAAAGATATACTTGCCTTAGAGGCGATGCAACGAAGGTTCTCTAGATTGATTCCTGGTTGTCTTATGAGGAGAGATTGAGTAGAATGGGCCTATACTCTCTAGAGATTAGAAGAATGAGAGGCGATCTCATTGAAAACATATAAAATTCTTGGAGGGCTTGACAGGGCAGATACTGAGAGGCTGTTTCCCCTGGCTGGAAAGTCTAGAACTAGGGGTCATAATCTCAGGATAATGGGTCGGCCATTTAGGACTGAGATGAGGAGGAATTTCTTCACTCAGAGGGTTGTGAATCGTTGGAATTCTCTACCCCAGAGGGCTGTGGATGCTGAGTTGTTGGGTATATTCAAGGCTGAGATATAGATTTTTAGACATAAAGGGAATCAATGGATATGGGGATTGGGTGGGAAAATGGAGTTGAGGTTGAAGATCAGCCATGATCTTGTACAATGGCGGAGCAGCCTCGAGGGGCCATATGGCCTACTCCTGCTCCTATCTCTTATGTGCTTAACAGGCCTGAGTCACTGGCCTGTGCTTTTTGTTCAAGCTCCAGATTTTGTCCATCGGATCGCACCTAAAAGCAGCATGAAGTGGGTGGGACTAGCAGCATGAAGTGAGTGGGGCTAGCAGCATGAAGTGGGTGGGACTTGCAGCATGAAGTGGGTGGGACTTGCAGCATGAAGTGGGTGGGACTAGAAGCATGAAGTGGGTGGGACTAGCAGCATGAAGAGGGTGGGACAAGCAAGATGAAGTGAGTGGGACTAGCAGCATGAAGTGAGTGGGGCTAGCAGCATGAAGTGGGTGGGACTAGCAGCATGAAGAGGGTGGGACTAGCAGCATGAAGTGAGTGGGGCTAGCAGCATGAAGTGGGTGGGACTTGCAGCATGAAGTGGGTGGGACTAGAAGCATGAAGTGGGTGGGACTAGCAGCATGAAGAGGGTGGGACAAGCAAGATGAAGTGAGTGGGACTAGCAGCATGAAGAGGGTGGGACTAGCAGCATGAAGAGGGTGGGACTAGCAGCATGAAGAGGGTGGGGCTAGCAGCATGAAGAAGGTGGGACTAGCAGCATGAAGTGGGTGGGACTAGCAGCATGAAGAAGGTGGGACTAGCAGCATGAAGTGGGTGGGACTAGCAGCATGAAGAGGGTGGGACTAGCAGCATGAAGTGGGTGGGACTAGCAGCATGAAGAGGGTAGGACTAGCAGCATGAAGTGGGTGGGACTTGCAGCATGAAGTGGGTGGGACTAGCAGCATGAAGAGGGTGGGACTAGCAGCATGAAGTGGGTGGGACTAGCAGCATGAAGAGGGTGGGACTAGCAGCATGAAGTGGGTGGGACTAGCAGCATGAAGTGGGTGGGACTAGAAGCATGAAGTGGTTGGGGCTAGCAGCATGAAGAAGGTGGGACTAGCAGCATGAAGTGGGTGGGACTAGCAGCATGAAGAGGGTGGGACTAGCAGCATGAAGTGGGTGGGACTAGCAGCATGAAGAGGGTAGGACTAGCAGCATGAAGTGGGTGGGACTTGCAGCATGAAGTGGGTGGGACTAGCAGCATGAAGAGGGTGGGACTAGCAGCATGAAGTGGGTGGGACTAGCAGCATGAAGAGGGTGGGACTAGCAGCATGAAGTGGGTGGGACTAGCAGCATGAAGTGGGTGGGACTAGAAGCATGAAGTGGGTGGGACTAGCAGCTTGCAGTGGTTGGGACTTGCAGCATAAAGTGGGTGGGACTAGCAGCATGAAGTGGGTGGGACTAGCAGCATGAAGTGGGTGGGACTAGCAGCATGCAGTGGGTGGGACTAGCAGCATGAAGTGGGTGGGACATGCAGCATGAAATGGGTGGGACTAGCAGCATGAAGTAGGTGGGGCTAGCAGCATGAAGTGGGTGGGACTAGCAGCATGAAGTGGGTGGGACTAGCAGCATGAAGTGGGTGGGACTAGCAGCATGAAGTGGGTGGGACTAGCAGCATGCAGTGGGTGGGACTAGCAGCATGAAGTGGGTGGGACTAGCAGCATGAAGTGGGTGGGACTAGTAGCATGAAGTGGGTGGGACAAGCAGCATGAAGTGGGTGGGACTAGCAGCATGAAGTGGGTGGGACTAGCAGCATGAAGTGGGTGGAGCTAGCAGCATGAAGTGGGTGGGACTAGCAGCATGAAGTGGGTGGGACTAGCAACATGAAGTGGGTGGGACTAGCAGCATGAAGTGGGTGGGACTAGCAGCATGAAGTGGGTGGGACTAGCAACATGAAGTGGGTGGGACTAGCAGCATGAAGTGGGTGGGACTAGCAGCATGAAGTGGGTGGGACTAGCAGCATGCAGTGGGTGGGACTAGCAGCATGAAGTGGGTGGGACTTGCAGCATGAAGTGGGTGGGACTAGCAGCATGCAGTGGGTGGGACTAGCAGCATGCAGTGGGTGGGACTAGCAGCATGAAGTGGGTGGGACTAGTAGCATGAAGTGGGTGGGACTAGCAGCATGCAGTGGGTGGGACTAGCAGCATGAAGTGGGTGGGACTAGTAGCATGAAGTGGGTGGGACTAGCAGCATGAAGTGGGTGGGACTAGCATCATGAAGAAGGTGAGGCTAGCAGCATGAAGTGGGTGGGACCAGCAGCATGAAGTGGGTGGGACTAGCAGCATGAAGTGGGTGGGACTAGCAGCATGAAGTGGGTGGGTCTAGCAGCATGAAGTGGGTGGGACTAGCAGCATGAAGTGGGTGTGACTAGTAGCACGAAGTGGGTGTGACTAGTAGCACGAAGTGGGTGGGACTAGCAGCACGATGTGGGTGGGACTAGCAGCATGAAGTGGGTGGGACTAGCAGCCACTTTATTTTGGAGCCGCTTCCGCTTTGCTTTTGAGCACAAACGGGGGCGGTAACAAGACACAAATCGCCACCTGTCTCTCTCTCTCTCTCTCTGTCTCTCCCTCTCTCTGTTTCTCTCGCTTTATCTCTATCTCTTTTTCTGTCTCTCGGTCTCTCTCGCTCTGTCTCTCTCTTTCTCTCTCTCTCGCTCTGTCTCTCTGTCTCTCTCTTGCTCTGTCTCTCTCTCTCGGTCTTTCTGTCTCTCTCGCTCTCCCTGTCTCTCTCTCTCTCTCTCTGTCTCTCTCGGTCTTTCTGTCTCTCTCTCGGTCTTTCTGTCTCTCTCTCAGTCTCTCTGTCTCTCTCAGTCTCTCTGACTCTGTGTCTCTCTCTCGGTCTTACTGTCTCTCTCTCTCTCTCCCTGTCTCTCTCTCTCTCTCCCTATCTCTCACGGTCTTTCTGTCTCTCTCTCGGTCTTTCTGTCTCTCTCTCGGTCTTTCTGTCTCTCTCTCGGTCTTCATGTCTCTGTCTCTCTCTCGGTCTCTCTCTTTGTCTCTCTCTCTCTGACTCTTTGCCTCTGTGTCTCTGCCTCTCTGTCCATGTGTGTCTCTCTCTGTCTCACTGTCTCTCTCTCTCTCTGTCTCTGTCTCTCCCTCTCTGCCTGTCTCTATGTCTCTATCTTGCTCTCTCTCTATCTCTCTCTCTGCCTGTATCTCTCCCTGTAGCTCTCTCTGATTCTCTGCCTCTGTCTCTCTCTCTCTCTGTGTCTCTGTGTTTCTGTCTCACTGTTTCTCTCTTGTGCTCGCTCCGCCTCTCTCTCTGTCCCTCTCTCCCTGTCATTCTGTCTCTCTCACTGTCTCTGTCTCTCTCTGTGTCTCTGTCTCTCTCTGTCTCTCTCTGTGTGTCTATGTGTTTCTGTCTCTCTATCTCTTTCGTATTCGCCCTGTCTCTCTCTTTCTGTCATTCTGTCTCTCTCTCTCTGAATCTCTTTGTCTCTGTCTCTATCTCTCTCTGTCTCTCTCGTGCTCTCTGTCTCTCTGTCTCTCTCTCTCTCTGTCTCTATCTCTCTCTGTCTCTCTCTCTTTGTCTCTCTCTCTCTGTCTGTTTGTTTCTGTCTCTCTCTTTATCTCTTTCGTGCTGGTTCTGTCGTTCTCTGTCTCTGTCTGTCATTCTGTCTCTGTGTGCGTCTCTCACTCTCTGTCTCTGTCTTTCTATCTGACTCTTTGTTACTTCTCGTACTCATTTTCTCTCTTATCTCCCTCTCTCTAATCTCTGGTTCTGCTCCATAGGACTGCTCTCTCTCTCTCTGTTTTTCTCTCTCTCTTTCCCTTTCTCTCAGATTCCAGCTACCAGACGCAACTGTGGCACAGTTGTGTCACCTCCACTCATGTCGCCGTGCCAACTCGCTTGCTGAGGGCTATCATGGTCCAATCACCTGCTGTGCACAGTGGCTCCCTCCCTCCCTCTCTACACCTCATGATTAACACTGGCACCATTGAATTTTCGTTCTATTCTGAAACAGTATTTTCGTACAATGTTGTCTAAGCTTGAGAAAGGCCCATTGACTTTTTAATCTCTTTCGGCAGATAAATCAAAATAGTGGAAATAAAAAGTTTAACCCAGCTGTCAGAATGAGTGAGGGTAGAGAGGTGCCGTCAATGGAAATCACGTAAACAGGTCATCTGCTGTCACTTTAATGAGCAGAAATTCACAATCACTGATCTTTCTCTCCAAACCTTCATTCGGTTTCACCCTATTAGCTGTGGTCGGGTCTCATCAGGTTTAAATGGAAACTCTGAATGAACAACGGCAGATTCGGGATGTGCTGAGTCTGCTCTTTGTAATGCCGATATGAAATTGCTTCTGATGATGAGATTCTGCCTCGTTCAATTCACTCTCGACTATTCCACTCCCCTGCAGACTCCAGTAATTAATACTGATGATGGTCAGAACAATGAGTGTTGAGTACTGACAGTATTAATACTGTCGGAAGGTATAGATGTTAAGTACTGCGCAGGGCTATAGCACGAGTATTAATGCTGGTAAATACCCTGAATAATAAGTATTACAGATGGTGACTGCTGGCCAATATTTATCCCTCAACCAACATCACTGAAACAGATTATCTGGTCATTTATCTCATTGCTGATGGTGGGACTTTGCTGTGCCTTCCCAAGCCCAGAAGCACTAAAAAGAAAAAAGACTTTGCATTTATATAGCGCCTTTCATGACCTCCAGAGGTCCCAAAGCACTTTGCAGCCATTGAAGTCACTGTTGTAATGTAGGAAACGTGGCAGCC